>NW_027397144.1:336729-631740 GCF_003265705.2 Callorhinus ursinus | reverse complement strand
AATGAGAGAGAGAGAAAGCACATGAGAGGGGGGGAGGGTCAGAGGGAGAAGCAGACTCCCCGCTGAGCAGGGAGCCCGATGCGGGACTCGATCCTGGGACTCCAGGATCATGACCTGAGCGGAAGGCAGTCGCTTAACCAACTGAGCCACCCAGGCGCCCTATTTTATTTATTTCATTATTTTATTTTAAAAAATATTTTATTTTTAAAATAAATAAAATAATAATTGATAATAAAATAATAATAAAATAAATAAATAATACACAATAATATTTATTTTATTATTTTATTTTTAAAAATACTTTATTTTTAAAATAAATAAAATAATAATAAATAATAAAATAATAATAAAGGAAGGGGAGAGAGAATCTCAAGCAGACCCTAAGTGGATTGCAACCCCTCGTGGGGTGGGATCCCAGACCCCTGAGCTGGGTGGGAACCAAGAGTCAGACGCTTAACCGACTGCACCATCGAAATGCCCCCACTCCTAAGTATTCCTAAATAAACCTTACTGGTTAAATTAGCCAGAGTTGGTTGGTTTCTGTGATTAAGCTAATAACCTTTACTAATTTTTAAATTTTCTATTTTGTTCATGCGTGACTGACGTGATTTAAGAGTGAAACAAATGTGTAGAAAAGTAGGATTGGAACATCATGCAGCCTCAGAGAGGGGAATTATATATTTATGTGTACACACATGTAGATCTGTGTATTGTATCTATTTTATACCTGTATGTATAACATTTTAGTGTCCTGCTTTCCATCTCCTTGGCCCACCTGGATTTCAGTTGCACCTGCTGTGGACAGTTCCATGCAATGCAAATCCTACCTCAAGAAGGCATACACATTTTTCTATTTTCTTCTTCAGGGTCTTCTTAGTTCTCAGCATGCAGCTGTTAATGCCCTTTGGGGCAACCCTCAACCAGCAGCTGGTAGGTAACCAGGAGAACAGGAGCTAGTGGGTAAATAACACTAGCAAACTGAATCTGACAGCACGTTAAATAGATTGTACACCATGGCCAAGTGGGATTTATCTCAGGATATTTTCAGGGGAGACTCAAACAGGTATTTGCACACTGATGTTCACAGCAGCCTTATTTACAATAGTCAAAAGGTGGAAATGACCCAAATGTCTAAGGACAGATGAATGGATAAACAAAATATGGTGTATCCACACAATGGAATATTATTCAGCCATAAAAGAAACAGAGAACAAAGAACATGCGACAACTCTGATGAATCTTGAAAACATGTCAAGTGAAAGAAGCTAGAAATAAAAGGTCACATATTGCCTGATTCTTTTTTTTTTTAAGATTTTATTTATTTATTTATTTGAGAGAGAGGGCGAGCACAAGTGGGGGAAGGGGCAGAGGGAGAGAGAGAATCTCAAGAGGACTCTGGGCTGAGTCCGGAGCCCATCTGGGGCTCAATCTCACGACACTGAGATCATGACCTGAGCTGAAATCAAGAGTTGGAGGCTCAACTGACTGAGCCACCCAGACGCCCCATTGCCTGATTTCTTTTTATGATATATCCAGAATAGGCAAATCCATAAAGACAGAAAGCACATTAGTGGTTACCAGGGGCTGGGAGGTAGAGGGAAGTGGGGACTGATTACTTAATGGAGACAGAGTGGTTTTCGGGAGCGATGAAAAAATTTTGAAACTCGAGAGACGTGGTGATTGCATAATATTTTAAATATATTAAGTGCCAATGAATTGTACACTTTAAAGTGATTAATTGTATGTTATGTGAATTTCACCTCAATAAAAAATAAAAACGTCAATGTATGGTGCAGTGAAAATATAAACTTCCAACTCTATTAGGCTCTAATTTAGTAGTACATGTGAAAGTTTAAGTTTACCTACAAGGAGCCAACTGAAAGAGCTCCCGATGGCCAAAAGAGAATGATTTGAAGCAAGAAAATCAAGTAATATTGGGCTACACTCCAATTAATACAATTAATGATTGAATAGATTAATAAATGGGGGAGAAGAGACTAGTGTCCTATGCAGAAGAATTCCAAATAATTTATGAAAATATTCTGTCCGGGTGCCTGGGTGGCTCAGTTGGTTAAGCGACTGCCTTCGACTCAGGTCATGATCCTGGAGTCCTGGGATTGAGTCCCGCATCAGGCTCCCTGCTCAGCAGGGAGTCGGCTTCTCCCTCTGACCCTCTCCTCTCTCATGCTCTCTATCTCATTCTCTCTCTCAAATAAATAAATAAAAAATCTTTAAAAAAAACTTATTTATTAAAAAAAAAAGAAAAAAAGAAAATATTCTGCCCTGAAGGGAGGGGAGCATAACTTCCCCTAGGTATGAACTGTGCAGAGAGGCTTCTTTCCAAAGAGTGCACTATGAAAAAGGGAGCAGGGGTAGTAACTCTATAGTGGGGAAACCTGACAAACACTACTTCAGCCAGTTGATCAAGGTCACCATCAATAGTCATGAATCCTGTTGATTTACATACCCTTGATATAATATGGAAATGTCATCTTACTTCTGTGGCATCCTTCCTCTAAACCCATAACCCCACAAGTCTAATCATGATAGAACTGATATCAGATAAATCCCAGTAAAGGGTCATCCTGCAATATCCCTCAAAAGGGTTCCAGGATTCCTCAAAACTGTTAGAGACATAAAAAACAAGGAGAAGTCTGGGAAATTGTCACAGACTAAATGTAATATGGTGTTCTGGATGCGATCATGGAACAGAAAAAGGGCATTGGGTGAAAACTAAGGAAATCTAAAGTATGGATTTCAGGGAACAAAATGTATCAATATTGGTTTGCTACTTTATAACAAATGCATCATGGTAATGTAAGATGTTAATAATAGGGAAATTGCAGAGGTATATGGAAACTCTGTACTGTCTTTTCACTGTTTCTGTAAATTTATTTTTTATTTTTTTAAAGATTTTGTTTATTTATTCATGAGAGACAGAGAGAGAGAGAGAGAAGCAGAGGGAGAAGCAGGCTCCCAAGGAGCGGGCAGCCCAATGTGGGACTCGAACCCAGGACGCTGGGATCATGCATGACCTGAGCCGAAGGCAGACGCTTAACCATCTAAGCCACCCAGGTGCCCTGTTTCTGTAAATTTAAAACTTATCTAAAAAATGAAATCTGTTTTACAAATGTGCTCACCCTTTGCCACTGAGAGACATCTGTACATGGTGGTGAGTGCATAGACTCTGGAGCGAGGTTGCTTGGGTTCAGATCCCAAACTCTGCCACTAACTGTGGTTGGTAGCCTTCAAGATGGCCTCCAGGGACCCCTGCCTCCTGACAGTCATGCCCTGTGTAGTCCTGGTCCTCATTGAATCATGCTGGCTCATGTGACTCATAGAGTGTTGTGGAAATGATGCTATGTGATTTCTGAGTCTAGCTCCTAAAAGGCACTATGGTTTCCTCCTTGCTTTTTCTCTTCGATCACTCACTTTGGGGAAAGCCAGCTGCCATATCATGAGGACACTCAAGGAACGCTGTGGAGAGGTCCACGCAGCAGGGAATTGAATCCTTCCACTAACCACCACTTGCCAGCCATGTGAGGGAGCTACCTTGGAGGTGGCTCCTCCAGCCTCAGCCGAGCTTTCAGATGACAGCTGCCCCATCTGACATTTTAAGTGTAATCTTATGAGAGACCCCTGAGCCCAAACCATGAAACTCAGCTGCTCCCCGTGGATTCCCAACCCACTGAAACTGCAAATGATAATACTTACTGCTTTAAGCCTCCAAGTTTTGGGGTAATTTGTTTCATAGCAATTGATAACTAAAGCACTAATTCAGGGGTAGGCACTCCCCCCCCAAAGGACAAGATAATAAATATTTTAGGCTTTTCAGGTCATATACAGTCTCTGTTACATAATCTTCTTTTTTTTCCAAACTCTTTTAAAATGTAAAAAAACATTCTTAGCTTGAGAGCTGTACAGAAACGAGCCATGAGCCTGTCTTCCCCTTTGCTTGCTGACTTCTTTGCTTCTCCTTTCCATTATCCTCCCTCTTTCCCCTCTCCCTTTCTTCTCTTTCATTTATTCAGTCTTTAATTCAGCAAAATGAACACCTACTGTGTGTGCCAGGCCCCGCGTGGGCTGCTGCAGTTATATCTGTGACTAAGACGCCTCTCTGCTCTCCTGGGGCTCCCAGCAGTATGGGAGACAGACAGCAAAGCTGTAAGTAAAGAACCCAGCATATCATCATGCACTGTAGCATCTACTCTGAAGGAAACAAGCAGGTTGCAGGGAGAGATAGGGTCCAAAACATCTAGCCAGGGTGGTTGGAGAAGGAGTCTTTGAGCGGAGACTGGAAGGATGAAGAGAAAGCAGTCACAGGAAAAGTGTTCTGGGCAGAGGGAACAGCTTATGCAACAGCCCAGAGGCAAGAAGGAGCTAGGAGTTTGTGGGAACCGTGGAGAAGGACAGTGTGGCTGGAGTGAGTGAGGTGGAGACTGGGCGGCCATGGGGTCAGGCTGGTGACGGGCCATGGTACAGCGCCTTGAGGGCTGTGGTGTCAGAGCAATAGGAGCTTGGGAGGGCTTTGAGCAGGGGTTGCTTGACCTGATTTTTTTCTCTGACCTGTGGATTCTAGCAGCTCCACTCTCTCCCATGGCCTCTTATCTTCCTCATCGAAAGGCCAGTGAGAATTTATTGAATATTTACTATATGCTGACACTCACAATTACTCTCCGAGGGAAGTAACGTTAAAGATGCGGAAACCAAAGCACAGAGAGGTGAGTAACCGGCTAAGGTCACACAGCCCCAGGAAGAGGTGGAGGCAGAATTTGAACTCAGGCAGTTGCCACCATGCTAGCCTATGGCCTCACAGCTCCAGCCTCCTCCCCAGGTTTCTAGCCATCAACTCAGTTCTCATCCATCAACCTCAGCTGGGCCTTCTACCTCAGGGCTGGTCAGTTCCTCTCCTGCTCAAACGTCTTCCATGGCTCCCTACTACCCTTGATAATGACTAAATCCTTTAGCCTGGTATTCAAAACCTTTTATGAAGTCAGCCCACCCAGCAGCCTCCCTGCCCCATCTTTCTCTTTCTCCCCCTTATGTCAGTCCCTCATTGACACCCCAAGATCAAGCCATCCTGGATGCCTTGCAGTCCCTTAGCACTTGGGGGTCCCTGGAGACACATGAGCTGCTGCCTTGGCTGGGCAGGTCTCCCATTCCCATCCCAGGCCACATGATGAAACTCATTCACTTTTCCTTGCCCCTTGTTTCAGCCCCCCACTTGCCTGGGGCTCCCCATCAAATCTTCCATCAGGACCAGGTACAGGGTAGGCACCAAATTCATTCATAACTCATTCATTAATTCAACAGTCATTTCCTGAGCACCTATTATGTACCAGCCCTTGCTGTATGAACCGAGAATACTGCAGTGAACAAGACAGACATGGCCCCTGGTTTTAAGGAGCTGACATTGTAAGGCAGGAGAAATGCCCATTTATTTATTTATTTATTTATTTATTTACTTATTTATTTTTAAAGGTTTTATTTATTTTATAGAGAAAGACACAGCGAGAGAGGGAACACAAGCAGGGGGAGTGGGAGAGGGAGAAGCAGGCTTTCTGCCGAGCAGGGAGCCCGATGTGGGGCTCGGTCCCAGGACCCTGGGATCATGACCTGAGCCGAAGGCAGATGCTCAACGACTGAGCCACCCAGGCACCCAGCAACATTTTTTAAAAGATTTTGAAAGATTTTATTTATTCATTTATTTGAGAGAAAGAGAGAGAAAGAAGGAGGAACAGCAGAGGGAGAGGGAGAAGCAGGCTCCCACCTGAGCAGAGAGCCTGATGCGGGGTTTGATCCCAGGACTCTGGGATCATGACCTGAGCCGAAGGCAGATGCTTAACCAGCTGAGCTACCCAGGCACCTCTGAGGAAGCAACATTTAAACATTTAAACTCTGGACTATTATTCAGGCATGAGAAAGAAGAAAGTCCAAATAAGGGAAGTGTTCAATATATTCAGATATCTGGAAGAAGGGTGTACTTGGTAGAGGGAACAGTGAGTGCAAAGGCCCTGAGGTAGGAATCAACTTGGGTGTTGGAAGGACACAGAGAAGGCCAGTGTAATTGAAATGGTGTAGGAGGGAGAGGGAGGAGGCAGGTCCCTGCAGTGTTGGGGTTGGTTGTGCAGGGTCCTTGATGAATGTTGGAGCAGGGACAAATGTATGGACTTTGGGTATGATACTCCATGCTCTTTATTTGGAGTTAAGGCCAGTGGCCTGTGCCTGCTTGGAAACAACCTCCTGAGGGCAGTAGAGACCTCAGAGTCCCAGGACTCACAGCCATGAGTGCTCATATAGTCTGAAAATCCCGTCAGGTGGTCCAGCAATTCCTTCTTGCCCACATCCCCATCGGTCGGCCACTGCATGAAGAATGTCTTCCTGCCCAGGACATAGATGTAACTGTGGGGGAGAGACGGCAAGGAGGGTGAGGAGAGCCCCGTGCCCTGGAGGCATGGAGCCCTCCCTGCTGTGCTTCTCTTCCCTGATAGGCAGCCTCCCAGGGCCAAGGCCTGTCATGCCCACTCCACAGGGCCATCTTGGGGCCCCCAGCCTGTAGCCCACATGGCTGGGGATTAAAAAAAAGTCTCCTCTTCCTCTGATTCTTTACCTCCCTCTATTGGAAAACTGAATCTTTGTCTACATCTACAGCATCTACATGCAAATAGAGTCCCCCCTCTTCCCCCCCCTCCGTTGGAATTGTGCAGTGCATGGTCAGTACCTCCCTTCAGGGCAGCCCTGAAACCTAGGGTTTCTGGCGCTGATAGGGACTGGGCTGGGGTAGGGAAGGGGGCCTACACCTGAGTCCTGGGACAGCAGGAGCCCCCACGCACTCAGATTTGACTTTCCACATGTCTGAAATTTGGCCCATGATGAGGTATGTCTCCTGTTCTTGTAGCCCCAGGGAGTCATGGCAGGTGGCGTGAGAGATGAATTTCTTCATGGTGAGGGACACAGCAGAGTCTGTGCCTGGAGGAGAGGAGACCCAATGTGTGAGCGTACACAGACCTGGCCCATTGGGATCCCCAAGGTAGAACCTCACACTGCCTCTTCTGCCCCCTTGGACGTACCCCTCTTGATGATGTCCTCGAGTTTCATGTTGTAATAGATGTAGGGACTGGAGGTGGAGGACTTCACAGACTTCAGCCTGACCTTGTACACTGGGAAAGCAGGGGCAGGAGGGTGTCCTGTTGGCATCTGGCCTGCAGGTGGACCTCCTCCTGCCTGCCGCCACTTCCCGCACTCACCGAAGTCCACGCCTGTCTCACGGGCTGCGGCCTGGAGCTCCTCCTGCCTCAGTCGGGTGTTGTCCTTCCTCGGAGATGGGCACTGTTCTGGGGGTTCAGGAGGGCAGCTGCTCTGGCTGTGCTGAGGGAGGGGGCCTCCTCCCATCTGACCCCCATCTGGCCCCAGGCCAGCCACCTCTAGGTCTCTGGGTCGGGTTGTCTCTCTTTGTCTCTGTTTTCCCGTCTCAATATCTCTCTCTGTCTAAACTCCGTCCAGACGACAGCCAGGAGGTGGTAAATGGCTCCTGGATCCCCAGCCTGGCAGCCCCCGCCTCAGTGTCCCCAGGACCTCACCCTCCGCACATCTGCAGACATCTTTGTGACAGATCTTCCGCAGGGAAGACTGCTCTGTGGGCAGGTTGTAGAAGGAGCTGCACCTCCGGGCTGAGAGAGGGGCGTGTGCCTGGGGTCGGCTTGGGCCAGCGTTCCTGGGGACCCCTGGCTCCGCCCTCGAAGCCCCCCCAGCCCCTCACCCCACCCGGCCCTGCCCAGGCACTCCCTCCGCAGGCCCCTCCCCCTTGAAGACTGCTCTTCTTGCCCAGCGGGGCCGAGCCCAGTCACTTCTCCGTCCCATCCCCTTCCAGACTCCCCACAGCTTTGACCAGCCAGGAAGGCCACGCCCCTTATCACCACACCCCTGTCGGTCCCTTTCAGCACCCTTCTCCGTACTCTCCCCCCCATGCCCAGGCCCCTCTCAGCCACGCCCCAAGCCCCCTTCCCGGCCCTGCCCCTCATCCCTCCCTCCTGACCCAGTCCTTCGCAGTCCCCTAGCGGGATACCCCTCCACGCCCCAACCCCTACCCGTGCTTACAAGGCTCATAGTAGTCATATATGGTGACCTGAGCGGCCTGCAGGAACTCCACCTGCAGCATCCTGTGGACCCGGAAGCCCAGCACTGTGTCTTCCTTGTGGGAAAGCTGGGGGTCGGGGACGGGAAGGGAATCCTGTCTGAGCTGACCAGGCCACTGATCATGGGGCATTGACCACAGGGCCTTGACCAAAGCACTGACAACGTGGCCTTGCAGCCTGGGGAGCTGACCTCAGGCACCATGATTCTCTGGTAACACTGCCCAAGGCGCTGACCATGGATTCTGTGCTCACCAGGCTGCCCATAGGCCTCTGGAGGGCGCCACCCAGGCTTCCTTACCTTCTCCAGGTAGAGGACAACAGTGTTGTCACTGGAATTCATCTTGGTCTCATACTGGAAGGCATACATCTCCACATCACCATCACAAAGCTGGGGCAAAGGGTGAGGACTGCAGGTTGGCAGAGACCCCCTGAGGTCCCCAGCTCTAGGAACTCTAGTCAGTGTGAAGTAACTCTCAAGCTTCCAGCCCTTGTCCTACCAACACCAGTGTCGGGGAAACTGAGGCACAATCAGGGCAAGGATTTGTCTAAGGTCATGGAGGGAGGCAATCAGAGGTGATCATGGCTACAGAACACGGGGCATTAACCTGGGGACCTTGACCCCTGTGCTCACACGGGGAGTGTGGGATGTTGCTAGGGCAGCCCCACCCTGCTCAGGAGTAGGCAGGTGGGACCTCCATTACCTGTTTGAGGTCATTCTGGTTGGGGTAGAAGCCGGTGAGCAGGGAGACCTCTATGATGCTCACTGTGGCCTCTCGATTTCCCTGGGACCTGGGGATTTCACAGCTCCAGTATCTCTTCCCACTCTCCTCCTGCCTCTGCCCAGTGCTCCTACCGCCATCATTGTTCTCATGCCTGGAGGAAGGCAGTCAGCAGCCTCCTCCTGGATCTCCCCATTACTCCTCTGCCCTCAGCAAGCTTACAGATTTAGCAACTGGGAGTCTGATGGGTTGCTTCCCTGCTTAACAACATTTACCAGGCGTCTTGTCTCACCCTTCCGCTTCACCTCCTCTCAGCCCAGCCTTCATGTGATTGCTTCTCAGTGTCTCTCTCCTGCACTGGACCTTGGCACATGCTGTGACTCTTTGCCTGGAGTCCTCACTCCTTTTTCTATCCTGAAACATCCTTGCATCTTTGCAATTTCCACTGATCCATCACTCCCTCTGGGAAGCCTTCTCCAGCCTATGCACCGAATCATTCTCTAATTTGCTCTCCCGTAGCTCCTTGGATCTCTCCTTTGCCATATTTAGTCACAGTTGTCATTTTACATTGATTCTGGATGACTTTTGTTATTGTCTATCTCCCCTGAGATACGCTATGAGCTCCACCAGGCAGAGGAGCTGCCTTGTTCACACTGTACCCTCGGTTCCTAGAACAGAGCCTGGCATTCAGCAGATGCTCAACACATGTTTTTATCTGGGGCGGACCTGGGTGAGGGCATCTGGGAGACAGGGCAGAACTGGGGTGAGGGCTGGGATGTCTCGAGAAGATGAGGACGGAGAGAGCTGTGGGCTTAGAACCAGTTCTGGGCATCTGGGACATAGAGCATGTCTGCCGTGATGGAGCCCACCATCCCAGGACATGGCAGGTTGAGGGACAGGACTGGGGAGCAGGTTGGTAGACAAGCATGGGCGGGCAGGGTGGGAGGCAGGCAGGGGAATGGGCAGGGGAGGGCAGGATGGGTGGTAGGATGCGGGAAGCATGGAGAAGGAAGCATGGCTGGTTCCCACCCTCCATTCAACACGTAAGGAGTCTGGATACCAGGAAGTGAGGCCTTCCTCCTGCCCAGCCCAAGATCCTGGTGCCCTAACCTTGTCTCTGTCTGGAGCTGGAAGGTCTCTTCCCCCTTTTTATTATCTGCAGAGAGAAGGCAGGAGTTTAGAGGCTGGGTAACACAGCTTCCTGGGTTCAAATCCTGGCTCTGTTGTGTGACTTTGAGCAAGTTGCTTAAACTCTCTGTGCTTTAGTTACCTGATCTGTAAATGGAGAGCATAATATTCTCAACCCAGCAGAGTTGTAGGATTAAATGAGTTAATACAAGTAAAGCACTTAACACAGTGCCTTATTAGTGCTTTATAACCGTCAGTTATTGTTACTACCATTACTATTACTACTACTACTACTGTTATTATTATTATTATTATTAAGAAATGCAACCCGAGGGCGCCTGGGTGGCTCAGATGGTTAAGCATCTGCCTTCGGCTCAGGTCATGATCCCGACGTCCTGGGATCGAGTCCCGCATCGGGCTCCCTGCTCCTTGGGAGCCTGCTTCTCCCTCTGCTTCTCTCTCTCTCTCTCTCTCTCTCTTTCCCCCCCTCTGTCTCTCATGAATAAATAAATAAAATCTTTTTTTTTAAATAATTTTTTTTAAAGATTTTATTTATTTATTTGAGAGAGAGAATGAGAGAGAGAGAGCACGAGAGGGAAGAGGGTCAGAGGGAGAAGCAGACTCCTCGCCGAGCAGGGAGCCCGATGTGGGACTCGATCCCGGGACTCCAGGATCATGACCTGAGCCGAAGGCAGTCGCCCAACCAACTGAGCCACCCAGGCACCCTAAATAAATAAAATCTTAAAAAAAAAAAAAAGAAATGCAACCCGAGCCAAAGCCTTGGTCACATTTAGTCCCTTAAAGTCCTGGGGCTGTTGAGGGTTATTCCTCTCATTCCTACGGTGAGCTCCCAATGGCAGAGTCTTGTCTCTTCCTCCTTGGTACCCCAGACTAGGAACTCTAGAATCCCATTTTGATCATCTCCACAGCCCCCTACCCCAGTTCAGCACCCATCATCTCCTGCAAGACCAGTGCAGTCATCTCCTCCCTGGTCTCCCAGCTTCTGCCCCTTGCCCTCTACAGTCTGTGCCAGAAGGAGCCTGTGCAAACCTGTGCTCCATCATATCCCTCCTCTGCTCAGAACCTTCTATAGCTCCCACTTCACTCTGAGCAAAAACCAAAGTTCTCACTGTGGCCCATGAGTCCCTACACCATCTGCCCCCATCACCTCTCCAACTCTTTTTCCTAAAACTCTACCCCTTGCTCTTCTGTGGCCACAATGGCTTCTTCAAACCAGGTGAGCTCATTCTTGTCTCCAGGCCTTTGCACCTGCTGTTCTGCCTGCCTGGAATGCTATTCCCTCAGATCCTTCCTGGCTCATTCTCTCATTTCTTTCATGTCTGAGCTCAAATGCCATCTCCTCAGAGTGCTTCCCCTGGACCCCTTCCAAGTGTGTATCACCTTTTCCTGCTTTATTTTGTATGGTAGTTATCATCACCTGTTAGTGTGCTATATATTTATTTTTTATAATGCAGATTGTTATAAATAAATAGCAGTAGGAGTATAATTTATTTATTGTTGTATTATTGTTTGTCTCCCCCTACTAGATTGTGGGCTCCAGGAGAAGAAGGGGTATTTTTCTTGTTCATGCCGGTGTTCCCAGAGTCCAGAAACAAGGCATGACACATAGTAAATGCTCAATAAATATTTGTTGAAGAGTTGAATAAGGCAACACATGTGCTTACTGAATGAAAACTAAAATAAAATAATAAAAAAGAAGGTCTGGGAATCCCTGGGTCTATGCTCACCTTCCAAGGTACTACAGAGAGTCACATTCAGGTGGTGCAGGTTGCAGGTGCCCTCCCCAGACTCTGGGAACCTTGTGGTACATGGTCAGGATCTGCCAGGGCAGGGAAGGTGTCAGAGATCATTCCCACCCACTCCCTTCCTTCTCATTCCAGTCCTCGCCTATCCAGGTTCTGCCCCTGTGGATAAGTCACAGCAAAGTCTGTGCCCCCCAAATTTCTGGATGCAGTGACCAGAACACTCTTTAGAGTCTAGACCACCTCTGTGTAGTAGGACTTTCTGCAGTAATTGAAATAGTCTATACCTGTCCATATGGTAGCCACTAGCCCCATGTAGCCATTGAGCACTTGAAATGTGGCTAGTGCAACCGAGGAACTGAATTTTTAATTTTACTTAATTTAAATTTAACGGAGGCTCATGGAGGAGTTGGACATGCCCAAAGTCACACAACAAAGGCAGAGATTCAACTGTGACTCCATTGCCAGAAATATGAAAACAGGCTGTTCAAATTTAGTGAACAAGAGGTCTGTCCTCCTGGGCCACAGGGCATGGCACCAGAAGATATAATGGAGCCCCTAGATGTTGGGGGAAAGGGTGGAGTCATTCTCCGGGCATTGGAAGGCATGCTGGAGGGAGAATCTTCCTTTGGGGAGGTGAAGAAAGAGACACTCCTTCAGGGACTCAGCATGACAGGTCTAAAAACCTCTGGCCTCTACCTCTCCTGACTCTTGACTCATAATAAGTGAAGACTTTTCTGAGTCTATTTCCCCACCTGTTAAATGGAGTCCATATTTTTACCAACTTTCTAGGGGCAGGTTTCGAGGTGTCCTTAACAAATAGTAGTGCCCTAAATGGTAGCTGGAAATATTGCTGATTTCAATCTTGTCTTACAATAGACTGTCTCTATTCCCACCAGCAAGGGTGGTGGTGGTGGTGGTGGTGCTGGGCTCCAGTTAAGGACCTCATGGTGGGACACCAGACCTACCGAGATTTTGCCTCTCCCACTGCCACTGGCTTTGATCTCTAGGTCATCCTGGGCAGAGAACTGAAAGGAAGCAAGAAGAGGATTTGAGCACAAAGGAAGCAGCAAAACATGGCTCAAATGCAACAGGGTCGGGGAGGAAAGCAAGTATGGGCAGTGAGGCCTCAGTAATTTCCCTAACTTGGGGTCTAGTGACTCACTGCCCCCTCTCCCCACACAGATGGTTTTACTTTTTCTTTTTGATAGAGCGTTTGTGGTATCTACACTGTCACAGATCAACTACAACTGCCAACTCAGGCTCTGTCCTAATGTCCTAATGTACATCAGTTCAGTCTGTTCAAGTGTCTACAGAGTTCCTTGCACATGGAGCCACCACAAGATTCTTCTCCCTGGCATCTCTGCATCTTGTTTCCATCATACATTGTTCCTTATCAGCCAGAAAAAATTTTTTTACAAATTCACATCCGTTCTCATCACCCCTGCTTAAACCCCATTGCTATTCTTGGGATACTTCTGCCTCAGGGTCTTTGCTCCTGCTGTCTCCTCTGTTTAGATAACCACAAAGCTCACTCCTTCCTTTCCTTAAGGTCTTTGCTCAAATGTTACCATCTTGGTGAGAACTTCCCTGCCCCTCCTATCTAAAATTGCAACTCCTTGATGTGCCCCCCCTTTCTGCTTAAGTTTTAGCTATAACACTTGCCACCATGTAACACACAACATATGCTACTTACTCACATCTCTTTATTGTCTGTCTCACCCATTGAAATATAAAGTTCTACAGGGAAAGTGATTTTTTAATGTCTCATTCATGGCTGTATTCCCATCACCTAGAATAGCGCCTGGCATACAATGAGTGCTCAATAAAGTTGGGTCAAAGGATTGAAAGTAAATATCACTTCCTCCATGGAGTAAGGCCATGGAGATTATCTTCTTCCTCACATCCAGGATATTTTCCCCTTTACACACATTTATTTTCCCTATGTCCAGAAAGCTTAAAATACTTTTTGTCTTAGTTTCTTTCTACACTGTAAGTTTCATGTGAGCAGAGGCCACAGATCTTTCATAATGCATCCCCGTTGCCCAGGAGAATGACTGGCACACAGTAGGTGCTCAAGATATGGTGGAATAAATGAGTGAATACATTGACAGTATAGACACTGTTTGTGAGATAGTCTTGGAGAGGGAGATTGGCAGGGACATGACTCTTGGCCTCATCCCCAATGCCGCCTCTGTATGGCCTTCCTGTCTGCCCCTCAGTGCCCTACCTTTGCTGACCGCTGCTGGTAGGCATTGTTCCGATCGATGATCCACTCCAAGTCCAAGGCTTTCTCGGGGACGCTTATCTGGACGCGGAGATCCTGGACACCATCGAAAGGGACAGCTTCGCGGAAGTGGGTGAGGGCTTCAAGGGCCACCACAGTAGTCTAGGTGTTGGGATGGGGCCGCGGATCAGCACCACTGACCCAACGCCCCGGGAACCCGCACCGTGGCAAATCAGCACCACGGGTAGCTCCTTCCGGTGGGCTGGCCTTGTCAGCACCTCGGCTAGCGCCCCTCCCCCCCAACCCCCTCTTTCCGAGGCTCGGGTCACCTGGGTGGACTTGAAGCCTCCGCCTAGCTCCCGCTTCTCCAGTAGCCACTTGGCAATGGCGTGCGTCTCATTGTGCCGACCCAACACCACCTTCTGCATCAGCGCATAGGCCGTGGCCTCAATGGTGTACAGGGAGTTCTTGTCCAGGGGGCTCTTGGGCCAGTGGGTTTTATCTAGGGGATGGATGACCACTTTGTCTCCCCAAACTGGGCCCATCTACCGAAACCTGTTCTCGCCTTCTGTCATCTGACCCAAATTTCTCATCCACTATTTTATTGAGCACTTACTTTATATGAAACTCTTTAAGGAGGCATATGGACATTTTATTTTTGGAACAGGTATCTCCTAGATGTCTAAGAGACAGGGACTCTAACTATTTAGAGATGGGGAAACTAAGGTTCAGAGAAGCCCCTCCAAGTCCCAGCAGTTTTCCTAATTCCATTCCTCTTGAGTTGGAGGAGGATGGGATAAGGCTCATTGGGCAGGCCATCGGTTAACCACATTTTATGACCTTTTTTCCATCTTTGACCACCATGTCAAGCACTTTGCCAGTTCAGGGCATTTGCACATGCCATCTTTTATTCCAGCTGAGGCATTCCCTTTTCACAGAGGCCTTCCCAGTTCCCCAATCCATTCTCCTCTTCCCACATCATCTCTCCCACCCATCTTCTATGTTATCATCTCAGTGCTTGTCTCAATTTGTAGTTGATCTGTTTGTTTTTTGCCTGCTTCCCCCAGGGATGGTGGGACCTTTGAGAGCAAGGACCATATCAGTGTTGTTGACCTTGGTTTTTCAGAGTCTGAGCTCAAGAGTTGGCACACCATAGATGCTCAATAAACGCTAAGGTGATGAGTCACACATTGCTGAATTTGAAATCATACAATCCCCCTCCCCGTGCCCCCCATGACTGTGGTAAACACAGAGTTAACACAAATAAGTGGCCCACACTCATCATGGCTGGCAAAGCCGTCCAGGCGGTCATGGGCTCGGGGGCTGTTGGTGAGGGCCAGAGCATAGGAGACTATGGCTATGGCAAAGGTTGTATTAATTTTGGGAAGGCGTTCCTCCAGAAAGCTACGGGCTTGCTCCATGCTGGCAGGCAAATTCTAGAAAGTCAGAGAGAGCAAACTAGAGGGGGGCAATTAGAGGAAAGGGGTCTAGGAGTTAGAAGAGAGGGATGCATGGGGAGGGACATGACGATGGGGGAACTTCTGTGGGCAGAGGATCTAGAGGGCTCTGCAGAGCCTGCCCTCCTCTTGGAGACTTACCGGTATCTCCTGGCTGCACACGTACCTCCCCTCATCCAGGGCAATCAGGACAAGAGCTGTGAGGGATATGTCTGCTTCAGAGCCTCGGTAGCCACCCTGTGGATGCAGGATCACACCCATGATCCCCCTAGTGTCTTGGAGAGACTTTTCCCAACCTCTCCTGTGTGCCCTTGAAAAGCTCCCACGTGCTCGGCTGTGGGCTGGAGGATGCTGAAAGCAGGATGGGGAGAGAGAGGAGGAGAAGGAATCACCTCAAGATTTGCCTGTGTGGGGTCAGCATTACCAACCTAAGCCAACAGCCATGGAGGGTGATGTGTTACACTCTACACTATCTCAAAGCATTCTTTCAGCAACTCCATTTTCCTGATGAGGAAAGTTGTGGTCAGAGAAGTGGTCACCTCATTGCTGGTAAATGACTGATTTAGGGTTTAAGTTCCTCTTTAGTCTTCCAATTCCACCTTCAGCCTTTGTACTGGGTTGAATAGTGTCCCCCCCAAAAAAAATTCATGTCCACTCAGAACCTCAGAATTGATCTTACTTGGAAATAGGGTCTTTGCAGATGTAATTAGTTAAATTAATAGGAGGTCATACTGATTAGAGTGGACCCCATCCAGTGACTAGTGTCCTAAAAGAAGACCATAAGAAGACCCACAGAAGGAAGGAGGGCAAATGAGGATGGGGACAGAGGTTGGAGTGGAGCAGCTAGAAGTCAAGGAATGCCAAGGACTGCCCAGAGGCCATCGAGCTAGAAGAGACAAGAAAGGACTCCCCCCCCAGGGCCTTCAGAAGGAACATGGCCCTGCTGACACCTTGATCTGGGACTACTAGCTTCCAGAACTGTGATAAAATAAATACATTTCTGTTGTTTTGAGCCATCCAGTTTGTGGTACTTTTTACAAGAGCCCCAAGGAATTAATTCCCACCCCACCATCTCTTCTTCCCATGGTGGCCAATGAAGCTTGTGAACTCTTGAATCAAGTTGTATCCCTCCTGGGTTCAAAACCCTCCATGGCTCCCATCTCACTCAGAGGAAAAGCTCAAGTTCTCCCTGCAGCGCCAGAGGCCCTGCACCATCTGTCCCACTCCCTCCCTCAGCTCTCCTCCTCACCCTCTCCTCCAGGGTTGCTCACTCTGTTCCAGCCTCCTCACTGTTCCTCAAACATACTGGGCACTTCCAGTCTCAGGGCCTTTGCACATGTTGTTTCCTCTGCTTGGAACACTCTTTCCCTGATTATCCACATGACTTGCTCCCTCACCTCCTCAGGTCTGTACAAACGTCATCTCTTCACGAAGCCTCCAAAATAACACCCCATCACCTTGATTCCCCCTTCCCTGCATCTTTCCCCATGTCACTTCTGCCATGCATGCCACATCACTTAGGTCTCTCTCGTGCTCATCGCCTGTCCTTCCTCCATGAGAGTGTCCACCCATGAGAGAAGAGATTTTTATTTTTGTCTATTTTGTTTGCCCAGGGTCCTCAGTGCTTAAAGCAGTGCCTGGCACATTGTAGATGCCTGGTAAGTGTTTGTTGGTAGAAAGAAACTCCTTTCTGTGAGCCTGTGAAACCTGTTTGTAACCCCTCTCTGTACCACCTCTCTGTACAGCATCTGGCTCCTGCTCACACAGGCTTCCCAACTCCCTAACTGCTCTCTTTATCTGGGGTTGCAATCTGTCTTTTCTGGGTTCATGCATTCACCCAGAGTTTTATTCAGCAAGTATTGGCCAACTATGATGAATCAGACGTGCTTCCCCCCACTGGAAGGACTCACAGTGCAGGGAAAGCAAACCTTGAACAGGCTATTTCAAGTCCTCATTGAAGCCACCAAGGCCCTGCAGGTTTCAGGGCCTGGCATCTCTCCTACCCTCTCAGGCCTCAGGATGGACTACCCCCTTTCCCATCTTTGGGCTCTGGTCTCTTCCTTTTCCTCAAACATGCCAGAGCCTCAGGGCCTTTGCATGTGCTGCTCCCTTTGCCTGGAGCTCTCTTTCCCATTCTTTCCCCACCAACTCTATTCCTTCTTTAGGTTGCTGCTTTGTTGTCCCTTCCTTTTGCAGGTTCCCTGACCAGGCATGGCCCCTATTAAATACTCTCTCCTGGTATTTCTTTCCCATGGAACTTAGCACAGTTTTGATTTAAACAATCACTAGTTATAACCATTTGGCTAACTTCCATCTTCCTCCCACACCCCAGCTTGTGAGTACTACAAGGCAGGGGTAAATGTGTAAATGTCTTGCTTACTGCTATGCTTCCCTTCTGTCTAGTACAAGGCCTGGTACACAGCAGTTGCTGGACAGATGTCTGTTGAATGACTGAATGGCATCCCTACTGTCATGGGTGCAATAATAGAGATACAGGGCTGGTATTCAGGGGAGGCCCCTGGAGGAGGTTAAATCTAAAGAGAAAACACAATTTGGCCAGCCAAGGAAAAGAAAAAGTGATGGGGGCGTGGCTGTTCCATGCGGAAAGAGCAGCAAAGGCACAGTGAGTTGGAGGGATCTGTGATCAGGGAGTAGTGAGGGGTAAGGCTTGTGGGGAGATACAGAAAGGAGGGATATAATAGAGAGATACCATCATAGACACCTGTGAGCTACGGAAGGTGTTTGAACAGGGGAGAGACATCCCAGACTGTTTGAAAGCTATTTCTGGAGGTAGATGTGGAGGAGTATTTGGTAGGGATGGCTGTGTTGGCTGGGAGGTTGAAAAGACTCAGCCCAGAGGAAGGAGAGCCAGGACTGGAGACACTCAAAGTGAAGTGGGCACATCACGGGGTCCCAGATGTGCCCAGCCTCTCTGACATTGTAACAGAGTCCAGGGAGGTCCAGAGCAGAGGGATGTGATGCTGGGTGCCGGGCCCTGGCTTTTGCCTGTTCTCATTTTACCTGCAAACAGGTCAGGGGCCCGAGATTCACCCCATCAGTGCGTAGAGCCCTGGATTTGAACAGCCCAGGAGCGGGGAGGGTAGTGGGCACCCGCATTGATGCCATGATCACAGGGCCATTCTCCAAGAAGTGCCCATCCTCTGCCTGCCTCTTGGTGATGATCCAGTTGGCAGTGGCACAGAGAGAATGCAGATCAAACGTGCTGGTTGTCATGATAGAGTAGGCCAGGGCAAAGACCGGGAACACGTAGCTCGTGAGCCTGTCAGGGGGGGAGATGGGGTGGGTGATGACTGGGAATAGCAGCCAAGGGGATTCAAAGACAGGGGCTTCTACACTAGGGGGAGTCTACACCTGCTGTTCCAGACTGACCCTTCATTTGCTGCTCTCCAGATCTAGCAGCATGGACACTAACCCCTCTCTCCGACATTCAGACAGAAGCTCTCTATTCAGGTGCTCTCAGCAATAACCCCTGTGTAACCCCCAGACACTATCACCCCCAAAGTTACCCCCAAACCCTAAACTCCCAGGTAACCCTCAGGTAAAACCCAAGTAGCAATACTTCTGGCCCAGAAGCTGCCTGCCCCAAGCCCCTGCTGCACGGGTGTTCCTAGGGTCATTAAGCCCCAGGCTGGCCCTTGGGCTTCATTCAGGGTGGTTGTGGCAGGACTGCCAACATCCCCATCCTTACCAGGTGCTTCCCGGGTGTCCGTTGCTGATGTGGTAGGTGCCATGTGCACTCCGGTGGGTCAGCATGTGGGTGTAACCTGGGGAAATGGGTGGAGGAGAATTTTCAGGGTTGATTTGGCATTTGGGTGTGGCTATGAAGGGGAGTCAGTTATCAGGCATAATCTGGGGGTAAGATGTGGGTGTGACTTGGGGGTGCATCAAATCTAGGTCTAACTGTAGGAGGGAACTTGTCTAGGTGTATCAGGAGGTGGCCGCAGGGCCC
The DNA here is from genome assembly GCF_003265705.2 of Callorhinus ursinus. Taxonomy (NCBI): domain Eukaryota; kingdom Metazoa; phylum Chordata; class Mammalia; order Carnivora; family Otariidae; genus Callorhinus; species Callorhinus ursinus. The sequence continues at coordinate 612,341 of NW_027397144.1, read as the reverse complement.
AGGTGTGACTGTGGGAGCCAGTGTCCAATGTCATCTGGGAGTAACCTGGGAAATCAAAGGGTGTGACTGGGAATTTCTGCTCAGAGGGATTGTGGAAGGTGGAACCCAGGAAAGGGGTACTCTGGGGGCCACTACCTGGGAGTTTCCTTGACGGTTGTTTCTTGGCTATAAATTAGGGGTATCACTGTGTCTGTGCAGTTTAGGGGAGGCTACTCCTGGGTGTAATCTCGGAGGCATACCTCTCAGGTGTATTCTTTTTTTTTTTTTTTTTTTTAAGATTTTACTTATTTGACAGAGAGAGAGACAGCGAGAGCAGGAACACAAGCAGGGGAGAGGGTCAGAGGGAGAAGCAGGCCTCCCGCCGAGCAGGGAGCCCGATGTGGGACTCGATCCCAGGACCCTGCGATCATGACCTGAGCCGAAGGCAGACGCTTAACGACTGAGCCACCCAGGCGTCCCCTCAGGTATATTCTAAGTGTTGCTACTTAAGTATTACCTGAAGGTTGCCTGGGAGCTTACTGTTTGGGAGTAACTTTGGGGGTGATAGTGTCGAGGTGTTACCTGAGGGTTGTTGTTGAGAGCACCTGGATGGAGAGTTGGTGTCTGAGTGTAATCGGGAAGAGGGGTCAGTGCCCAGATTAACTGGAGGGTCTCTGTCTGGGTATAACCGGGAGTGTGCATCTCTGGTTGTTACCTGGGAGGTGCGGATATAACCTGGAAAGGGGTAATGGGGAGGCCACCACCTGGGATTATTCTGGAGTTTTCTGCTTGGGGGTTCTCTAGGGGTATAACCCAAGGCATGTCACTGACTGGGTGTAACCTAGGACAGTGTGTGAATATAACAAAACCTGAGTGCTGCTGCTTTGGGGGTAAACCAGGGTGTCTGTTGTCAGACTGTAGTCTGGGAGAGGGGTCCAGATGAAGGAGCACCTGGGGGACATGGTACCAGGTTGTAACCTGGGAGATGAGTCAGGGTATGAATGTTGTCGGGGAGAGTCCCCTGGGGGCCACACCCAACCCTGACGGTACCCCAGCCACCCTTCCAGAGAGTCCCGGAAACCCTCATTGAGGTCCCAGGAGGGAACCCCTCTTACCTCTGACGATGTTCTGTATCACCTGCTCCCTGAGTTCCGCTCCAACCTTGCCTCACTGGCCAGCAGCATCCAAATAGCAGCTCAGGATGATCACAGGTGCCAATTTGCTCAGCGTCTGCTCAGGGCAACCAGTCGGGACCCTCAGCAGCTGCCATTTTTCTCCAGGTGTCAGGGTGCCCAGGATTGTCTCGCCAAGGATGTCACCTATCAGATGAGCAGAATCATCTCGGGAATGGCCTAATCCATCATGGCTTTCTGATCAGCCCACATGGGCACCCCAGCCCCTCCCGCCCCTGTGCCCAGGCAGGTGTGGGAGGAGCCAGCTCCCCAGTCTCCCAATCCCTCCCCCCAGGAGTCATCTCTGTTCTAAGCACCTTGGACACTGACAAACACTTCTGCCTCTGTATTGGGCACCATGTTCAAAAAGTTCTGTTTTGGCACCACTTCCATCTGGGTTTGACCTAGGTTGAGCAGGCACAACCCTCTGTGACAAGCAGATTCTGAGGCTGGGGAGGTCAGGGTGTGCAGAGCCGGGAGGAGCTCAGACTGCCCACCTGGCTGGACCCCCTCATTTCAGCTCCTCCCTCCATCCTGATGTGGCCCTAGGATCCCACATGCTCCCCGCAGACCCCACAAACCTTGGGGGTTCAGGAGGATGCTATGGGATATTTGCTGTATCTGCCCTCCCGCCTGTGAGATGTAATGATGAAGCAAGTTAAAAACAACAGCAATAATACTAATAATGACAATCACAATGACAGTAGGGGGAGGTATTGGTTAACTATAAAGAGCACAGACTCTGGATCCCAAGTATCTGGGTTCAAATCCCAAGTCTTCTCTGTTCTAGCTGTGTGACCTTGGGCAAATTACTTAACCTCTCTGTGCCTCCGTTTTCTCGGCCATAAAAGGCTCCTACTTCATATGGTTGTTCTGATGGCTCAATGAGTTACTGTTCTTAAAGTGTTTCCATCATAAGTGCTGAACATGTGTTTATTAAGTAAATAAATCAAGTAAATAAGAGAAGTAAATAAAGTATTATTAATGGGTTGTGCACAACCAACATGAGATATAATTTTCACAGGTCTCTGATTATTATTCACAGGTCTGGGTGTGATGATGGTCACACCTTGCAAATAAGGAAACAAAGGCTCAGAAAAGTTAAGTAACTTGTCCAAGGCCACACAGCAGAGACGAGGCTTGAACCCACCCTGACAACAAAGTCCCATAGGGGGAGCTCTGTGACTGAACTTTCAAATCCATTCTCTTGCACCTCACTCCCATCTGAGAGACCTGTTTGTCGATCCCAGGCATACCCGTCCATCCTGTGATCACACCCTGGGAGCCCCGGGGAAGCCCTCTGTCTGCACCAGTAACAGAAGGTGGGGGCACCCATTACCTTGACCAGAAGGGTCTTCCTTATGTGGTCCTCAACCTCAGTTGTTCTAATCCTGACCTCCACATCCACTTTGCCTATCTCAAGTGGGAGAAGCACAAAGGGCACCATCTTGGAGGAGGTGGGGGGCATGACCACCCCCCGGCGGGAAGGGGCTTCTGGCTTGGATGCGCTGCACAGCGCCTCCTTGTGGGGGAACTCCACACGGACCTGGGGCAAGGTGGGCAGTTGGGTGGTCTAGGACCCTAGTCACAATTCCCTCCCTCTCCCCACCCTGAAAATCCCAAGTAAGTGACAGCACAGCATAGTGGTTGAGAGCAAAGACTTTGCCTGACACTTACGTGTTGTGTGACCTCAGGAAAGCCCCTTCACCTCTTTGTGCCTCAATTTCCTCACTTCTACACCAAAAACCACGATAGCAGCCATCTGCTGGGATTATTGTACATCTTAAGTGAGAAAATACCCCAGAAGCTTTTTAAAAGAGCAACCACTTCACTGGCCCGCTCCAACCCCTTTATAACACACACCGATGGATGGTTTGAGAGGAGGGGAGGGCTCAGGCTTCACCTTGACCTGCTCCATCCTGAAATTGTACAGCACAGCTTGGATCTGGACCTGCTCATTCCTGACCACGGAGGAGGGCAACTTGAGATCCACAAAGAATGATTTCTTAACTGTCAGCTCAAAGGGGTCTGAGATGCAGAGCCCTAGAGCCAGGGGAGTATGTTGGCATTAAGCAGAGGCCAGCTGTCCCAGGGCTGGGCAGGACCACCATTCTCCCAACTCCTCAGCCCTGGGCTTGTGGGGTCACCTTGTCCAGGCTTGAGGCTGACAGCCACCAGCTGCCATGTGGTGATGGAATCTGGCACATTCACAAGAGTGCTGTAGTGGGAGATGTCTCTGGCGGGGAAGGGGGGCATTAGTGAGTTTGTGCTCAGAGCCTCTGCACTGGGGGTCACTGTCCAGGGGTTAGTGGGTCGCTAGAGGGTCGTCCTTTTGGGGGAACCACTGGGATTTGTATGCCCCTCCAGGGCGGTTATACTGACTATACCGAGAGCTCAGTGTCACCAGTGGGGGCACTGGCTATGATTGACATCCACTGATGCCTGGGAGGGCCAGGGACCAGATGCTGCTGTGGGGGCTGTGGTCCTACCCTGATGTACTTTTCGGCAGTTTAAACTTCATCCAGAGCCAACTCTCAGGGAACAAGGTTCGGATAGGCTGGTCCTCCAGGAAGATGTCAATTCCAAGTCCTCATCTTCATCCGCTTCAGGGAGAGGATGTGGGGCAGTGTCCCTTCACATCTCTCCCATGGTCCTCCCACCCCATCCCGTTGTGGCCCATATCTCCCCTTGGCTTGTCCCATGGCACTTCGCACCCTTTGGGCAAGCCCCAACCGCCCCCCCCACTGCCGCCGCCTCCTGCCATGGCCTCCTTACATGTCCCCAAAAGCAGCTGCTCCTCCCGGGCGTCCTGAGTCAGGGCCTCAGACAGACGGCAACAGCTCAGGAAAGCAGCAAAACAGGTTGGTCCCTGGCGGACATGCCGGGTCCTCTCTTCACACGACAGCCCCACCGGGCTCTCTCGGAGCCCAGCCTCACAGCACTTTTGCTCTAGCTCTGTCTTGAACTTGTTCACCGTGGGCCAGAGTTAGAGTGACTGAGGGGGTGCTGAGCGGGACCGGAGGAAGCTGGGACCCATCTACCTCAATGCCACATACACCTGGTCTCTCTGTATCCATAACTCTGGCAGTTGTTGGTCCTAGCACTTTACCTGTATCTTCCTCCTGAAGCCTCACATTGAACCCATGTGGCGGGTTCTGCTGAGGAAGCTAAACAACAGAGAGGTTAATTCACTGGCCCGTGGTCACACAGCTCCCAAGGGGCAGAGCTGGGACTAGAATCCATGCTGCTGCTTCTCTTTTTCCTCCTCCTCCTCCCCTCCCTCCTTGGCAGGGATTGGTAATGCCATGTTTTCATATTAGAGATACCATTTCAACTTCTTTTTTTTTTTAAAGATTTTATTTATTTGAGAGAGAGAGTGCACACAAGCAGGGGGAGGAGCAGAGGGAGAGGGAGAAGCAGACTCCCCACTGAGCAAGGAGCCCGACATGGGACTCGACCCCAGGACTCTAGGATCATGACCTGAGCCGAAGGCAGATGCTTAACTGATGGAGCCACCCAGGCGCCCCATCATTTCAACTTCTGATTTTCATCATGTGTTTTTAAAAAATCAAAACATAAAACTTGTTGTAAAGCATAATGTCAAGTTGAATGCTTCTAAGTTAGCAAACTGAAGGCATACACTTAAAGATAAAAATATAGCAATTCAGGGGCACCTGGGGGGCTGAGTTGGTTAAGCGTCTGACTCCTGGTTTCAGCTCAGGTCATGATCTCAGGGTCGTAAGACTGAGCACTCAGCATGGAGTCTGCTTGAGAGTCTCTTCCTCTCCCTCTCCCTCTGCTCCTCCCCCTGCTCACACACACTCTCTCTCTCTTTAAAATAAATAAATAAATAACTTAAAATATATAGCAATTTAAAAATCTTATTGTTTACCACTGACATAAATTATAGTTAAATGATACAACTTATCATTACCATAAACAAAACAACGGCTTATATTATAAACTTTTCCCAGGGGGTTAGCATAATTTTCTTTAATACGAAAATTAGAGTTAAGGTTTTGTCTCAATTTCTATTAGGTTTCACTTACTTTCTCTTTATTTAGATCCACAAAGTCATTAGCACTGTTCAAAGAGACTGAAAAATCTAAGATTCGTAGAACCCATGCTTCCAACACCACTCAGTGCTGCCTCCCATCTTCCCTGAACTCCAGGCTCACATCTTACTCTGGTCCACACCCTGGCCTTGGGGATGGTAGGTTTGCTATTATCCACTGGTACCCAGCATCCATCTCTCCTTTTGTCTACATTCACTCTTGTATCACAAAGTCTAGACATCTAGAAGCTGCATTTCCCAGACTCTCTTGCTGCTAGGGTTCTAGATGGGATAAGATTCTGCCACAGAGACACTCTTGTGTAAGATTTGGAGGGTGGAAGAAGTGGAAGCCATTTTTCCTGTGGCAGTGGTAGCTGACAGGTGAACCCCGGTCACAGGTGAACTCTGTGTGTTTTTGTAATAGGCACTGTTTCTGCACTTTGTTATCTACCCACCAGCATCGCAAGAGATATTGGCAGAAGTTTCCCGAGATTTCACACATTGCAAAACTGCAGTGGATCTTGAGTCCCAGCAAGCAGCCTTTTGATGTCCACTCCTACAGACCATCTAACGATTTTGAAAGCACCGGACTCCCATCACCACATCCCTCCCTCTCTGCTTGAAGTACATGGAGTGGTTTCAGTTTTCTCTTCTAAGCTCTGATGAATACAGTAGTTTAGGGAGCCAGGAGGGACATGTCCAGCTTTAGCTCTGACCTGCATTCCTTTTGGTCTCCAGCCATTTCAAGGAGCGGCGGTGACGACTGGCAGGGGGGCTCTGAGGACACTGCCAGTCTGAGGGTCAGAGAGAAGAATGAGAGGGCCACTGTCAAGATCATTATCAACATCCTTGATATTTATTAGGTGTTTACAGAATGCCCAGTGCTTTCTAAGCATCATTGCATTTAATCCCGCAGCCTCCTCATATTCATGATTCACCACTTAAAAATCTGTGCCATCTTCATTATGCACAAACAATGAATCATGGAACACTACATCAAAAAAAAAATCTGTGCAATCTTCAGGGAGTCACTTAAACTCTCTGGGCATTAATTTCTCCAGCTATGTAAATTGGTACAATCATAGTTCTAGCAATGAGATCATGCATATAAAAGTACTTAGTACAGCGTCCAGCTCGTAGTAAATAGAAACTGTTATTGTTGTCATTATTTGTAGCTGAGAGAAGACACTCCTAGTTGTGCCTAGTATCCACTTCCCCCTTCATCCCGGGCAACTAAACCTCCCTCTTTTGCATATCACTCGGAATGAAGACTACATTTCCCAGCCTCCCTTGCAACTAGGTAGGGCTACATGACTGAGTTCTGGCAAATGAGATTTGAGAAAGTGTCTCCCCTTCCCACTTCCCTTCATACTCTTGCCTGGCATGAGGTCCTGATGAGATGCCGTCTTGGAATATAGCAGAACAACAAGCTAGAAGGAGTTTGAGTCCCAGAATGACATCAGAACTGTTACTGAGCAAGAAATAAACTTCTCCCTTGTTTAAGCTACTGTTTGTATCTCTGACACCCATGGCCAAACCTGTATCTTAACTAAGAGGTAGTGAGTCACTTCTATTATTATCCCCATTTTATGGACAGAGAAATGGAGCCTCAGAGAGGAAATGTAACTGACTCAGGGTAAGTAGGAGGGTCCTAGATTTTAGCCTGTCTGACACCAAACCTCATGTTCTTTTTTTTTTTTTAAGATTTTATTTATTTATTTGAGAGAGAGAGAGAGAGCACATGAGAGGGGGGAGGGTCAGAGGGCGAAGCAGACTCCCTGCCGAGCAGGGAGCCTGATGCGGGACTCGATCCAGGGACTCCAGTATCATGACCTGAGCCGAAGGCAGTCGCTCAACCAACTGAGCCACCCAGGCGCCCACCAAACCTCATGTTCTTAACCACTAGACAACACTGCCCACCCACCCTACCCCCAGCACGTCCCTTCCTGTACCTGAGCTTGCTGGGGTGTGCATCCCCGTGCTCATCTTCAGGTCCAATCCAGCATCCTTGAACACAGCAAGTCCGTCTTTCCCACTGCCTGCCGTACAGCCAATGTCATCTTCTTCCACCACATCCCAGACCTGGGGGTTAAGATAGGAACCTGGCTTTGGAGCTTGTATGACCTTTTCAGGGAAGGAGAAATGGTGCACTGAAATAGCTGGCTCAAATAATAATTCTCACACCACCTCCCATTTACTGAGCTCTTAGTACCTTCCAATCTCTAGCTGTGCGTTAGCTCCTTGAATCCTTGCAACCATCAATGTTGCCCATTTTACAGCTGAAGAAGCCGAGGCCCCAGTTATTATTATTATTATTATATCCAGGCAACCTCCTGCCCCAAAGCCCACATATTCTCACCTTCTTCTGTGTGAGCTTGTGTTTGCTGTTTAAGACATAGACAGCCTTGTCCACGGCCACCAACCCCACTGTGGCCTCTTCATCACCTGTCACCTTCACTTCCACCTGGCTGTTGAGCCTCAAAGTCTGGAAGGGTCTTTCTTTCTTCAAACCAACCTTCAGCTGAGCCAGGAAAAACAGAAATGTCAGGAAAAGGGGCTCATATGCTACCAAGGGACTTATCCAAGTCTACTTTCAAGTTTGTGCTCCTTATAGCTCTGATGGAGCATCCAGGAACTTCACCAGGCCAATCCCAACTCCACACATTTACCTGCATATTCTCTATGCCCCAGGGTGAGCTTTTAAGGGCACATTCCTCTTCCCCACCCTGCCCCCAGACTTGGAGCCCTTCAACTTGGACAGACTATCTGCCCATGCAAGTTTTATGATGGTAATGTGCAACTTCAAGGAATTTGGCTCACCGTCCCCATGCATTTGTCATTCACACCAACCCACACGGAGTCGGCCACCAGTTCAGGATCCTGACCTGTTCCCCCAGGCAGTAAATAAAAAGCCAGGATGCAGGAGGGCAGCATTTCTGAAGTCACATCAATAGTGGTTATGGTGTGGTCACTTTTTGACTGATGTTTGGCATGCACAATCCGGCCCTTACTCAGGACCTTGGAGACAAGGGAGGACAAGAATGAGAAGGGTAAGGTCAACCTTTTCTTGAGGCCATCTCAGCTCACAAGGGAGACCCACAGTTCCTTTGCTTCAGCCCCTTAGTCTGAGGCCACCCCAGATGGTTCCCACCTTCACACCACTGTTCAGTTTCTCCAAACCAGCTAGCCAGGGATGTTCCAGGGAAATAATTCTTTGGCTTAGGTTTTAGTCCTAGCCACTCACCAGGATGGTGAAGTGAGTGATCCATTTCTCGGCTTCAGAATTCTGATGTCCTGTGACAAGGTTCAGGTAGATGCTGCTGCCAACCTTTGTGACTGTCTTCACCTCAATGTGCAAGACGTTCCCTGACCCACCCTGAGTCGAGTAAGGCCAAGCTGTCATAGTGGCTGAAGCCCGCTCTTCTGGCCGAAGAGGCTCATCAGTATTCTACCTGGGGAGAGTGATGGGCAAGTAAACTTTCAGCTCTTCTAGCTCACACAGCTCCACTATCCCTGCCCCATTAGGTTGGTACCAGGATAGGGAGCTTCTCCCGATTTTTTGCATTTGTGTTGATGGTCAAAATGGCCACTCCATTGGCTGACGTGCGGTCTCGTTTGTCTTGGCATCGGACAAGGACTCTAGAGGCTGGGGACCCATCAGGATTTGAGACGAAGACCTGAGGTAGAATCAGGTGTGAGATGATAGGCCTGGTGGTGGCCTGGCATGAGAAGTGGGTACTGGGAATCTGATCTGGACAGGACTGCCTTGTATAGCTGTATGGGTTGTCCACTGAACAACACTGGGGACACCATTCATGTTAGAGTCTTTATGAATGGCACCCCCTCAAGTTTTGCAGTGTGCAATCATATGTGATGGTCCTGGGTGTTGGTGTGCTGGTGGGTGGAGGTGGAGGGAATTGGAGTGGAGAGATGTGGAGGGCTTGGGGAAATCTTTAGTAGGACTGGCACCAAAGGATGTTTCTAGTTTTCTTAATGTCCATCAGACATCTCAAAGTCACCCAAAATGAATGCATATAAAAACAGCATGTTTGCTGTGCAAAAGTAGCCTCAAGATAACCCCCTGAGCACCACCTTCTAGCTTGACTGTGACCACTAAGCCCCCCATAGAGAAATTATGGAGTCGTCACAGTGCTTTGGGGGGACCCGGGTTGAGATTTGAGAGAGACTTGGGACTGGTCTGGGAGGCATGATGGATTCATTTCTCTAACAGATAAGTTGTGGGGGACAGGTGAGTCCAGTGTGGGTTTTTGTCTCCTGAGAGGGGCCTATTAGGGGAAGGGAGCCCCAAGACCCTGGGTGGAATGAAGTCAGACTCTGACCTTAACGTGGAAGGGCATCCCAGGCTTGAAATACTGGGGTGTCCTGATGAACTTGATGCTGTATGTCCTCCGGACGATCTTCACCCCAGAGGTCTCAGCCTGGACCATCTCACCCCCTGGAGAGACAGGGGACTGTGAGGTCTGTGGAGGAGGTCCAGTTTCTTGGGGGAGTGGCAGGGCTGCTCGTATGGGAAGCCTGTCTTGGTGAAGACAAGGAAAGACAGTAACACAATCTCAGCTCCTTCCAGCCTTTCTGGCATTTTCGCATTTCTCTGATGAGGAAATGGGCTGGGAGGTGGCCCGTGGTCACATGGGTGGAATGTCTAGGTTGGGTAAGAACACTGTCCTGACCTCAGCCAGGAGCTTGGGTGAGGGTGGCACCTGAAGAGAACACGGTGACGTTGATAAATATTGAGGCCCCAGTGAAGTCCTCTTCTGGGCCTTGGAATGTGGACATCAGTGTGTCCTTCTGGAGGGAGACGTGGCCCAGACCTTCAGAGATCTGCTCTCAGGGTGAGAGAGAGAAGAGGAGATGGTTTCTTGGGGAGAAGAGGAGGGTTGATAGGGGGGGAAATTGGTGGGGGGAGAGGTCAAGACTCAGTCACCTCCACTCTCTGCAGGGAACTCTGGATGGGCATCCGGTGGGAATGCAACTTCACCCCGAAGATGGCCAGAGCATGTCCATCCACTGGCTCTTTGAAAACATACCTGGGGGTGGGTGGAGGGTCATTCCACTGGCTCTGAAGCACCCACACAACTTCGTGTGGTTGCAGAGATGTCCTGTATGACCTCATGAGGCTGCAGGGATGGTGGTAAATCTCTGGGAGGGGCAGAGTGACCCCTGGAAACTTAGATGGTTTCATTGCTGACCTACACAACCCTGGGAAGTGATAAATGTGTCCCATAAAGCTTCGTGTTGGGTTGCAGATATAGCCTGTGCAACCTCACAAGATGGTGGAGGTAGCCCATAAACCTCATCAGGCAGCCTAGGCGGCATGCATAGGAATGGTCTGCATAGTGTTGGGAAGTGGCAGATATAGCCCTTACAACCTTAGGTGGACAAATGGTCTGTACAACATCATAGTGCTGTGGAGATGGTCTGGACAATTTCGTAAGATGGCAAATGTGCCTGTGCTACCTTGTGGACCTTCAGAGATGGTCCGAGGCATGGGACATGGCATGACTTCATTAGGTGGGTGAGGTGTCCTATACAACCCCAGAGACCTGAAGGGATGGTCTGTACTATCTACACATGGCAGACATGGTCTGGACAACCTCATAAAACAATGTAGGTGGCTAAGGATATCTCATGGGTGGCAAAGAGTACCTCTATCCTACCTTAAGTGCCACAGAAGTGGCCTGCTTCTCTAACTATTCAGGTTCTTGGCATTCCTGGTCCTCTGGCCAGGCTGGGGAGAAGGGGACTCACCAAGCCTCGATGTCCACACCCAGAGCCTCATCGTTGAGGTAGAAGAAAGTCTTGTTTGGCTTCAGCTGGACCTCAAATGATGGGAGCACTGGGTGGAGTAAAGGCAGTGGGCACCCTCAGTATTTTGCTGTCCCCCCCATCCCCTCCCTGTTCAGTCTTTCCTCAGTGACTCTTGCAACCCCCAAGGATTGGAACACATATTCCTGTTCACCAGCACCCAGCTTAGGATCTAGCACACAGTAGGTGCACCACGAGACCTCTTTTCCACTTCAGCTCTGTTCCTTGCATGTCCCACCTTGCCCTGCCCATCACACCCTGCTCACCATAATCCCTGACATCAAAGGCTGCCTTGAACTTCTGCTTGGCTGCACTTTGGTAACTGGCTTCGATGCTCCAGGTCCCAAAACTGAGACACAGAGAATTTGGAGAGATGGAAACTGAGAAGGAGAGCCTCCATCCCTCCATCCACAGGGCTCCCAGCAGGGCACCTGACAATCTGTGGGAGTTCAAAGGATCTTGTGAAGAAACCATCCTTGGCTAGCAGATTCCGGCTGATCACAGTGATCCCCTCCGGGTTCTGTGGGGACAGGGGGTGGGTGTTTCATGCCCCAGGCCTTCAGCACATGATATAACCTCAGTGTCTGGGATCCACCCTCCCATCAGGAGAGGCCACCTTGATGTCCAGAGTGAATATCCTGGTCACAGGATCCATCTTGTGGTCCACAACAAACACCTGGTATTGAACTGGAGGGAGAGGGAAGACTCTGAGTTCTGGATAGAACCTGAAGAGGGAGGTAGTCGTTAGGATCTTGGGTATTAGGATATAGGGGTCTTTGGACAGAGGGTGACCTTGGGAGGTGGAATATGACAGGCACTGGGGGAGACTGGGAATGAGAGTCAGCATCTGCCCTAGGCCAAGTGCCTGGGGGCTGTACCCAATTGCTCAGGGGTGTAGATAGGCTTGTCTGTCTGGATGAAGATGTAGCCAGCATGGGGAGCCACCGGCACTATCTTCTCCATGAATGAAGTGGTTGAGATGGGTGCCCAGGTTGCCCGGATGATGACATACTGCTGCCCTGGTTGTGGGGGGTATATCAGGCTCTCGGGAACCTGGGGAGAGAATCCCACACTCCTCAGGCGCTGCTGAGGTCACCATCCCTGGGAACAAAGCCCTGAGCCAGATCTTGGGAGAAACAATTGAGTGGGGGCCCTCTGGCTCTGTGGTTGGGAGCAAGGTTGCCTTGCAGGTTCCTCCTGCACAAGGACATCCGGCCAAAGTGGGAATGCAATCCAGTCCACGGTCAGCTTCCCAAGCCACCAGCAGAGGGCGCCTTTTATTAATTCTCACAGAGACATCATCTGGGCTAGTCACTGCCCTTGTTGGAGCCCAGACTCAGAGGACTTTGGATTTCTAACAGGACGGGACATAAGAGGAGGAGTAAGTATATTCAAACCCTGCATCTATTCTCCAGTGTCCCTCGTGGGAAGTCCCTCTAGAGTCTGCCCCTCTCCATCCTTGCTGCTGACCCAGAGCCTCCCTCTGTGGCCACCCTTCCTGGCCTGTCACCTACCGTCATGGAGGCCTGTTCCATAAAGTCGTTTTCTTCTGAGAGAATGAGGTGGCTCTTAGCCATCACTGCCTTCTTCATGGGGAAGTCCCGTATGGTAAGGTTCACTTCGAGGGTCCCTTTGAGGGACTGCTGAGAGTCTGAGTGAGCCTGTACATGGATGGTCTCAGGGCTGCCAACCCGCAGGGCTCAGGGGGTCACCAGGACGTACCTGCCAGTAGACAAACACAGGAGCATGGCGGGGGAGGGGAACTCAAGTGGGGGAAGCCGCAGCAGAGAGGCAGGCTCACATGCAGGGAATCACGCAGGCAGCAGCTGAGTGCCCTCCATTTCCCAGACTCACAGTGGCTCAGCATGGGCAAGAGGTGTCTCCAAGAGGAGTAGAATCAACCCCACGAGCCAGGGCACATCCATGGCGGTAGGGGGCTGATGTGCAACCACAGGCCACAGACGCCCGTTCTCTTGTCTGCTCTGTTTGCCTTGGCCTGCCGCGGCTGAGTTAATATCTAAACAGAAGTGGGGAGGGAATCCCCATAAATCCAATGGGGGAAGAGGGGGCTGCTCCTCCCTTCTCAGCCCATCCTCCACGGGAGGCTGGGGACAGCTGCACTAGGAAGTATTCCAGTCCGCCCTTGGAGGCCAAGCTCTCTGGGCTCCTTTTCCAGAAGGCAAATTATACATATGAAACCAGGGACAAAAACACATCATGCTTGAGGCATTCCTGGAAGAAGGCTTTCTCTGTCCTGAAATAATTTTCACTGCCTGTTTAATATGCCCTTTAAAGATGTTGGACCAACTTTGTGGCGTCTGCCTCTTAGAAGCAGACGGGTTGAAGACAAGTTTATCTGGTTCTTCTTCTTCTTTTTCTTTTTTCAGTGAAGCCAATACTGCTAGCTTGGAGAGTCTTGCTTATTGGAAAGACCCAGATCTCCCCGAAACAATGATAATATACATTTATCCCACAAAGATTCATTAAGTATTGGCTATGAGCCCAGCCCTCCTTAGCATGCTGGGAACACAGCAGTGACCACAATAGACGAAATCCCTGCCCCTGTGGAGTGGACATTTAAGGAGGACTTGCTAAGGGCTTAAGGTGCATTTCCTCCTTAAACCTCACAGCCTCTTGTTAATTAGGATCAAACTGTGCCCTCTTTCCAGACTCTACCTTTGTAGAGAGCTGGAAAACCAAGTGTGTTAGAAACAAAAGGGGAAGGTGGGATCTAGTCATTCATTCCTCAGGCATTTACTGAGCACCTACTGTTTGCCAGATGCTGTTCTACCCGCTCTTTGTGCATTGACAGAAGAACCATAAATGTCCCACATTTATGCTGAAGTAAGAGTTCCCACCTATTGTATCGATAAGGAAACAGGCCTGCTGAGTGAAGGCAACTTGCCCTGGGTCAGGCAGGGAGCCGTGAGGCTCCGGGTGATGCTCTTGAGTCCATGTTGAGTCCAACAATCTCTTGTGAAGCAAAGAATCAACAGAATCAAATTAAGAGCTAGATCAGGGAAGCAGATGAGACCTAATTTGGAAGGTTCTAGAACATCGGTGCCGTCTTTGATGTTTCAACTCTGTCCCCCTGCTCTGTGGGGTGCTCCGCTGGTGCTGTTCAGCCCTCCCTTAGCTGGGGGTGGGCTCCCCCCTTCACATCTTTGTCCCCACACCAGGAGTCCACATCCCCCTCTCTGTCCCAGGAGCTTCCAGGTGTCCAGAACAAGGCATTGTCCAAAAGTGTGGGATGGCAGGGGTTCTCAGTCCCTCCCACCTTCTGTCCAGTCTGGGCCCCCTCTCGCCATGCCAGTGTCTCTCTGTCTCCCCAGTGGGAATCCTGGTCAGGTAAGCACATCTGGGGCTTTTGAAACCTGCTCAAGCCTGCAGCTTCTTTGAGTTTCAGTTTTGTCTTGGGGGTGGGCCCAGGAAGGGAAAAACAGAGGAGGTAGGTCACACTTTGAAAACAAGGTGATATAGCTTCATCATCCGATGAACAAATGGATGGAGGCGAAAACGGGGGCTGGGTGAAGGAGTGACAGGAGCTCACATCTCGTACATCTGTCTCCTCCTCCCCACCCCAGCCTCAGCTCCCCTAAATGAAGAATAAGCATATGTTCAATAACTAATATATAAAATAAGTTTGAGCACCAGCTGCATGTCTGGCTTTGTTGTAGGTGCTGGGGGCACAGAAGGGAACAGGACAGAAACCCCTCCCCCTGGGGAGGGGCTGTTTACTGTAGCTGCCTTCACCTGGATTCACCCTCTCAGGGCTCTAATGACCCACCGACCCACGTCGCCAATGGAAAAGCCTAGGCCCTAGAAGGTAAAGCGTACTGCCCGAAACTGTGCAGCTAGGAAACTGAGACACAAGGAGGTTAAGGGACTTGCCTAAGATCACACAGCAAGTTAAGTGAACCTGTGTTTGAGAGGGAGGAGGAGCAGGGGGTCGCAGACCACCTGTGGGATCCCCCCAGGTCCCCTACACCAGTTAATGGTCAAGTTCCGCCTTTCGCACTTGGCCGCGAGAGGGCGCCAGCGAGCCTCCAGCCAGACTGAGGAGCGCTCGGCCTCCTCCCACAGGAATGCGGGTGGTGGAGGGAGGGGACGTTGGCCGCACGCCCAGAGCAGCTGCTACTGCCGCTCAGATCCCGCCCGCCTTCCCCTCCCTGGGACCTCGGGTTTGCAGCAAGCAAGCCAGGGCAGGAGGGACGGCTTTGCAGGGATGTGTCGGCTCTGTTTTCGCTCCCTCCTCCTCCCGGCTTCCAGCCCAAAGCTTCCCGGGAAAGGCCGGACGGGATCCAGGAGGTTAGGAGTCATACCCACAGCAAGATTTCAGTGAATGGCTGTCATATACGAAACACCTAAGCCCCGGCACTTAGTAGGGACTTTCTCGTCAGCAACCCTTCCATTGTACAGGTGAGGAAACCGGAGCTCAGAAAGGTGAAGTTTCTTGCGTCTTGGCGTGCACGTGGACGAAACCGCCAGGATGTGCCCTGCTTGGTCACTTGCTGTCTGAGCCCAGGCTCCTCCGGTCATTTCTTGGTCCCTGAGGGCGTCTGATCACGCACTTGTTTTCCCCAAGGCTTCAGGAACTGCCCTTGCTGGTCCCTAAGGGCATCCATCACGCGCCTCCCCTCCTGGTCCAAGGAGGTCTGGTGCGCAGTGAGAATTTTCAGGGGAAGCTTGTTGCTTGCTATGGGAGGAGGGAGAAGAATTCAGCAGTCACGTTTGGGGGTGATTATTGGGTCTGAAAGCGGTGTGATATGCGCTCCAACAGAACTGACAGCCTGATCAGGGAAAACTACCCCAAAGTAAGCAGCTATGAGGGCCCAGAGAAACCTCCTAACCCATCCAGGCTGGGGAGTCAAAGAAGGCATCCTGGAGGAAGCGGTATTTAGGCTGAGACCTGAAAGTCTTAGGAAAGTATGGGTAATCCAGGGCAAGGATTAGGGGTGGGAGAGAGCAAGATGGTTTTGTTTCAGGGGGAGGGAACAGCCCATGCAAAGACCTGGAAGGGAGGTGGAGCATGGTGATTTGGGGAGGAGTAAGAAAAGGGTCTTGAAATCCTTCTTCTTAGGCCACAGAGAATCTCATTTCGATGCATTAATTTACCCACTCTTTCTTTCATTTGTCAGATATTTGGATATCTACCTCGTGCCACATACTCTTGTAGGTGCTGGGGATGTAGTTGAGCACACAACAGTCTTCTCCCCATGGAGCTGACATTCTAGTAGGGGGAGAAAAGCAAAAACCAAATAACTAGTATATGTCAGGTGGTGAGAAATAAAGCAGGTTCAGGGGACAGAGTGACAGGGTACTATCTTGTGGCCTCTCCGAAAAGGTGAACTGAAGAAAGGAGCCATGTGGCTATCTGGGAAAATTGTTCTAGCAGATGGAGCAGCAAATACAAAGGCCCTGAAGTAGGAATGTGCATGGAGTAGTTAAGAAATAGTAAGGAGGTTAGTGTCCCTAGAACGAAGTGGGTGAAACAGAGAGAGTGGGAGATAATTTGAGATTAATATTCAAGGATCAGATCATGTAGGAGGCCTCATAGCTGTGGATTTGAATCTAAGTAAGAGGAGAACCACTGGAGAATTTTGAAAAGATAAGTGACATTATTTTTCTGTTTTAACAGAATCAGTCTGGGTAGGTCCTTTGTTACTCTGATTTGAAATCCAAAGGTAGCAACAATACAAAGGGTGAATAATTCCATGACATAAATAAGGCAAAATGACACCACAGGCATGTTGAAAAAAATAGGGGAGAAGTGCACTTCAAATTACAGTCTCCCTCATCTCCATAATATGTAAAGAGTTTCTAGGAATTAATAATAAAAATATAAACAATCCAATAGAAAAACTTCAGCAAAATGTGTGGTCAGAATGTTCACAAAAAATGAAATACAAAAGGTTCTCTGACATATGAAAAGAAAGTCAACTTCACTCATAATAAGAGAAAGGCAAGTTAAAATAAGAGAAATATGAGATAGTAATTTTTACCCATTAGAATGGCCAAAATGTAGAAGACTAATAATGTGCAGTGCGGTGAGGCTGTGGGGAAGTGACCATGCTAACATATGGACATCAGCCCTTCCCAATAGAGATGAATTTGATAATGTTCATAAAAATGACAAATACATAGTTTCTTTGGCCAAGTAATCCCATGACAGAAATACTTGCACATGTGTGAAATGATGTACGCAAACAAGGTTATTCATATATAATAGGAAAGGATTGGAGAGAGCCCAAAGATTCATCAGTACGGGACCAGTTGCATGAATTATTGTCCATCTACACAATGGAATATATTGCAGCTGTGCAAAAGAATGAGGATGTCTGCTTGGGCTGATATGGAAATGCTTCTAAGACATATTATTCAAGGAAAGAACTAAAGTTTGCATTTAAGTGTATAGTATGCATCTTTTTGTGAAAAGTTAAATAAATATATATGTATATACACATGTGTCGATTCATACATATTCTGTTTTCCCATTAAAATACTCCATATTTATTTTTTTAAATTGTGGTAAAATCTGAACACCATAAAACTTACCATTTTAACCATTTTCAAGTGTGCAGTTGAATGCTATCAAGCACATTCACATCACTGTGCAACCATCCCCACCATCCATCTCTAGAGTGTCCCATCTTCCCAAACTGAAACTCTGTCCCCATAAAACACTAACTGCCCATTTCCACACACCCCCCCAAGCCTCTGATAACCGTTGTTTTACTGTTTGTCTACAAATTTGCATGTTCTATGTACCTTACATAAATGGAATCATACAATGTATTTGTCCTTTTGTGTCTGGCTTATATCACTTGGCATAATGCCTTCAAGGTTCATCCGTGTTGTAGCATGTGCCAGAATTTCCTTCCTTTTGAAGGTTGAATAACATTCCTTTGTATGTATATACTACAGTTTGCTTATCCATTTATCAGTTTTTTTTTTTTTTCTGGTATAATCAGAAAGAAAATCTGGATAGATAACTCGAGGTGGAGAGTCAGGAATTAGGCAGTTGAGGGAAAGAGGAGGCTGGGAGAATTGCTTTTAAAATATTCTTTTATACATACATATACACATATATATTGATTTTTAAAAACACTGAGCATTTTATCAATTCAAAAGCTGTTTTTAAAGGATCTTCTGGGCTGTGGTGTGGAGAATGGATTGTAGGGGGCGGCAAGAGCAGAAGGTGGGAGCGGGGGGGGGGGGAACTGGTGCAATACTCCAGCTGAAAAACGCTGGTGGTTAGATTAGTGTGAGGACCCAGAAGGTGTTGTGAAATGGTTGGGTTCTGAATATATTTTGCAGGTCAAGCGAACAAGATCTGATTAGTTGTGAGGTATGAGAGAGAGGAAGTAGAGATGACTCCAAGATTTTTGGCATGAACAGACTTATCTTTGCTAAGATGGGGAAGATAGAGGGGCGAGTGGGAGTGTAGAAATCAAGAACAAGGGTTAGTGCGTCTTCAACACCTTCTGAACATTGGCCGATTTCTGTTGGTCAGCAATAGCATCCAGCTAGAATATAACGACAGTCCCCCCTCCTCCATTTGCTTTTGTGTTGCCATCTGGATTGGTGGTGATTCTTCCTTATATGCAGCAGAAGTTGACTCAGGGTGATTTAAGCTGCAAAGGAATTTATCGGGTGGATATATTGGTGGCTAATGAAATCACCAGCCTTTGAAGATGAAAAGGGACAAAGTAAGAGTGCAGGCCAGCAGCTAAGGCCACAGCTTAAATCATTCTCCTGAAACCAGCCGGCACCTCTGGCTTTTGCTGACAACCCTGGGCGCTTGCAATGCCTCTGTCCCTTCTGCTCCCTCCCTTTCTTGATCCCTCCTCCTTTGGGTGGTGGGTCCTCAAATCTAAATCTGTACATCTGCTGAGTGGAATTGGGGTCACTTGCTCGCTCCTTAGCTGCAAAGGAATCTGAGGGAGATGGCCTGGTATTTTCCTCACATGGAGAGTGTCTGTGAGTATGGGGTTTGGAATATTGTATGCCCCACCCGTAAATAAGTGAGTTTGGCTTCACTTATGGTGTCTATGATGGCTTTTCCTTCTTGGCAAGAAGGTAATTAGTCTTTTTTTTTTTTTAAGATTTTATTTGTTCAGGGGCGCCTGGGTGGCTCAGTTGGTTAAGCATCTGCCTTTGGCTCAGGTTGTGTTCCCAGGGTCCTGGGATCGAGTCCCACATCGGACTCCTAGTTCAGTGGGGAGCCTGCTTCTCCCTCTCCCTCTGCCTGATGCTCCCCCTGCTTGTGCTCTCTCTCTTTCACTCACTCTCTCTGACAAATAAATAATATTTAAAAAACTTAAAAAAATTTATTTATTTGAGAGAGAGTGAGTGAGAGAGAGAGAGAGCATGAGCAGGAGGAGGGACAGAGGGAGAAGCAGACTCCCCACTGAACAGTGAGCCCAATGATGATGCCCCAAGGGGCTGGATCCCAGGACCCTGGGATCATGACTTGAGCAAAAGGCAGATGCTTGACTGACTGAGCCACCCAGGCACCCCAAATTTGTCTTTTGAAATAATTTATTTAAGGGAGTTTCTTGAAAAACAAAGAATGTTGGACATAGAAATCAGGATGGTGGAGAGCTTTGGGGTAAGGCAGTCAGCAAATATCAATAATGTTCTAATGGTGGAGTCTGATGGTGGGGTACTGTGTGTGCATTTTGCTCCCCTGCTCTTTCACACACATACATTACATCAGTCGGAGTCCTGGATGGAAAGAGATAGTACACTCAAAGTGGGTAATTTGGGGATCAATGAAGACAGGGACAATTATAAAGGTGAAGACAGAAGGTGCGTAGCCCTACTGTGGATAGTGCAGTGTCATCCTGCGGGCAATTGTGGGGCCCCATCACCATCTTTAGCTGAAAGGGGCAAAGGGAAGGAGTGGTTCTCAGAAACTGGAGCTGGGGTCTCCTATGGATGGAGAGATGCTGCTAATGCACAGTGACCCCCATGGAGGGAGCTTGTGGGAGAAATACTCTGGTCTTTCTCCTCCCAGACTCTCATCTCCTGCTGATGCCTCCTACTGGCAATCCAAAGACTTCTTGCATATGTGTGCTTCATATATTCTTTTTTTTTAAAAAGATCTTATTTATTTATTTGACAGAGAGAGACACAGCGAGAGAGGGAATACAAGCAGGGGGAGTGGGAGAGGGAGAAACAGGCTTCCCGCCGAGCAGGGAACCCGATGCGGGGCTCGATCCCAGGACCTGGAATCATGACCTGAGCCGAAGGCAGACACTTAATGACTGAGCCACCCAGGCGCCCCCATATATTATTTTTAAAACATGTATTTAATTTTTACATCGAGATATAATTCATATACCATAAAATTAAGCGCATACTTCAGTGGTTTTAATATAATTACAAGACTGTGCAACCATCATCATGATCTATGTTCAAATATTCTTTTGCAGATATTCCAATATTGCTTCAAAAATCCAATGTCAGGGAGGGAAAAGAAGGGGTTCATTTGACCAAAAATATTAAGTAGCCCCATTATCTCTGCACTGACTCAAAGAGACCTCTTTTGCAGACCCTGGACTCAGTTTCTCTTTCCCTAGAAGAGGTTACTAGAGACCCCTGAGGACCAGCATAGACTTTGAGTTGGACAGACCTAGGCTTGATTCCTGCCCCTCCCCTCTGCTCTGGACAACCTTGGTTTCCTCATTTTATGAACTGGGCAGGTTCTGAGTACCTCTATCTAACAAGGTTGCAAGAGCAAACATTAATTAAAACACCTTCACCTGGAGCCTAGCATTCCAAGGTGGTAGCTAAACACGAACCACACCAAAAGCTCCAAGTGAAATGGAAAAACAGTGCAGCGTGCTTTTCCTATCATTTCAGTGTTGTTATTGTTAGCTCTGCTTTCTGGAAGATGACACCAGGAAGTCACCTGCCCAGGGTCACCCAGTGAACAAGAAGCAGGGTCAACACTTATACCCAGAGTCCATTTGTTTCCAAACTCTCCACACGAGGGCCAGGAAACTTGGACCCCTATTGCTTTTTAAATATTTTTAATTATGATGAAATATACACAACACAAAATTTACCATCTTAGCCATTTTTAAGTGTACAGTTCATTAGTATAAGTCCATTCACACTGCCGTGCAACCATGACACCATCCATCCACAGAACTCTTTATCCTGCAAAATTGCAACTCTCTCCCCACTAAACATTGACTCCCCACTCCACCCCGCCTGGCTCTCACCATCTACTTCCTGTCTCTGTGGATTTGACTCCTCTAGGGACTTCATCTTAGTGGGATCAGACATTATTTGTCTTTTTTCTGTCTGGTTTATTTCACTGAGCATAATGTCCTCAAGGTTTATTCATGTTGCATCAGGTGTTGGAATTTACTTCCTTTTTAAGCCTGAGTAATATTCCATCGTATGGTTATACCTCATTTGGTTTATCCGGTCTTCTGTTGATGGACACAGGGATGAGTTTGCTTCCACCTTTCAGCCGTTGTGAGTAATACTGCTATGAACACGGGTGTGCAAATATCTCTTTGAGACCTTGCTTTCAATTCTTCTGGTTAATACCCAGAAATGGGATTGCTGGGTCACATGATAATTCTGTTTCATTTTTTGAGGAACTACTATACTATTTTCCATAGTGACTACACCATTTTACATTCTCACCAGCAGTGCCCAAGTTCCAATTTCTCTACGTCCTCACCAACAGTTGTTATTTTCAAGAATTTTTGTTGTTTGCTTGGTTTACTTATAGTTGCCATTCTAATGTGTGTGAAGTGGACCTTATTGTTTTTTAATTTTTTATTTAGACATAAGAAATTGAGCTTCATTAAATATTTAATACAGTGATTGCTAGTGGTTACAAATATATATTTTATGAAAAAATATACATGCACTGCTGGTGAGTGCACAAACATTTTGCTGAGGGAGTGTGTGGCCAGAAAAATCTGAAGACCCCTTAGTCAACTCAGTTCTATGTGGAGGGGGTTTTAGATCGTCCTTGTATTCCCAGGTCCAAGATAATAAAGTCCAGAGGTTGAATGAGGCAATCTATCTCATCTTTCAAGGTCCAGCCCCAATGTCCCCTCCTCCAGGATGCCTCCCTTGCCTTCCCAGATAGCTCCAGCTCCTTACTCTGGGCTCCTCAGCCCAGGGTCCAAGGGTCCCTCTCTGTGCCCCAGCCCAGACCATGGAAGGGTGTGTGTGTGGATGCTGAGGAATTTCTGGGGTCCCAGCAATGCCCAGGCACAGAATGGGTTAGGCAGAGTTTGCTGAAGGAAGGAAGATAGGAAGGAAGGAAGAAAGATAGGAAGGAAGGAAGGAGGGAAGGGTCTGTACTGGCCTCTGAGATGGGTGTACACTGAAGAGGCCTGGCTGCTCAGAGGTGGGGAGGGTTGGTTGAGGCTCTGCTCACCGGGGCCATATTCGGAAGCGGAGGCAGCCGCAGGCCAGACATCGAAGGCCAAGGTTGAGAAGGCGTGTCCAGCGGAAGAGTAGGCAGTGGGTGGCGCGCACGTACAGGCTGCCTGAGGGGTCCACAGCCTTGAGTGCAGCCAGCGGGGTGTAGCGGGCATTGGTCTGTCGGCGCAGGGGTGGTCTGGTTGAGCCGATGACCTTGACAATGACCTATGGGGTGGAGCCCTGAGCTCTTGGATTCAGAGTGGGGGGCTTGCAGGGTGGGGCACCCTCACATACCTGAGCCATGTCTTGGGGCTCTGGGTTCCCCACTCACCTGGGCCACATCCTGTGGGCTCTGTCCTAAAGAGTGAAAGAGCTCCCTGGAGGTGGGCAGGTAGAAATCCCGGAAGTAGCGCAGGGTGTCGGGGTCAGTGTCTGGGAACTCGGCTGTGGAAAACTGCTCCAGGAGCTTCCCCTCAAATTCAGTGACCACCGGGCCAGGTTCCACCAGGGTGATGCTGGGGACATCGGTAGGGGTGGGGAGGTCTGGTATCCCAACCCACTCGCTGCCCATTACTGTCCCTCTCCTCCTCTCTCCCCCCATTTCTCTCATCATTGCTTCATCCTTCCTGGTTCCCCCAGTCCTTCCACTACCCATCCCCTCTTCCAATAACTCCATTTCCCTCATTCCTGATTCCACTTTCTCACCACTGCCTTGTTTTCCCACCATCACCGCCTTCCCAGTCTGCTTCCCCCCCACCGCCTCCCCTTCCCTCATCTTTCTCCACCACCTTCTCCCATGCCCCTCCCTCACTACCCAAACGCCCGCCTCACAAGATGTGGAACTGCAGCAGCTGGACAGCCAGACTTTCGAAGAATCCCTCCAGGGCGAACTTGGAGGCTGCATAAGCTTCATTGAACACGACACCTGAGAGGATTGGAGGAGGTTGGGCCCTTTGGTGTCTGGGCGATGGGCTTGTGGGTCCAGAGGGACATGGGGTCTTCAGGAGACAGAGCGAAGAGGGTTTGAAGATCAGAATGGGGAGTATCTAGGGCCAGCATGATGAGTGTGTGTGTGAAAGGAGCATATGCTGAAGGATGAGCCCACATGCTCAGGATGAGGCTCTTGGGGTGACGTACACTATGTCTTCCCAGTGCTCCATTTGCCTTAGCCCTTGAAAATTCTACTTCCCTCCATCCTCTAAACCTCTGGGTCACTTGAGCATAGGATTGCTAGGGTCCCTGAGGGCAAGTTCGATTCAGCACAGTTCTTATCTGTCCTTATTGAGAGTGAATGTGGCCCCTGAGGTCGGGAGGTGCAGCTGGAAGAGGGGCCAAAGGGTTGGGACTGAGTCGTAGTTACAGGTTCCCCATGGTGGGGCAACAAATAAGGTGGGTTCGTAAACAAACAAACAAACAAACAAACAAAATAAGGTGGATTCTTCAGGGGGCTGCTGAGGAAGTGGGGGCAGATCCCAGGGAAGTTCCGGGGGGGGGGAAGGAAGTCTAGACAGATTCAAGGAGGAAAGACCCAGGAGCATGGATGGCAAATAGGTGGCCTCCATAGTAGGGCCAATAGCAGACATCACTAAACAATTACTGCTCTCTTTTTCTGAAGAACCTCAGAGCCCCAAAGCTATCTCTGGGGCTTGGTTAGAGAAACATCAAAGAAAGGAGTTTGTTAAGAAAATGTCACAGGAAAGGAATTCTGGGGCACCTGGGTGGCTCAGTCTGTTAAGCGTCCAACTCTTGATCTCAGCTTAAGTCTTGATCTCAGGGTTGTGAGTTCAAGCCTTGAGTTGGGCTCCACGCCTGTGGAGCCTACTTAAAAAAAAAAAAAGGAGTTCGTCTGATGGTTCCTTTGGTTTGGGGGAGATGTTTGGGAGAGGAGAGGGGGGAGGGTCAGAGGGAGAAGCAGACTCCCTGCTGAGCAGGGAGCCTGATGCAGGGCTCCATCCTGGGACTCCAGGATCATGACCTGAGCCAAAGGCAGCCGCTGCACCAACTGAGCCACCCAGGTGCCCCAAGGGAGAGATTTTTAGAGGTGTCCAGAAGTAAGGTTGATGCTGGATGTGGATGCCCATTGGCAGCATTTATAATACTACTTCCTATTCTTTCGGCACAGCAGACATAATCTAATCTAGAAATGTGTCCTATAGAGCTTCAGAATCCTTCTCAACACAGGCTCATTTGGAATATGAACTAAAACCTATTTGCCATTCTTCCAGCCTGGGGAGGGTCAAATGCTAGGAGGATTCCCAGGGGTGGGTCCCCAGGGCTTACCCTGCAGCCCCATGACACTGCTGACCACCACAATGTGGCCCTTTCGCCTTCTCTTCATGCCAGGAAGGACAGCTCTGACCAGACGGACAGCCCCGAAAAAGTTGGTATCAAAGACGTTCTGCATGGCAGCTAGGCTGATCCCCTCCAGGGGCCCCACCAGGCCCACTCCAGCATTATTCACTAAGGAGGGGACTGAAGGTTACTTTGAGGTCCCCCCAACCCTTCTAGTGTCACTCCTCTAAGGACACTCCCTGAATTATCCCTCCCCCTCCTCCAAATTCGGGGCCAGTCCAGAGTATCTTGTTGGACAAATGTGGTACCCTGATGATCTTTACATAGAGTTTAGCATTTGTTCTGGGGACCCTGAACCCTGGGTTGGAGGAAGGGCTGCTGGGAGCAGCCTCCCCTTAATGCAAGAGCAATTTTGCTCTGACCCCAGTTTGCATCAAAACAGCCACACCCACCTCCTTAGAAGGTCTTTGAGGGATCATGTGTTGCTTCTTCATCATGCTCCCTTCCCCAGATGACTCATCAAAGTAACTTTTCCAACTACATATGGTTTTCCCCAAACGTGAGATGTTCTATTCAATAAAATCCACTCCCAGGACTCAGTTTATTTCTTGTAACCCTGATAAACTGGTACCCTGGGCTTTTAGCCAGCTTGTCTATCCCTTCTGTCCAGAGCTAGCTGTTGCTGGTGAAGCAAGAAGGCTGGTGCTCAGACCCTGGAGAGGATTCACTGTAAGGAGGATCTGTGCTTAGGTCAGGGAAGTGGGGAGTGACCCCAGGGGCTGTTCAGTCTCACCCAGCACATCCACTTCCCCTCCCTGGATGCAGCTGAGACACTGGGCCACTGACTCGTCACTGCACACATCCAGCTGGGCCACGGTGAGGGTCTGCCCCAGAGCGTCCCCAGCAGCTTCCTCCAGTGTCCCCTTCTTTCCCAGGTCCCTCATGGTGGCCACCACTGGGGACAGAAAAAAGAGTTGGGGCAAGCACTGGGTTCCTTTCCCCTGAGCATTCACTTACATATCTCCATGATCTTGCATGAGCAGTCACAGAGGGATGGAGAACCACAGGTTTACACACCTATGTTCACTACACAACCACAAATGCATATTGTGTACATACATTTACATGTACTTTCATCCATCCCTCCATCCAACATTTACTGAGCATGTACTTAGTATACATTATGCCCTATTCTAGGTGCTGAGACTACTGCCTGAAATAAGATAGGCAAAGTCCCTGCCTTCATGGAATTTATAGTCCAGTGAGTAGGGCAATAAAGTAAATATAGAACATATTGCCTTGAGAAAAGAAATGCTTACATACTTAGGGTCAATATATGTGCATTGTGTGTACATGCAAATACAAATAGCCACATTTATATCAACCACAGAAATGTCAATTTATTGAATATCTACTATGTGCCAAGCACTGTGCTAAACACTTTTATAAGTACTGTCTCTAACCTCGCGAGAACCCTATGATTAGGCAACGGGCTTATTTTCCAAAGGTGGCCACAACTTCTTTCATCAAATATGCTCTTTGAGAACTTTGCTGCTCCCCCTCAAGACATGAAATCTCATTTTCTTCTCTTTGAATCTGGAGACTAGCTGGGAATTAATAGAATATGGTGAAAGTAACATTGTGTGGCTTCTGGGATTAGGTCGGAAAAGGTATTGTAGTTTCTGCCTTGTTTGCTGTAGCGTTCACTCTTTTTCTTTTTTTTTTAAGATTTTACTTATTTATTTGAGAGAGAGAGAGAGAGAGAACAGGAGTAGGGGGAGGGGCAGAGGGAGAGGGAGAGAGAGAATCCCAAGCTGACTCCACTCTGAGTGTGGAGCCTGATGTGGGCCTCAATCTCACGGCCCTGAGACCATGACGTGAGCCGAAATCAAGAGTCGGATGCTCAACTGACTGAGCCACCCAGGCACCCCTGTAATGTTCACTCTTAAAATCCTCAACCACCTTGTAGTAGCCCAGCTATCCTGAAGCCACCATGCTGGGGGGAAGCCCAAGCTAGCCAGATAGAGGGACCACATGGAGACCTGAAATTATTAGAAGGAGGAGAGATGCCTGCCCAGGCCTCTGACTAGCCCCCAACTGTTCTAGTTGTAGCCTCTGACTCTGAGTGAGAACTGTCTAGCTGTGCCCTTCCGAATTTATGACTTTTGTTAACCATGAGAGATAGATGGTTGCCGTTGTTCTATTACACCAGAAATTTTGGAATGATTTGTTCTTTAGCAATAGTAGCCAGAATAAGTAGGTAAAGTTATTATCCGTATCATAGAGATTAACACATTGAGGCTAAGCAAAATGAAGTTCCTTGTCTGTCCCACCACTAGTAAGTGTTAGAACTGAGATTTGAACCTGGATTTGTTGGGAGTGCTGAGCTCAAACCCCTGTATACATGTTTGTACCCTTCATGCATGTACCCACAATCATACGTGCACAGCCCCGGGAGGCATGTTCATACAGTCTGTGGGCCTGTGTGATTCACGGGTGTTGCACAGATGAAGGGGACCACATGCATACATACATGTGACAAGTGTGGCCCCAGGGGCTGGGTTGCTTGGGTCCAAATCCAGGCTCTGCCACTTTCTGGTGGGGTGACTTTGGGCAAGGATCTTTGGCATTCTGTGCCTCCGTTTCCTCATTTCTAAGATGGGGCTAACGTTGGTGGCCACCTCATAGGGGTGATATGAGAATGAAAAGACTTACTAGATGCACAACACTTAGATCAGAACCTGGCACATTGTAAACACACAATAAACATCCTTCAGCTTTATACACTCATCTGCCTGTCCACAGGGACACACACAGCACAATTGCTTCTCTGCACACTGGCACTCAGTCTGTCACATCTAAAGCTGTGTGTGTATCTAAGACAGAGGGCAGAGGGTTGGGAGAAGCAGCTCTGCCAACTGGGGCAATACCCTTGCCCCCTGCAACGTCCTCTTAAGTAGCGGCCCTTTGCCCACTTCAGCTCCAGCTTGCTCTGGGTCAGAGGTTCCCATGGGTGGAGTGCAGACTGAGGCAATTTACTCCAGAGTCGCAGGAGGCTAAGTCCCTAGATTTAGAGGTCCCCCTTAAGCCCCCAAGGTCAAAGTCACTTAAGAGGTTTATCTTGGAGCAGTAATCTGAGGAGGGGTGGGGGGGAGTCCTAGGGAATGCCTAAGTGGAACCTTAGGGAAGCCCTTCCCACACGCCCTTTAAAAAATATCACCTACCCCCCACCTCCTACCATACCCCATCCTTACTTTACTTTGCTTCTTAGCACTTATTAGCACTAGACATATTATACAATTTAAAAAAATCTGTTTATTGTCTGTCCTCGCTCCCCTCCCTCACTACACCACAGCTGAGGGCAGAGATTTTTGTCTGTTTTGTTCACAGCTGTGTTTCCAGCACCTAGAACAGTGCCTGGCACCCAGGAGGTGCACAAGAAATATTTGTTGGATGAGGGAATGATTCATGAGCAGAGGTGGGAAGGGGGCCTCCACGTGTCCTGGGTCCTCCTCAAGCCCACACATACAGCTGATGGGATGGGCTAGTGGAAATGGTGCCAAGAGGGCTGAAGGTCCTCAGAAGCCATGCCCACCCCTGCCCCTCCCGGCCCCACCCCGGGCCTCTAACCTTGGTAGCGCTGCCTGTGGTCATGAGCCAGCTGCACTGCGAGCTCCAGGCCAATTCCCGAGGAGCAGCCTGAAATCAGTACAGTCCGGGGTGCGTCGGCCATGTTGATCCCTCCCTGGATGGGTGACCTCTGCTGGCCAGCACCTGCCTCCCGCCACCCATCCTTGCCTCATCCTCCCACCTCCTGGACACCCTCCCACCGATCCCTTGCAAGGTGAAGGGGCCCCAGAAGACACCAATTCTGAACTGACCCTAGGCAGGCAGCTGGGGGAGGGGGTAATCTTTTAACCTCAAAATAGCCTCTTTCCTTTATCTGTCAAAAATTTCTTCTCACGGCTACACTCACAACTAGGGTCTTTTTATTGTGACTGTAAATCATTCAGGGCTGGGGGAATTAGCAGGGGCATTCTCTCCCTGTCTGATCTGGGCAAAGAATCTCTGGTGGGAGGGAGGGAGTGAAAGAAAGTGACAGAGAGTGTGGTCCCGGAAGGGTCTTTCAAAGAGGAGAATGGGCATAGATATGTCAGATGATGGGGGTAGACTAGGAAGAACTTCCCAGCAAGGCAGGGCAGGGCACTCTCTTTATGAGAATCTTTTAGCAGAAGTCTTAGCCTCTGAGGTCCCTGAGGAGGGAGGAGGAGCAGCTTGGGGAGATTCCCTCTCTTCTCCCCACCCCACAACCCCCATTTCACCCTCAGGCCAGATGGGGCCCCACCCCTTCTCCCCAGGGACACAGACACTCTTTGTCCGTGCAGCCAGAGGCTGGGAGGGCGACGCCGCCAGCTTCTCCCTCTTCCCCATGGTGGGGCAGTTCAGGGCCCAGGATACGCCCCTTAGGTTCCTCCCTGCAGAAGCTCCCTCAGATCCCGCAAGTCTGCGCTTGTTCAATTGCACAGACAGCTCCTTGTGACCCCCTGGGGGGAGGGAGCTTCACAGTGGGGGGTCCCAGTAGGGTGAGGGGCAGCTCTACCTCACCCCAGGAATGGCATGGATCCACCTCTCCCTAAGGCAGTTCCCTGCTTTGATGTAGGGCCAGACTTCCCCATTTAATGGTGGGGCATATGTGAAGATTTGGAATTGGGGCTAGGGCATCCATTTGGGGACCTGAATGAGGGCTACGGATGGAAATGGGACCCTTTATTTGAAGATTAAGAGTTTGGGGGAAATTGAGAACTGTGTTTTGGAATCTGCGTCAAAGGTTCGGGGGTGAGGCCAGGACATCCAATTCCGGAATTTGGGTGGAGAAATGAGGGTTTGGGGTAAGGCTGGGAACGCCATTTTGTAATCTGGTGGGAGGTTGGAGGTGGGATGAGGGTTCTTTATTTAGAGACCCGAAGGGAAGGCCTGGGATGAAGCTGGTACCTTCCATTGTGTGGCTAAGCCACTGCGGTAAAGCAAGTGGGTGAAAATTTGGCATCCAGGCTGAGACCCCATCTGGGGGCCTGGGTGAGACAGAAAAGATTTGTATAAAGCTGTGTAAAGCCTTAATTCCAGGGCCTGGATGGAGGCTGAAGGTTTGAACGAGGCTAAGATCTCTTTTGAGGGAGGGTGTTAGGAGGAAAGGGTTTGGGGTAAGTCTGGGACCCCGAATTCTAAGGCTGAGTGGGAGTGATCCTTTTCCTCCACCGTGGGGTGGGGCGAGAAGGGCCCCGCTCCCGGCCCAGGGCTCCAGCCCTAGCCGGCCAATCAGCACTCAGCACAAACTTTCCCAACTCCCCCACCAGCTGTCAGCCACCCTCCACCCCCCCCTCCAGCGAGCCCCGCCCGGCCGGGCTCTGGAGCGCAGGGCGAGGCCAGGGCGGGGTCTCCTGCAGTCTCCTGCGGATCCCGAGTGAAGCCGGCCGCGGCGAGTGAGTGCACGGAGCCTGAGGAGTCGCCGCGCCCCGTAGACGCCCCGGCCGGTCCCCGCCTTGCGTGTTGGGCCCAGCCGGGATGGGGAGTCGCCAAGGCCTGGGCCAGCCGCGGGCCGGCCTCTGCCTGCTCCTGACTTTGCTGCAGCTTCTGCTCCGGACGCAGGCCGGTGAGCCGGAAAGGAGATAGGCATAGGATCAGGAGTGCAGGATCTAGCGAGGTCCCCCAAAATGGGGTGGAGTCAGGAATGGGGGGCGTGCTGGGGGGGCGTGAGTGTCGCGCGTGGCTGGGGTGCTGTGTTCCGGCGCGTATCCGACTCTGGGCGATTTGTGGGTGTGACAGCTGGGGGGAGGGGGGAAACGTGTGACCGGGTTTTACTGGTGGATGCGTTGGAATGAATGCAATTTATAAGTGTGTGTGTAGCAATGTGTGTGAGGCCATTTGAAGTGAATTTGTGTATGGGAAATTGGGTGTGGGAGTTGACGATTATTGTATGAATATGTGTGATGGGTGATCCCTGGCCAAGTGTGTGATTGTGAGTTGTGGGTGTGTCTGTGTGGGGCTGACTTAGAGAATAATCGTGTGTTACGTGTGTGATTGTCTTTGGGTGACCCGAAGAGGGGTTTGGTTGTGATCTGGGGATGTAAATAAAGGCCCAGGAGGACGTGAGTGGATGTTTCTGGGGGTGATAGTGAGTGGATGTTTCTGGGGGTGATAGTGAGCGGGGACGAGTATGGGAGGGGGCTAATCGGGGATTGTTTCCTTCGCATGTCCCCTAATGGCTTCGTGCATTCTTCCTCTCCCTCCTCTGCCTCCAATTGGCGCTCCTCCACCTCCTCTGCCCCTGCTTCTCTCCCCTCCCCCCACCCCGCGCGCCCCCGAGCCGCGATCAGCACCATGGACAGGGCATCGGGAGGGCCGCGGTGAGGGGCGAGGCGGGGCGGGGCGCGGGGCGGGGCGGGGCGGAGCGCGGGCGGGGGCGGAAGTGGAAGTCGCTGCCCCCAGCCGAGCCAGCCGCGGGTGTTTTTCCTGAGGAATTTCTCAGGGGCCTCAAGGGGTCCCGGGGGCCGCCGGACGAGTGAGTCAGCGCTGACGCACGCCCAGCTGCGCGCTTCTGGCTGGACGCCGCGCTCCGCCCCGCAGGGTTCGGGGTTGGGGGCGCCCAGGGGTTTGGGAAGGTCCGTCCCTCAAGTGGCATCTCTGGTCTGAGAGAGGCTGGGCTAGGCCCTTCTGGAAATCCCTCCCTAATGTGAACTCAGTCCCCCAA
Source organism: Callorhinus ursinus (assembly GCF_003265705.2). Lineage (NCBI taxonomy): Eukaryota > Metazoa > Chordata > Mammalia > Carnivora > Otariidae > Callorhinus > Callorhinus ursinus. Next base: position 580,870 of record NW_027397144.1, on the reverse strand, counting down.
CACACACACACATACACACACGCAGACACCGTCCTACACTTTCTCACTTTCTCTGGAGTCCAGGGAGGTGCCTGCCTGCTCACGTGGATTATCCCAAATTGGCCCATGTCCCATTCCCATGCTCACACATCCACACAGTCGTGCAATCTCAGGCCTCCATTCGGAATATAAGCCCTCTGGGACACCAGGAATGTTAAACACCGGTGCCCGCGCCCCAGACAACCCCAGCAGCCACCCGCCATAGGGTCACAGCCTTTGTCACCCTCCTACGCCTTGCAGCTCCAGCGCATGCTTCCGCTGGTATCCACACAACCCTGTCAGCATTCACAACCAGTCACCTACTCGACGACTTGGCCATACTCTCACATATAACCACATTCCCATCTGGAATCTGATCTATTACAATCACAGACTCACCCGCATCACCTGCTCACTGCCAGGACCCAGGACCCCAACTCACATGGACTCCCAGCCACACACCAAACAACAGCACCTAGTCCTCCATCGGAGTCCAAATACTTGGCACGCACTGACATACCCACAAATCACAAGCTCAGCCATTCCCTGGTCCATATAGAGTCACACCCATGCTTGCACAATCTCATGCCCGTATACAACGGCACACACACACCTATGTTCTCCTGCCTTTCTGAGGAGATCCCAACCATGTTGCACCTAGTCCCCTGCCTGCCTCCCTTCGTATCCTAGACCCCATCCAACATCTCCCTGGGGCCCTGACCAGCACAGGGGAGAGTGTGAGGGAAGGTCAGGCAGGGTCCCTGACAAACCCCCACCCTCTGGCCCTGCAGGCAGGACTCAATGCCTCTTGTGTGTCTCCTTGTCACAAAGCCAGCCATGAAAAGAAAGGGCAGTCAGTTTCTGAAAGGTCATTACAGAGGAGATGCAAGATTGAAGCAGGAGACATTTGGGTTAGGTGCTGAGAAGGACTTTTTCAATGTGAATGAGCAGCTGGTTGAGAGGACACCCCTTCCCCCAGCACAAAGACAGGGGTCTGGGTGAGGGGAGAGCCACACTGTATGGGGTCATGGAGCTCAGCCCTCCACTGGGCCCCAGCCTGGAGAGGGGGCAGCTGGGATGATCATTCCATGGGGGAGTGACCCTTGTGGTTGACAGAGCCTGGGAGCTCAGATCTTAGTCCCAGGGGACTGTAACCCAAATACCTCTTAATGACAGCCCAGCCAGAGAACAAGCAATTAGAGTGGGGGCTGGTGGCTGCGGCAGAATTGGGGGGCGTGGATGGAGGGAGTGAAAGGGGGAGGGGGAGAGCAATCCACACAGATATACATATGAAATACCAAAAGACAGAGAGAGAGAGCTAGGAAGTAAGAGAGAGAGAGAGAGACACTGATTCAGAGTTGGACGCAGAGAGGGACCTGGAAAGACCAGCACAAAAAGTGGGGCAGAGAGAAAGGACAGGGAGGGGGAGAGAAGAAAGAAAGAACAGGAGTTGAGGGCATTCCAGCTGAGGCTGGAATAGGGGTCTGTAAGGTTTGGAGAATGAAGGATCTGACCCAGGGGGAGCCGGACGGGGGTCCCTCATCCAAGCCCCTGTCGCCCCCAAGTCTGGCCCCCCACCCTGACTCCCACTGGTGAGGTCAGCAGAACCGCCCCCAGGGTGAGGTCATGGGCAGATTTGACAGAACTGTCTCCTGCCAAGAGGCTGGGTCAGGGGGTCAGTGGGACAGTCTGCTGGGGGGAAGGGAGAGCAGGCAGGGGCTTTGGGCCCAGGGGAAGCCCCCCCCCCCTGCCCAAGCCATGTGGTTCCACTTAACACTGGCCTGCTGTATGGGGTGGGGCTGGAAGGATGGCCTGGATTTGGATCTGGTTGGGCCAGACCAGTTCCTTCCTTTCCTGGCATGAGAGGGATAGGGTCACAGGGAGGAGGTCGGGAGGTTATTAGAGAGAGGTGGTCACAAGGAGGAGGTCAGAGAGGGTGATAAAATGGGGAGGTCACAGGTCAGGTAGCGATGACTCGGATAGGCAGAGGGAGGAGGTCGTGGTGATGGTGATCAAGGAGGAGGTCAGAAGGAAGAAGTTAGGAGAGGCAGTGGAGAAAGGGAGCAGATCATGGGTGCTGATGGTCAGGGAGGAGGAGCTCAGAGGAAGTGGGGGTCAAAAGAGGTCAGAGGGCGGTGGTAGAGGAAAAACACACACAAGGAGCCCCTCCTCTCCAAGTGGGTTTCCCCTGGCAGGGGGCTTCAGGCTGGGGAAGCAGCCCCAGGGAGTCAGTGCGGGGGAGTACAGAGAAGGGGACAGTCTGGCTCTGGGGCTCAGGCCAGGAAGCCTTGATTCATCCCAGAAGTAGGTCAGCTTTTTTTTCCCTCACCAAAAAACCAAGGGGGAAAAAAAAACACACACACAAAACAAAACAGGAGTCAACAGGCCAATGAAGCTGGAACAGCTGTGGGGTGGTGAGGTGGGTGCAGGTCCCAGGCCTGCTCCTTCTCCCTGACCCACAAACACAGCGGGAGGCCGAATTCCCCAAATCTGAGCTACTCACCTGGAGTCCTGGGTTTGTTTTAACTGCCCTGCTCCCTGGCTTCTCTCTACAGCAGGCCCTGTGGATGTGCTGAAGGCCCTGGGCGTGCAAGGGGGCCAGGCTGGGGTCCTTGAGGGGCCTGGCCTCTGCCCCCAGAGGGCCCCAGAGGGTGACCGGGCATTCAGGGTTGGCAAGGCCAGCACACTTGGCATCCCCACATGGGAGCTCTTTCCAGGTGAGTCAGTGCAGGAGGGGTAGGAGGGGGTCATTCTGGGAGCATGGGTCACTGCTAAGCCATCTAAGCTGCCCCTTTCCCTCTGCCCCTTTAGATGGGCACTTCCCTGAGAACTTTTCCATGCTGATCACTCTGCGGGGCCAGCCAGCCAACCAGTCTGTCCTCCTATCCATTTATGATGAGGGTGGTACTCGGCAGCTGGGCCTCGCTCTGGGGCCAGCTCTGGGCCTCCTAGGTGACTCCTTCAGCCCCCTCCCCCAGCAAGTCAACCTCATGGATGGCAGGTGAGTATAGGGAAAGTTGGGGTCTAGAGAGAAGTGGGGTGAGAAGCACCCCCCACTGAGACTGTCCCCTTGCAGGTGGCACCGTGTGGCAGTCAGTGTGGATGGCAGGAGGGTGACTCTGGTGGCTGACTGTGAGCCTCAGCCCCCCACGCTGGGCCATGGGCCTCGATTCATTAGCACAGCTGGACTCACTGTGTTGGGGACCCAGGACCTCGGGGAGGAGACTTTTGAGGTAGGGGTTCAGGGATAGGGGAAACCGAGATAGAGAATGGGAGGGAGTTTTGTCCACAGCCTGAATGTGGAGAAGAGATAGGAAAAGGGAGATGTCCAGCTTCAACCTTGCGCCAGGAAGCTGAGAAGAGGGAGCAGCATGCATCACTGTGCATCTTCATGGTGTGTGAGATTGTAGCGACACAAAACGAGAATGCATGATGGCACATACTTGACTTGTGGTGGAAGAATAAGCTGGTGACACGGGACTCCACTGGTTGTTATAGTGTGTAACCGTGTGCAGTGGTTGTGATGTTGGGTGCTGGCAAGGCATGGCATTGTGTGGCTAGTGACAGATGTGTTTTTGGTGTGGTGTCTGCGCTGTGTGTGGCTGTGATATGTGTCCCCTCCAGTGGGCCAGGCCCCTCCAGGGCCATCTTGTTCGCCTCCTTATCCCCGAAGCCTGGAAGGGCACCTGGCACGTTTTAGGTGTCACCATGTGCCTGAGAGCAAAGGAATAAATGTGCCTCCTGATGGGACAGATGTTGTGGGGTATGGTTTGTGGTTGTGATTTGGTGTGGCCATGATAGAATCTTCCTCCTCTCAATTTTGAGGGGCAGAGGGATTGCTGGGGCTGTGGTGGGGCCACCCCCTCCTTATACTTAGGGTGCTCTGGGTTGAGGGAGCCTTGGTGCTTGCGATGGGGTGTCAGAGTCAGCCTGTAGCTCCCGTCCCTTACCCCCATCCTCTCCCCAGGGAGATATTCAGGAGTTGCTGATAAGCCCAGATCCTCAGGCTGCCTTCCAGGCCTGTGAGCGATACCTTCCCGGCTGTGACAACCTGGACCCTATAACCACAGGGGTGAGTGAGGAGCTTGTCCTGAGGTCACAGGCTGAGTCATCTCTGGCTCCAGGTCTCAGGAATGAGTGAAGTCTGACCCTTATCCGCGGGTCAGTGACTTTGACCTAGGTCATATAACTGAGTGATTCCTAGCCCCAGATCGTATGATTGACTTTAGGTCACAGGGCTGAGTGAGCCCTGGCTTCAAAACAGGACCAATGGGCCATGTGCCAGCATGGTCCCAGATGACTGAGTCATGGGGCCTCCATTGAGGGGCTCTGGACCTGATGGGGGTCCTCTTCCCAGGTGCCCCAGAGTGAGCCAGAAACTCCTCCCCCTCGACGGAAGGGGAAGGGAAAAGGGAAGAAAAAAGGGCGAGGTCGTAAGGGGAAGGGCAGGAAGAAGAACAAGGGAACTTTGACCGCAAGCCCACCTCCTGGCTCCCTGGAGAACCGGGTAAGGGATCTGCGACCACTCACCTCTGCTCTTTGCCTGACCTCTGGTCTCTGATTCCCACTGATTGCTGGTGCCTCATCCAAGCTCTCTGCCTTTGGTCTCCAATCCCTGACCTTTGACTTTTCTCCGCTGACTGATAACTATGTGTGTGGGGGTGGGTGGGGGGCGGCTGGTACTGTCTTATGAGTTTTCCCATCTCTGCCCCCCAACATCCAGTTTTAGGGGCTGGAGGAAGGGGGCACACCCAGAGGAGTACCTTATTATTAGAGGGTTCTTGATGAGGGCTACTTAAGGACAGCCGTTAGCTGGGGTGAATGATGGTTTCATTAGTTAAGAGTGTCAGTTTGAGGTTGACTCGTTGGGGTCATTGGTGAGGGTTATTCATTGGGGGAGTCTAATTTGGGGGCATTCTTTGGCTTCCCTGAAAGAGATTGCTGGTTGGGGGGTCACTATAGGGAGATATTGATTGAGGTCCATGTTTGGGAGGTTCCTAGTGGAGATCACTGTTGGAAGTCATTGATAGAGACCACTGTTGGTGTTACTGGTATCGCTGGTTTAGGGTAAATGGTGGGAGGTCATTGCTGGGGATCATCAGTTGAGAAGGTAGGTCATCAGTAGGGGACCACTGATTAAAAGGCATTAGTGGGGTCACCAACTGGAATCACCAGTTGAAGGAATGACTTTCAAGGGGTCATGGATGAGATAATTGGTTTGGGAATCCCTGATGGGTTATTAGTTGAGAAGTCATTGATGGGTCATTGGTTAGTGAAATTACTGTTTGGGGATCATTGGTTGGGGAGAAGTAGTTAGGCTCACTCATGGGTGTTCATTGTTAGAGGATCACTGGTTAGGGGAATAATTGATTAAGGGGTCACTGGTGGGGCTTGTTAGTTGAGGGGCCACTAGCTAGTGCTTATTGTGGAGGAGGTCACTGGTTGGGGTCATTAGTTGGGGAGGTCACTGGATGGGAGAATAACTGGTTGGAGCCATTGCCTCGGGGACCACTGATGGGTCGCTGGTTATGGGGTTAACTGCTGTGAGGCCAATGATGTGAGTTATTAGTGGAGGGGTCATTGGTTAAGTCCCTTAGTAGGGATCATTAGTCAGGGGTTATTGATGGGGGTCATTAATTGGAGTTACTGGAGTTAATAATGGGTCACTCGTTGTAGGAATAATTGGAGGCCATTAATAGGGGATCATTAGTTGGTGGCTCACTGGGTAGGCATCCTTGGTGCGGGCCACTGGCTGAGGTCCCTGGTTGGGGGAGAGTCATTGGTTGCACTACATTTGTTCTCAGCATCAGTGGAGATAAAGAAAAGATCACTTAGACCCAGAAAAAGAACGCTTCTCCAACCCCTTCCTCAGCCCCAGCCCCTCACCTGGGCCTCTACCACCGTCTTTGTGCCCTTGACCAAACTCCTCTGCAGCTGTCCAAGCCTCTCTGTGGCCTGGCTGGCTGACCGCTGAGCTCTGCCTTGGGAGAAGGCACATAGGATAGGCTTCCAGGAGTCTGGCCCTGAGTACTGGACCTTGACTCTGATCACTGGGCTCTGGAGCCAGCCCCACTCTGCCTTCCAGGTCTCCCAGACCTGGCCTAGCTTTGCTCCTCTTCCACATAGGAGGCCTCCCCCTGCTGGCTGTTCTAGTCAGCACACATTTGCCTCCACTGGCTAGCCCCCTACCTAACACCCCTCTGGTGTTTTTTGGGAATCCTCCTTTGTTACCCTCCTCAGACTAGGCACTCCTGGGGGGCAGAGCCTATCTCCTCTTTTTGTCTTTATTGGACTGACCCCAGACCTGACACTCCTGGCCCTGTTGCAGACCTCCACCGACATCCCCCAAACAGAGACAGCAGCTTCAACTCTGCCTCCGACTCCCACACCTTTGGTCATTACCACCACTGTGACCACTGGCCACAATGTCACCATGCTAGAGGTCAGTGGGAAGTGGACGGGGCTGGAGGGGAAAGTCCTGGGGCAGTGGTTGTGGCAGACAATGAGGAGGCCCAGGGGCAAACTTTGGTCTGTCCCAATGTCCTCAGGGGGGCCTGGACCCAGACAATGGAACTGAACTAAGGACCCTGGAGACTAAGTTAGCCAAAGAGGACAAAGAAGGAGGTGGCCCCACCATGGGCCCTGACTTCCGGGCAGCAGAACAGCCATCGCAGACTCAGTTCCAGATCTTCCCTGTGAGTCTGAGGATTTGGGTTGCCGGGGGATGAGGGGTGGCAGGGACTCCTGCCTGGAGCCGCATACCACATTTTCTCTTTTGCCTTCTTATCTTGCCTAGAATGCCTTCTGACCACCCCACTGTAGTCAACAAATATTAGCACGATTCTAATGTGACAGGAACTGTGTTAATGGATGGCTCTGTGGGTAGGATGGTGTGTTTGGCTTTTAGTCCAAGCATGATGAGAAGCCACTTGGAATGGAGCATGCTCTGATTTGGAACTTTAAATAAAGTTCCTTCTGGCCGCTGAACAGCATGTGGACTGTAGGGGGAGCCAGAGAGGCAGCAGGGAAACCAGTAGTCCGTGTGACACAGCCTGGTGACCTAGACGAGGGTTGTGGCAGTGGGGATAGAGAGATGTGCACAGATTTCGACCATGCTCCATTTTGGTCTTGCTACTGGAGATGGAGAAAGATGCAAGGATGGCTTGGTAGATGCATGGTGGCACCTTTGAGTAAAATGGGGAAGCCTAAAGGAAGAGCGGGTGGGAAGTCTCAAGGATCTCATTTTGGGTGTGCTAAATTGGCAACTCCTGCTTGGCATCCAAATGGAGATGTCAAGTGGGTAATTGGTTAGAAGATTCTGGAGTTCAAGGGACGTGGTCTAGGCTGGAGATAAAGACTTGGAAATCAACAGCAAAGTGATGCTGCCTTTAGCCAAGGGATTGGATAAGATTGCTTAGGAAAATAGTGCAGACAGGGAAGGAGCCCAGGTTCTAGCCTTGGTGTTGGACAGGAGAGGAGGGGAATAATCATAGCCAACTTACCCTGAGTGCTTGTTATGTACTAACCATTGTTTTAATTTATTCTTCTTCCCATGGGATATATACAATTATCATTCACCTACTAATTCTGCAGGTGAGGCCATAGGGGTTGAATAAGTGGCTCCCCAACACTCAACTAGTGAGAGGCAGCTCCAGGATTAGGACCCTTCAGCATGCTCCAAAGTCCACACTCTCCTCCTTGACCATGGCCAGGACTCACATCTCTTTTCTCTTCGTTCCCCTGCCCCAGGGTGCTGGAGAGAAGGGAGCAAAAGGAGAACCAGCAGTGATTGAACAGGTGAGGGGTCTGGGGCTAGGAGGAGGTGGAGGGGTCTGGGCTAGGATGGGGGTCACACTCATTTCTCCCTCAGGGACAGCAGTTTGAGGGACCTCCAGGAGCCCCAGGACCTCGAGTGAGTCATGGCTGCGTCACCCCACCTTTCTCTTCTAGTTGGGGTGTTTGAGTCCCTGGGGTGGGGGCTGGGGAATGATGTTGCTGTATCATTAAAAGATTATTGTATGTTTGAAGCTCATAGGATGAGTCAAAATAGGGGTCAGGATGTAAAGTGCGGGGGAGTTGATGTGGGTCAGTATAGTATTGAGGGGCCAGGGATGGCTCAGTGTTGGGTAAGGAGGTGTGCATAGGGTCAGGGTCGGTGGTGGGTTAGAAGTTGGCTTGGCTCAGGCCCTGCGCTTCTTATGACTTTTGTTCCTCTGTCCCCAACAGGGGGTGATTGGCCCCTCAGGCCCTCCTGGCCCCCCAGGATTCCCTGGAGACCCTGGTCTACCGGTAAGAAATTCCTTCTGGGTTATATCCTGGGGGAGTGAGGTTTCAGGCTGTGAAGCTGACATTGGGAACTTGTACGTCCTAACATGGACCTGAGAGGCAGGCACTGAAGGCATCATGCTAAAGCTGGCATTGACCTCACTGCTCATCTCTCTCCCCATCTGTGAATTGTTACCCCTCTTCTTTCTCTGGGGGCCTTCCCCTGCTTTTCTCTTCCGTTTGTCTCTATCCCTGAGTGTCTTTCATCTCTGTCTTTTTCCCTGTGTCTCTGTCTCTCCCCTGCCTCCCTCCCTCTGTCTCCCCACCTTTCTCTCCTCTCCCTGTCTTTGTCTTTCTCTGCCTCTCTCTCTATCTCACTACCTCTGTCTTCTCTGTCTCTCCATCCCTGCCACTTTTTATGACTCTCCCTCCTTCTGTCTTTCTCTTGCCTACTCTATTTCTCGCTCTCCCTGCCTCCATCTTTCTCTGTCTCTCTCCCCTCTCCCCCTGCATCTCTCTCATCTCTCTGTCTGTCCATCTCTCTGCCTCCGCCCACCTCTGTATCTCTCCCTCTCTCAGGGTCCTGCTGGCCTCCCAGGAATCCCTGGCATCGATGGGATCCGGGGTCTACCAGGCACTGTGATCATGATGCCGGTAAGAGGGAGATAGGGTGGCACATCCTTGGGGGTTTAGTCCTGACCCAGGAGGGGGCCTCTCCTTGGGCTCCCCTCATGACTAGCTGCCCCCTAGTTCCAGTTTGCAAGCAGCTCCCTCAAAGGACCCCCAGTCTCCTTCCAGCAAGCCCAGGCTCAGGCAGTACTGCAACAGGCTCAGGTGAGTAGAGGATAATCAGGGACCAACCGGGGGTAATGGGAGGACATTGACAGAGTGACCGAGGTGGGGGATAATGAAGGCTAGTCAGGAGGCAGGTGGATATTTGTCTCCTGAAGATGCCTTTTGGGAGGGTGTTGGGGTTTTTGGGAGACCTGAAGTTCTGTTCCCCTCCATCTTTCCAGCTGTCTATGAAAGGTCCCCCTGGCCCAGTAGGGCTCACTGGGCGCCCAGGCCCTGTGGTGAGTAAGGAGTCTGGATGGAGGAGGGGGGATACCTCAGTGGAGGGGAGAACCTCCCTTTAACTCCATTACCTCATCTCTCTTCCTCCAAGGGTCTCCCTGGGTATCCGGGTCAGAAAGGAGAGATGGGAGAAATGGGGCCACAGGTGAGATTGGTGGGGATGGGCACAGGATTTGTTGGGAAGGGTCTTCTCCCAGAGCCACAGGATAAAGTGCTACTTGAGGACAGTGACAAAGGGGCTAAGAATACCTTTGCAGTTACTGCCCTTCCTAGAGGATGATTTAAAATAAGTCCTTCCTCCTTCTTATTCTCCTTTTTATTTTTATTTTTTCCTCTTCTAGGGTCCCCGAGGCCTTCAGGGACCTCTTGGGCCCCCTGGCCGGGAGGGAAAGATGGTGAGTAACTTGTCGGTCTTTAGGTCATCCCTCATCCATCCCTCAACACCCAACATGAGCCTTGGCTCCATGCCCCCAGGATCTGCTGGTGTCGTTGGTGGGATAAGGGCACTGAGGACAGAGAATGGCAGCTCTACTGAGTGAGTCACAAGGGTATCTGGCCAGGTCACAGAGTCAAGGAGGACTTTCTGGATGGAATGACGCTTGAACTGAGATCTGAGGTATAACCAGGCAAACAGGAGAGGAAGGGTATTCTAAGTAGAGGGAACAGCACGTGCAGAAGAAAAGACTGGTGCACTGAGGGAGATGATGAACAAGATAATTCCAGAGAGTTTTAAATGCAGTGAGGAACACAGAGCTAGACATTTAATGGAGATTTTAGTTTTTATGATGGTGGTGACATGGACTAGAACAAAGGGCCTAGAGATAAAGAATAATGGACAGCTTTGAGGTGTATTTGGGAGGTTAAACTGGTACGCAGAGAATCCCCCAGGATTCTGCATGAGGAAAGTACTCAACAAATAGTAATAGGTATCTTGATGCTGTCACCTCCCTGATAGGGCCGCTCTGGAGCAGATGGGGCTCGGGGCCTCCCAGGAGACACAGGACCTAAGGTGAGTGATAAGGTCAGGATTGGGACTTGGAGAGACCATCAGGTCAAGGACTCAGGGCTCGGGTGGTGTCTCTTTGTGCAGGGTGACCGGGGTTTTGATGGCTTGCCAGGGCTACCTGGAGAGAAAGGGCAAAGGGTGAGTGTACGAGGCCCCTCCCCCATAGCAAGCCTTCTGATATTCATGGCGCCCTCTCCACGCCCAGCACTGGAGCTCCACCCCTGTGTGTGAGCCCTCATCCCTTGTGCCTCATTTCCTTTCCTGTGGGGCTGGTCTCTATCCCCACATTTCCACTCTGAACTCCCCTCTGTTCCTAACTCCAGGGTGATTTTGGCCATGTGGGGCAACCTGGTCCCCCAGGAGAGGATGGTGAGAAGGTGAGTTTGGAAGAGAGAGAATGGTCTAGAAGCTAGAAAGCCAGAAGGGGAGAGGAATAGAGTATTCAGGGGACTGGATGAGAGGCGAGGGTCAGGAGCCTCGGTGGTGCTCCAAAAGATAGATTGAGGGCTGGGGGCTAGTACCAGAGTTAGTAGGTGAGACTCAGGACTGCAGGCCCAGGATTGGGGTCAGGGGCCTGAACTGAATCACATGTGCTCAGTCTGTTGGTTACTGCCTCAAGCTCTGACTCTCGGATCCTCTGGAAGAGTCTGCCCAGATGAGGGAAGGTGGTTTTCTGAGTGTTTTTCCTCCTCCCCCGTCACCAAGTGATGAACGCTTTCCCACAGGGAGCCGAAGGACCTCCGGGGCCCACTGGCCAGGCTGGGGAGCCAGTGAGTATCGGGGACCTCTGGATCCTTTGCCTGGCACAGGGAAGGGAGTCATGATTCATGGGGCCTCAGAGCAGCAATGCTGCAATAATGCTCCTACCTCTTTGCAGGGCCCCCGAGGACTGATAGGCCCTAGAGGCTCCCCTGGTCCCCTGGGACGGCCGGTGAGAATGTCACTTTCTGTCGCCACCCTGCTTGTCCTTTTCTCACCTCTGTCCGCTCTGCATGTCCATTTCTCTTACCTGGTTTCTCTGCCCACTCATCTTTCCACCTGTGCCTCTCAGTGTCTCAGACTCAGGCTCCTGTGTGGTATCTGCCCGGGTCTCACACCCTCTCCTCCCCCCAGGGTGTAGTTGGAATTGATGGTGCTCCAGGAGCCAAAGGAAATGTGGTACGTGTTCTGCCTTCTGTCCCCTAATGCCTTCTGATGTCCTGACTCCGTGATCATCCATCCATATCCCTGTCCACTCCCATGACTCCCATTTCAACTTCACTGACACTTCAACACCACGATCCCTTTCAGCTTCACAGCACCCCCACTTTCTCCCCAGGGTCCTCCAGGAGAATCGGGCCCTCCAGGACAGCAAGGAAATCCCGGGTCCCAGGTTTGAGCTACCATTTTCAATAATTGGGGGGCGGTAGTAGTCAGCCAAGGTCATAGAGCACTCCCAACCTTTCCACTTCCGAGCTCACTGCCCATTTCTCATGCTTTCCTTCACCCCTTTTTTTAAAGAGAGAGAGAGCAAGCAGAGAAGGGGCAGAGGGAGAGAGAGAGAGAGAAAAAAAAAATCTTAAGTAGGCTCCATGCTCAGCGTGGAGCCCGATGCGGGACTCAATCCCACAACCCTGAGAGCATGACCTGAGCTGAAATCAAGAGTCAGTTGCCTAACCAACTGAGCCAGCCAGGCACCCCACCTCTACCTTCTTTTTTATGTTTCCAGGGACTCCCTGGCCCTCAGGGACCCATTGGCACTCCTGGGGAGAAGGTAAGTGACAGCCCCACCTACCACCACCCTCTCCCGTCTTCTTCCTTCAGCTCTATCTGTAGGAAAAGCTTCCCACCAGGACCCTTTTATTAGCCCTGGGTAATGATAAATTGCAACATTCCTTTAACAAGCCCAGAGTTAAAAAAAAATATCATTGTTAGGGAAGGGTTGGTTGGGAGAAACAGAAATCCACCAAAGCTAGATCACATATTCTCTGGATTTAGGGGAACCCACAGATGCCAGTCATTGCAAATATTAGCAAGACCCATGGGCCGGGAAAGCCCTTTCTCTGGGGCCCTGTGGTGTCATCTTTATTCCTGTGCACATCTGTTCTATCTCCACCAGCAGACAGGCTTCTTTCTGCCCATATCTTAGTCTGTCCTCACCCCCAAGTTCCATTTCTACATGGTTTTGTGCTGCTTTAATCACAATTTCAGCCCCTAGCTCCTCTTGACCTTATAGTTTCTTTACCCAAATCCATCTGATTATAGTTTCTATGAAGTGAGGTGTCACTTACCTCAAAACTTCAGAAGAAAATCTGATTGGCTTAGTTGGTCAAGGTGCCCACTTGTGGACCTATCCACTGTTTGTAGAACATAGGGGGTCACCTCATGCCTGCCTGGGCCCACCTCTCATCAGATGAAGACAGAGGCACTTCTGAAGAAAAGGATGTGGCTGGGGAGTTACCCCCCAACACTGTTTTTACCTCCCTTGTCTCAACTCTCCCAGAGATGGAGGATTTCTGGGGCTCAGAGAGGGAAGGGGGCTTGCCCAGGGTCACACAGCAAATCTGGGCAAAGCTAGGGAGAGATTTCCTAGCCTGTGGGATATGCTTGTCCTGTGACCTTGAGTAGCTGCAGGTCTGAGTAAGGCTGTTCCTGGTGGGATGCCAGACTCTGAGACCCATCTGTCTTCCCTTACTGTTCATCTTCTTTCAGGGTCCCCCTGGAAACCCAGGAATTCCAGGCATTCCAGGATCTGATGGCCCTCCGGTGAGAACTGGGTGTGGGCAAAAGGAGGGAGGAGAAGGGGGAGGCTTGGGAATTTGGATGGCAAATCTCGGTCTCTGACGACTACTTTCCCCAGGGTCACCCAGGCCATGAGGGCCCCACGGGAGAGAAAGGGGCCCAGGTGAGTGGGCCTCAGGAGAGACTGGGTTGGGGACGAGGGTTGAAAGGCAGGGCTCACGAGGAGAGAGATGAGGGCACTGGGAACACACGGGAGGTGGGGGAAGAACAGGATGGCACTGATCTTGTCTCCATCTCAGGGTCCACAAGGGTCAGCAGGACCCCCGGGCTATCCTGGACCTCGGGGTGTGAAGGTATGTGATACTTGGGGCCTGCAAGTAGGGATGAGTCATTCACATTGGCTTCGGGGAACCAGCTTCATAAGAAACGTGTGCATGTGTGGTGAGAGGTATCAGTCAGCTAGGAGAAGTGTGGTGGGAGTGGGGTTTCAATCTGAGTGATCATATGTAGAAGTGTGTGCATTACTTGGAGCTGAACAGCCAAAGGGAAGTAGTGTAGTTGTTGCGTTGTAGTTGAGAATAGTTAGGTCCATCAGAGGCTGGACCCATTTCACTGTAAACACGGTCCAGTTCAGCACACCGTAGTGAAGCAGACAGTTGGGTTTTAACTCAAGCCCAGAGCCATGTGATCCTCAAGCACAAAAATGCTGGGATCAGCCAAGAGCTATACTGTTGACCAAGGGCAGGAGCATTGGAATTCATATCTAATATGAGTCCAGTTACACTGTAGCCAAGAATAGTACCTGTGGTCTAGAACAGAATTTGGTGGTAGCCAAGAAGCAACTCATCACATTTTTGCACTGTAGGCAAGCTCAGTTATACTATAACCAAGGAGGGGGCTATAGTGTAGTCAGCCACAGAGTCCTGTGGGAGGCCAAACTCAGAGTTACGTTGTAACCAGGCACAGTTATATATAGTTGAAGCCTATGTTGTAACTGAGTCTAATTACATTGTAGCCCAGGTCAGAGAATCATGGTAGCCTAAGCTTTGTTACGGTTGTGGTCAAGTGAATACCCTTGTGGCTGGAGATAGTCATGCTATTGTCAAAACAGTTATATTGTATTTAAGTACAACTTCATTATAGTCATTGAGCTCAGTTACATTTTGTCTCTCTGTGGCTGGAGACAGTCATGCTATTCTCAAAACATGGTTATGTTGTATCCAAGTGCAATTTCATTATAGTCTCTGAGCTCGGTTACATTGTGTCTCTCTGTGGCTGGAGACAATCATGCTATTGTCAAAACACAGTTATGTTGTATCCAAGTGCAATTTCATTATAGTCTCTGAGCTCAGTCACACTGTAGTCAAGTGCAGTTTTCATTGCAACCCAAGACCAGGGTTTGGGCACCTGGGCTTGAACTGAGCAGCTTTGCTGTAGCTAAGCACAGACTCGCCTTGTTGCCAGGCACAGAGTCGCATTGTAGCCAGCACAATGGGGAACATTCCTTTGCCTTTAGAATGAGACTGGGGCCTGGAATGTTCATCCTCTTTCTCCTGCCAGAAGGAACTGTGGACACAGTGTCCCCGGGAGATTGGAATCAATTACTCGGAAATTTGGCCTTCCCTGCACACCCCCACACAGATGACCCTGGGAGGTTGCCAGTGGGAAGAGGGGTGGAGAGGCAGCCTCTTGCACACCACACTAGCAGGCGTTGGAGAAAGGTCATTTCCTCTAAGGCTGCCCCCTTCCACTCCTGTCCAGTATCCTTTTGGGACTGTCCTGACTGTTTTGGGGCAGGGGACTGAGTTGGAGGGCCCTTTGTAAGCAGGGGAGGGACTTGAGATCTTTTTTATTTTTCAGGGTACCTCTGGCAACCGCGGTCTCCAGGGGGAGAAAGGAGAGAAGGTGAGAAGGGGGGGGTCCTGGTTGCGGGGGGAGCCCTAATAATGGGACTCTGGTTGTATCCCTTCCCTGAAGTCCTGACCTCTGACCTCTGACCTCTGCACTCTCTCCCACCTAGGGAGAGGATGGCTTCCCAGGCTTCAAGGGTGATGGGGGGCTCAAGGGAGATCGGGTAAGATGACTCCCAGATGAGGGATCTAGTGGTTCTGGGGTGCTTGGGGAAGACAGTGAAGGGGGGAGGGTGCTGGGGCTTAGATAGGGAGTTGGAGGGAGCAGGAGTAACTCAGGGTCTGATACCTCCTTTCTATTCCAGGGGCTCCCCGGCCCCCCCGGCCCCCGGGGAGAGGATGGTCCGGAAGGGATGAAGGGGCAGGAGGGACTGGCTGGCGAGGAGGGTCCCCCAGGCTCAGCTGGGGAGAAGGTGAATGGACCTTGGTCACCCTCTCCAGTCTACTCTATGGCTTCCCATCCTGCAGCCAAGATGTTCCCTGGACTTTTGTCTTCTGCCCTTGGTTCTTTTATCTCCAACCTCAGGAGGCTGCTACCACACTTATCGTCTAATTCCTTAACTCAGCATTACAGAGCAATTTCATGCACAGTATCTGATTTTTATCCCCAAAACCACCACAGGCAACAGGAATTTTTATCCCCATTTTGCAGACAAGGAAGCTGAGATAGAACAGAATAGAATAGAATAGAATGAGTTGCCCAAAGATATGCCCCTAGCAGGCAGGAGCCAAGACTTGAACTCCCTGAATCTCACCCTATTGCCCCTGTCACCATGCTCCAGCCATCCTGCCCTTTCTTTTCTGACCTTCAGGTTGCAATTTCTGACATTTGTCCCATAATTTCTCTGTAGGGCAAGCTTGGGGTGCCAGGTCTCCCAGGTTACCCAGGACGTCCAGGCCCTAAGGTAAGAAGCTAAGGGGTAGGGGGTAGGCAAGGACGGCATTCAGAGACTGAATAACATCTGGAGGGCCAGGTTGTGGTCTATGGGAGTGAGCTGTTCACCCCCTGGGTCACTAAGAGACAGCATAAGCTGTGAGCTTTGGTATCAGACTTGGGTTCAAATACCCACTCCTTATCTGCTAAGTGACCTTGGGCAAGTCTCTTGAGCCCACTTGCTTCATTGTAAAATGGAGATACCAGTAGTCTTTATCTCATCCATTTGATTATAATAACACTGATAATTTTGATAATAAAACTATACGATCCTTCTTATTTGGTGTCATTAGAGTTGGTTGAAACCAAGCCAGTAAGGAGGAGAATCACACACACAAAAAAAAAATCCATGTCTTACATATATTGAATTATAACTTACAATAAAATGTACTTATATAAAAATGTACACTTGTTTGCCAGTTTTTTGATGGATGAGGCTGCTGATTAGACCTGTCTTTCTGCCTAAACCACACCCACATTACATCACTGAAGATTTATAGTTTGGGTTTATATAAAGTGGAACAGAAACTTAGACACTTGGGAAGAAATCCAAGCGCAAAATCCTTCCAGAGTCCCACACTTCTGTCATCTCCATCTGGCAGTTATCTTGTGGATATGCCTCATTTGACGTGACTTTTTTTAGTGACTTCCCTTTTTATTGAGTCTTTTCCATTTAACTTAGATTTGGTAGATATCTTTCTTTTCCTTTCTGCATTCCATAAGTTGTTGTAAACTTTCATTAAGTCACATGACTCCAATAGCAAGGGCAACTGACATAAACAGACTTGGGAATAAACTCAAGGCACCATACCTAAGAATAGAACTCAACCGATTGGAGCAGGAGTTCATGGGAGTTAGAGCAAAGCCTCTTAGCCAAGACCAGTCTGTGTGTTTTGGGCAGCAAGTAATACATGACAGAAGGCATGTTGTGTTGGTTAAGTTGAGGTTGGTGTCTTAGCTGTTATAAAAAAATACTTTAGACAGGGTGGCCTAGACAACAGAAATTTATTTCTCACTGTTTTGGATGCTGGAAGTCTGAGATCAGAGTGCTAGCATGGTTGGATTCTGGTAAGGACTCTCTGGTTTGCAGACAGCTGTGTTCTCTCTGCATCCTCACGTAGAGGGGGTGGGGGGAGAGGGGGACAGAGAGAAGGAGAGAGGGAGAGAGAGACAGTGACAGGGAGGGAAGGAGAGAGAGAGATCTAGTCTCCTTTTCTTATAAAGACACTGATCCCCTTCGTGAGGGCTCCACCATTATGACCTACTTACCTCCCAAAGATTCCACCTCCAAATACCATTCTTTTTTTTTTTTTAAGATTTTAAAATTTTTATTTATTTGACACAGAGAGAGAGAGAGAGAGAGAGAGAGAGAGCACAAGCAGGGGGAACAGCAGGCAGAAGGAGAGGGAGAAGTGGACTCCCCACTCAGCAAGGCGCCCGATGTGGGGCTTGATCCCAGGACCCTGGGATCATAACCTGAGCCGAAGGCAGTTGCTTAACCAACTGAACCCCCCAGGCGCCCCTCCAAATACCATTCTTCAACATAGGGCTTCAGCACATGAACTTGAGGGGACGCAAACATTTGGTCCATAGCAGTCAGTAATCATCAGCCTGAATAATGACAGCTAACATGTCATAAGCTCTCACTATGTCACACACCATGTAAAATACTTTCTATAACTTATCCTATTTGATTCTCCCCAAAACCTTGTGAGGGAGGTATTGTTGGTATTCCCAGGCTACAAATAAGGAGCCTGATGCTCAGAGAGGGTAAGCCATTTGTCCAGGGCCACACAGCTAGTCTAGTGGTAGGTCTGGGATTCAAAACGCGGTGAGGGGTGGGAGGGGCGAGAAGAGCCTGTGATGTCCTCTCCTGGGTGGAGGGAGGATGCCGCCGCGATGGACTGGGGTCAGTTAGTTAACAAATATCAAGTAAGCTTTGACTTTGTACCAGGTTGAGGAGACTTAAGACCAGAGTACCATGTCCTAGCAGAGAAAACAGACAATGAATAAGTAAGCAAAGGAACAAGGTCATTTCAGTATAACGATTTTGGGAAAACAAAAGAGGACAGTGTGATAGAGGCAGGGTGACTTGGAGGATATGGTGGTTAGGATGGTGGCAGATTTCTCTAAGGAGTTGACATCTAAGTGAGATCCAAAGGATGAGGGATAGCTGCCTCTGTGGGGGCCTGAGAGAAGAGAAGTTTAGGCAAAGGAAGCAGCCAGTGCAAAGGCCCTGAGGCAGGAGTGAAACAGTGGGCCTGAGTAGCGTGGAGGGGCCAGTGTGGCTGGAGTGGAGTGAGCAAGCGTGGGGGAAGAGGAGGGCAGAGGGCTCCCTTGGAGGAGGATGGGGCTGGAGGGACCAAAGAAGCTCCTGGAAAGGATGGAGTGGCTGAAGGGGGAGGGGTCAACTTTGCTCCCCACCCACTCCTCACCCCAGTCTTCTCTCTCTGATTTCTCCACTCAGGGGTCTACTGGCTTTCCCGGGCCCCTGGGGCCATTAGGAGAAAAAGGGAAGCGGGTGAGTCATGATCCAGAGGTCTGGGGAGAGGATAGGGCTTGTCTGGAGGAACGACATGTGTGGCTCTGCAGGACAGTGGGGAGGCCCCTGGGTGGCTGTATCTAAGCTCAGAAACACTTGTCTGCACACATATCCCCAGACGCAGCACAGGGCCCATGTAGGTGACCCCACCTGGCATTCCTGAACATGTGCCAGTGTGTGCCAGTGTGCACGGGCCTCTCAGGGTGGGTCGGATGGGGTCTGGGTGCTGCAACCTGTGGGCCTGTGGTAAGCAAGGACCCAGGCCTGCGTGCACGTGTGTGACTGTGGACGTAAATGTGTGTGTGAAAGGGTATGGATATGCACACAGGTGCACGTCTGTGTACACGGAGTATGTACGCGTGCATGCTGTGTGTGCTCGGTCGCTGTGTCAGTGGACATGGAGTATACACACGTGAGTCTGTGTGTACTGCTGTGCTTATAAGGACCACGTCCTCCTGTGAATCCATGCATGCATGTGTTTATGTTGAGTGTGCACGTGTGCAAGGGACCGATTGCATGAGGAGCTCCGGGTGTCGACCTGAGGCTGCAGGTCACCCAACGTGTGCTGCTACGGCATGCAGTCTGGGAGAAGTGGATGTCCTTCTGGGCAAACACACTTGTGTTTGGACCCTGTAGGTGCAATCATAGGTGTAACTGGGTGTCTGTGATCTTTGCACAGTGAGAGAGAGAGAGAGAGAGAAAGCCTTGTGAATAAACATGCAGCTCTTTCTGGGTCTGTGCCTGGACGTATCTGTGTGCGTCAGGTCTTTGCATCATAACTTTCTTCTTCTTCCCCCTCGCCTGATTTATTTTCCAGGGGAAAGCGGGGCAGCCAGGCCTGGAAGGAGAGCGGGGACCACCAGTAAGAAGATGGCTCCCCCATTCTGCCGGGGCTGGGGGGGCAGGGCTGGAAGGAGGGGCTGCAGGAGGAGAGGCAGTGGGGAGGTCGTACGTGGGCAGGGCAGAGGGTTTGGGTTACATCGGTGTCCCTGGTAGGGCAAGGAGGAGTCACAGAGGGAGGGGGTCCAGAGGACTCAGGCTCATCTCCTGGCTTCCCCCACCCTCTTGCTTCTAATCTTTGCTTCTTTTCTGCTCAGGGCTCCCGCGGAGAGAGGGGGCAGCCTGGTGCCACCGGGCAACCAGGCCCCAAGGTACGGGCTGGGCAGGTGATCAGACCCCCACGCAGGCCCCCTGGCCCAGGCTCCCCAAGGCCCTCCGGAAGGCCTCCCAGTTGGGTTTGTCCTGCAGCCTGAATCTTATCCTTTGTGTCCTAGGGCGACGTGGGCCAGGATGGGGCCGCTGGGATCCCTGGAGAAAAGGTGAGCGTGTGTCATGTCCAGATGGGAGACAAACCCAGGAGGGAGGGAGGGAGGCATTATGATGCGGTGGAAGGAACCCAGCCTCTAAAGTCCCAGCTCTGCCGCTTGCCTGCTGTGTGACCCTGGGCAAGTCACTCGACCTCTCTGGGCCTAGTTTTCCCCCTCTATGAGCTGGGAATACCACCGTCCCCACCGCAAAGGGCTGCAGTGACACAGGACATGACTGACTGCGTGTCACGCATCTGGCCCCGTGCCCGGCGGGCAGAAAGCACTCAGTATGCTTGTCCTTATGTGGGGCTCAGGGGGCCAGGCCAGAGGGATGAGGCCATGGTTTCTCGTTCCATTTCAGGGCCTCCCAGGTCTGCAAGGCCCTCCTGGATTTTCTGGGCCAAAGGGTCCCCCTGTAAGTGAGTGCACCCTAATTGGGGGTGGCCTGGAGGGAAGCCAGGGAGTGGGGAGACTCCTTAGTCATGCCTCGTCTCTCTCCTACCTTGTCCCCCAGGGCCCCCAGGGGAAAGATGGACGTCCTGGGCACCCTGGTCAGAGAGGAGAATTGGTGAGTGGCCTCTGGACTTCTGACCCCTGACCCCATTAGGCTCTCTAGTTCTTCCTCCTGTGTGACACCCCTTTTAATTTTTTTCCCCCAGGGCTTCCAAGGTCAGACGGGCCCACCTGGACCAGCTGGTGTCGTGGGTCCCCAGGTCAGAACGGACCCCACAGGTCTTCCCAGTTGGGAGATATGTGGGGGGAAGCGCATCTCAGACAGCCCCTCCCCCAGTGCTGGACCACCTCCATTCGAGATAAACTTCCTTGCTCTTCAGGGAAAGACAGGAGGAGCTGGACCTCGGGGTGAGAGGGGCCCCCCAGGCCCTCCTGGACCTCCCGGTGAACAAGGTCTTCCGGGCCTGGAAGGCAGAGAGGGTGTCAAGGTGAGAGCCCGCCCCCTAGGAAGTCTCGAAGTTTCCCCAGTGGCCCCGTGCCGCCCCAGGCCTCAGAATCCACCCCGTGGGGGAGGGGGCCCAGATTCACAGAATCCACCCCGTGGGGGAGGGGGCCCAGATTCACAGACTGGGAGGAAACACCCCTTCTCTGGAGCCTGACCTTCCTCCTCTGCACTCCTACAGGGGGACCTGGGACCACCGGGACCCCTTGGGAAGGAAGGACCACCTGGACCCAGGGGCTTCCCCGGCCCCCAAGGAGCCGCTGGGGACCCAGTGAGTATCCTTTGGAGGCCCCCCCCCCACAAATGTACCTGGCTGGGCTGTGAAGCGGAAGAGGAGGGGGGGCTCTGGGGAGGGACATGGTGGTGGCATCCTGGGGACAACCATGAAAGTAAAGGAGGGGCCTGGAGGAGATAGACCCCTGAGCCTCAGTGCCCAGGAAGCAGGGGGGAACCGTGAGCCTCCAGAAGGAAGACAGAGCATACCCTTGGGTGTCTCTTGACTGAATCATCTCCTCCCTCAGGGACCTATTGGTTTAAAGGGTGACAAAGGCCCCCTGGGCCCTGTTGGAGCCAACGTAAGTGTAACCCCATCTGCTGGGTGGGGGGCCGGGTGGAAGGGCCTTGGGGCATCTGGGGAGCTGGGCATTGCCATGATTAAGTCCACTATCTTGGGTGTCAAACAGGCTTGGGTCACACCCATGACCTCGGTTTTCTCACCTGTAACATGGCCCCATCCGTGAGATGATCCGTCCCACACTTACTGCATGCCAGACATCAGCATATAAAAACCTCCTTTCTCCTGGAGCTTGTATTCTAGTTGGGGAAATAAAGAATCAGTGGTGATGAATAGCACAGAAAAGGGGGAGTAGGGAGAGAGCCTTGAAATGAGCTGGACAAGGAAGGCCTCCTGAGAAGGTGACATTTGAGCTGAGACCTGAGGGAGGTGAAGAAAGAGCCATGCAGAGATACAAGGGAAAAGGGTTCCAGGCAGCGGGAATAGCATGCGCAAAGGCCCTGGGGCTGGAGTGTGCGTGGCGTGTTGGAGGAAATGGTGAGGCCTGTGTGGCTGGAAGGAAGAGAGCAAGGGGGTGAGTGGGAGGCAGAGAGGGCAGGAGGTAACGGGGCAGGTTGTGCAGGGCCTGTGTAAGGACGATTTCCCATTTCCCGAGTGAGCTGGAAGCCGTGGAAGGCTGTGAGCAGGAGGACATGTGTGCCCTGGCTCAGGTGTCCCTCTGGCCGCTGTGGGGAAGGGAACAGAGTCGATAAGACACCAGTATCTCCTTAACCCAGTTCTTGGCGGCTTGAAAGTCCTCTATCAGTGAGAACTACTTTGCTATTTTTCCTGACCCTTTACCCCTGTTTTCAGGGCTCCCCTGGGGAGCGGGGGCCACTGGGCCCAGCAGGAGGCATTGGGCTTCCTGGCCAAAGCGGAGGCCAAGGCCCTGTTGGCCCTGCAGGCGAGAAGGGGTCCCCGGTGAGTGCCTGCCCACTGCATTCCTCAAGCATCCTCAGGATCCCACATACCAGGACCTTCCCTCTTCTCTGGCCCCTGACATCCCCACTTCCACTCCCCCATCAGGGAGAACGTGGCCCCCCTGGACCCACAGGCAGAGACGGGATCCCAGGGCCCCTGGGGCTCCCCGGACCCCCTGGATCTGTTGGGCCGTCTGGCGAGGATGGGGACAAGGTGAGCGTTCATGGAGAGGGCGGGCCTCGGGGTCTCAGGGTCCGGACAGTCCCAGTTGGTCCTCCCTCATCCCGTTTCCTCTGCAGGGGGACGTGGGCCCCCCTGGGAACAAAGGGATCAAAGGCGACAGAGGGGATGCGGTGAGTGTGGGGCCCCAGGGAGGGAGGTGGTCCTGGGAGGAGGCAGAGGGGTGTGAGGGGTGGGGTGGGTAGCTGGGGCCCCGAGACAATGGGGAGGGTGCTGGGGTGGACCCCCTCCTCTCGCTTTCCTTGGTGGCGTCATTCTGTCTGTGACTCTGCGTGGCTCTGAGGCATCGCATCCCCAGCTTCCCCCCTAGGGCTTCAGCCACGGTGCACAGCGTCTGTGAGCCAGCTCGGTCCCTGGAGGGACCTCTGGGCAAAAGTCCTGTTGGGCCAAGCTCAGGATGATGTCTGTGTCTGATCCTGTCAGTTGACAGCTAGGAACGCAGGGTTGTGCAAGAAGCACGTGTTGCTTCCTGGTGGGTGGAGTGGGAGGCAGTGATTGTCATCTTGAGTGCCCTCCTAATCTTGAACTTGAGCTGTTTTTTTTTGGCTGTGTTCCCTCCACCAGGGCCCACCTGGACCAACAGGAGTACGGGGTCCTGTGGGACACCCAGGCTCCCCGGTGAGTGTTCCTTGCTTTGTGACCCTCCCCTGGATCCCAGATAGGAAGGCACAGGGTTCTCCTCCATGACCCAGACCCAAACTCAACCCCAACCCTGATCTGCCCCTCCATGCTGACATCCAGCAGGAGCTCCCCCCAGAATCCGGCCCAATCCCAATCTCAACCTGAATCCTGAAGGCCCTCGCAGTCCCAGTCTTAACCCGACCCATGACCTTAACCTCAATCCCAACTCAAACTTTTATCTTCAAATCTGAACCTTGACCCCATCCTACCCTTAACCCCAACTCTGACCCACCCTCCAATGCTGACCCCAAACCTGAACTCAAACTTTGAATCTGACCTTGGCCCCAACCTGAAACTCAACCCTAAATTCCGTCTCAGCCCCATCATGACCTTGACCTCAACTCACCACCCGATGCCCGTCTCACCACCCAATACCCATGTGAAAACTTTGACTCAGCCCTTGACTTAATTCCCAAACTCTGACCCTTAGCCTGCTCCGCTCAGTCCTCACTTTGACCCTGGGCCTATCTCCAACCCTTGACCCAGACCCTACCTGTGCCCGGCTTCTGTCCTTCTCCCAGGGAGCAGATGGGGCTCAGGGACGCCGGGGACCGCCAGGCCTCTTTGGGCAGAAAGGAGATGACGGAGTGAGAGGCTTCGTGGGGCTGATTGGCCCCCCTGGCCTGCAGGTGGGTGTCTGCGTCTGGGGGTGTAGCCTCTTTCCTTGCATTCTGTGTTCCAATCTTTCTTCTTTTTTCCACAGGGGTTGCCAGGTCCTCCTGGAGAGAAAGGGGAGGTCGGAGACGTAGGGTCCATGGTATGGACAACCTGGGGAAGGTGGGAGGGGGAAGAGGGTAGCAGAGGGGTGGTGGCCATTACATCGGTTCTGGGGGGGGGGCGGTGTCACAGGGCACATTGTCATTTTAAGGTGATGCCAGTCACCAACATTAAGGCTGGTGTCTGTGCTTAGTGGTGCCTTTGGGGAGTCCTGAGGTCACGGATGCTATGCTGACTGTCCCACAGGGTCCCCACGGAGCTCCAGGGCCTAGGGGTCCCCACGGCCCCAGTGGATCAGAGGTGAGGACTCGGTGGGGGATGGGGCAGGAGGCCTGAGAGGTGGGGCCCTCCATTTCCCAAAAATGGGCTGTTGGGATCCCACAGTCCCACTTCTACCTCTTGCTGTCTCTCCAGGGCCCTCCAGGGCTGCCTGGGGGAGTTGGTCAGCCGGGCGCTGTGGGCGAGAAGGTGAGAGAAAGGGGGCAGGGGGCTGCCTAGGGTGGGGGAGGCACAGCCAGTCCTGCCTGGGGGTGGCTGTTCTGGGGAGCTCCTCCCTGTGCTTCATTATCAGACCTCTCCCTACCCTGACTTTGCCTCCTGCAGGGTGAGCCAGGGGAGGCTGGAGACCCAGGACCCCCAGGGACCCCAGGCATCCCTGTGAGTGACTGTGTCCTATACCCCTGCACCCATCTCAGGGAACCCCTGACCCCTGGGCATCTGGGGGCACCCTGACCTCTGGGCAGGCCTGAGTCAGCCACTGACCCAGGACCTATGGGATACCCATAGTTATCTTGATGACAGAGCCCTGGAAGGTCTCAGATAGGGCTGCTACATAGAGTTCTTCAGGTTGTACACCTGCAGGAGGGTGTGGGGCTGGGGGTGCAGGTAGGGGCTCAGATCCAAGCCATGAACCCGGAGTGGGGGATGAACTTCCCAGAGGGATCCCCTTTCCTAATTCACTCCAGTGTGGCATGTGGGCTAGACCAGCCTTGGTCATGATCTCTGAGCAACTGGACCATCCTGGCCCCTGACTCTGATAAATCCTAGATAACCTTTGACCTCTGACCCTTGGACAGAGGGTCTAGCTCCTCTGACCCCTGGCCCCAGGAAAGTCCCAGACCACCCAGATTCCTGAGTCCAGGGATGCTAACCATTGACCTTTAAAGAGTCCAGGCTATTCTGACCTCTGACCTCTGTTTCTGCAAAGGGGCCCAAGGGAGAAATTGGTGAAAAGGGGGACTCAGGCCCATCTGGGGCTGCTGGACCCCCAGGCAAGAAAGGCCCCCCTGGAGAGGATGGAGCCAAAGGGAACGTGGTGAGTCCCGGGAGAGGTGGAGGCAGAGATCGGGGAGGGGCACTTGCGTCCACTTGAACCTGCTCCCTAACTTCTATTGAGGGGGTTCCTCCTCCAATGTGCTGATTCCCCGAGCAACCCAGAATGTGGCTGAATACTGAACGAATGGATGGTTATATGTTCCTGTATGGGGTGCAACTTGCTCCCACACGGAAAGATTCTGAAAGTGTTGGAACTGTTGAGATTGATGCCCGGAGTTGGGGCTGATGTGGGATTTGGCCTTAGGGTGGTGGTTGAGGCCCTCCCACCATCGCAGTGGGGCTTGGGGTGGGGTGGGAGGGCAGTGAGGAGCTTCAGGATCTATGGAACCTCAAGTTGGATCTGACCCCTTTTCTGAGGGTCAGTCCTATCTGTGAGTCCTGAGCTGGGAGTTGCCTGGAGCACAAAGTGAAGTGATGCATGTCATGGGCTTAGCTCAGCACCTGGGCACGTTAGACTCTGGAATGTTCACTCTCCCAGGGCGGGGATTTTGTGTTTTGTTCACTAGCATATCCTCAGCAGTCCAAGCTGTGCTTGGGGGCAGTTCATTTGTCAAATAAATGAATGAATGCCCGATAATTCAGAGAGGTGATTATTCCTCGTTCTGTCTTCCAGGGCCCCACTGGGCTCCCAGGAGATCTAGGACCCCCCGGAGACCCTGGAGTTTCGGTGGGTGTGAGGCGCCCCCCTACAAGCCCCCACATATTCCTAATTCTTTTCCCATCTCCCCACCCTCCACAGACTTGTGCAAGGTCAGTGGGGCAAGTAACCTTCACGTTTCCCCCCCAAATTCTTAAGTGCCTCCATGATCCCTGCCCCCCCCCCCACAGGGTATCGATGGCTCCCCAGGAGAGAAGGGAGACCCTGGTGATGTTGGCGGACCGGTGAGTAGGGGAGCAGAGGGTGTGGTGCTGGTAGAGAGGGGCATTGGGGTGGGTGAGTGGGTGAACCGGGGTGAACCGGGGGAGTCAGAGGAAGTAGGTGGATGAGGTGCCCAGGACCCCTGTAGATGCACTTGCTTCGCCTCTCTGAGCCTTCACCATGAATGTGAGCGGCTTCAAGGAAGAGGTGGGAGATGGCTGGTGTTGGCATGATGTCTGGGGAAGGCTATCTGGATCAGAGGCATCTTGAAATATAGTCATGCTCGACCAACATGAGCTAATACTCTCCTGGTGCTGTTATATATCCGTAGGGTCCACCTGGGGCTTCTGGGGAACCTGGCCCCCCTGGGCCTCCTGGCAAGAGGGTGAGTGAGACCTGCCTCCTGGCTCCATCCTTGCCCCCCCCCATCCCCACAGACCCCTATCACCTCCACAGGCCCCCCTAATCCCCACAGACCCCTATCACCTCCACAGGCCCCCTTTACCCCCAAAGCTCCCCCCGCCACGTACTCTTTCCCTCCTCAGGGTCCTTCAGGCCGCATGGGTCGAGAAGGCAGAGAAGGGGAGAAAGGGGCCAGGGTGAGTACCCCCACCCAGGGAAGGGTCCCTGTGCTGACACTTGACCGATATTTTTTTGGACCATCAGAATGGGTGTCCCAGTACCCTCCTCCTCCCTGATGGTTGTTGACTTGGAGGTCAGGAGAAAGTTTCCCTCTGACTCTTTCTCCTCTTCCCTTGCCCTGGTCTATCAGGGGGAGCCAGGTCCTGATGGACCCCCAGGGATGACAGGCCCAGTGGGGGCTCGAGGGCCCCCTGGACGTGTGGGGCCTGAGGGTCTTCGAGGGATCCCCGGCCCCGTGGTGAGTGGGGCGAGAACAGGGATGGGGTGGGGTGGGAACAGGCCCTCTCTGTATTCTCTTATCCTATACTTTTTCATCCCAATCTGGAGCAGCTGACCCTGGCCGGGGTGTGGGGGCATCCACACTGAGTTCTGGCCGAGGGCAGCATCCCCGTGTTCTGCTTCATCCTAGGGTGAACCAGGCCTCCTGGGACCTCCTGGGCAGATGGGCCCTCCTGGACCCCTGGTAAGAGACTTCTTTGTCCCGGATGTCCTGGCACTGAGAACCACACTGGGTGTCCAGAGACCGTCCAGTGACTGTGGGTGCTGGTAGTGCAGGCTGACCCCTCACTGACTATCCATCCTCAGTCTACCCCGACCATCTATACTAACCATCTATTCTGACCACTTATCTTGATGGTCTACCCTGACCGACCACGCTGACCCTCCATCTTGATGGTCTGCCCTGACCGACCACGCTGACCCTCCGTCTTGATGGTCTGCCCTGACCGACCACGCTGACCCTCCATCTTGATGGTCTACCCTGATCGTCTACACTGAGCCTCCGTCTTGGTGGTTCGTACTGACCACAGTGACGCTCCATCTTGATAGGCCAAACTGACCATCTATCTTGCTAGTCTACCCTGACCCCCCACACTGATCCTGACCACTGACCATCCATACCGGCCATGCTCCAACCCCTTCGTTATCCCTTGTCATTCCTCCTCTCTCCTGACCATCCCCATGACCCCATCCCTGGTAGTTCCCACTTGAAATCTGGGTAATTTCCTCTTTGACTATCCCTTGATCACCCACATGAACCTTGAGATTTCATGTTTGAGACTCACTAACTGAGCCTCACCCTCCTTCCAGGGGCCCTCTGGCCTTCCAGGATTGAAGGGGGATGCTGGCCTCAAGGGGGAAAAGGTAAGGGTACATCCTTCCACTGTTCTTGCCCCATCTCCTCCACCTTTACCTCCCTCCTGGGCCAGAGGGCTGGCGGGTTGGGGTCTCCTCTGCTCCCACACTCATTACCCCAAGGCTCTAGAAGAAAAGTCCACCAGCATCCCCCCAACCATATTTCTCTCCCCATATGTACCTCTCTTGTCTTCCAGGGCCACATTGGATTAATTGGCCTTATCGGCCCCCCTGGGGAAGCTGGTGAGAAAGGGGATCAGGGGTTGCCAGGCGTGCAGGGCCCCCCTGGACCCCAGGGAGAACCTGTGAGTTCTATCCCAAGTGGGGAGAATGTGTTCAGAGGAAGGGGTGGGTGGGGAGGCAGAACTGGGGCTTATTTGGAGACTGCACGTTTGGGAAGCCTGGGTCTAGAATGATGGGGGTTGTGTCTGGGGAAAATGGGGGACTCTATCTGGGATTTGCACGTTGGAGGCTGTGTCTGTGGCTTGTTCTTTTGAGGGGACTAGAGGCTTGTCTGGGGGATGTGCCTGGATCATAGGGGTGAACTCCATCAATGATGACCTTGATGTCCTTTCTTCAGGGTCCCCCCGGTCCCATCGGCTCTCTGGGCCACCCTGGGCCCCCAGGCGTGGTGGTGAGTAAGAGGGGTTTGTGGGGTGGGGTTACTGTGGTGGGCCAGCTGGGACTCCAGCCCTTCTGTCTCTACCCCACAGGGTCCTCTGGGACAGAAAGGCTCCAAGGGGTCCCCGGTGAGTATACGCTGTCCCTTGGGCTCCCACATCCCGGCTTCCCGCCCCCTTCAACTTCACCACACCCTCAGTGCCTTTGCATTTGTTCGTTTTTCAGTCAATCATGCGTTCAATGGATATTTATTCAACACCTACCATTGTATTTTATCAAATCTAAGATGCCATCAATTGTAAGATGCGCCATTATTTTAGAAACTACTATGAACGAAAGCAGTTTTGACAAGGAGACTATGATTTGCCAAAGATGTTAAGATGTTAATTTCAGAGATGTTAAACTATGAAAAGAAAATGTGCATTTTATACTTGGTGCTAAACTGTGCATGTCCTTCGCCCAGTGCTGTGTGTGAGTGTGTATGTGTGTGTGTGAGAGTGTGTATGTGTGAGAGTGTGTGTGAGAGTGTGTGTGTGTGAGAGTGTGTGTGTGTGAGCGTGTGTGTGTGTTGGCAGGAACGGGTCTCCACAGACAGAGTTCACGCCCAAGTCACTTCTCCCTACAGGGATCCTTTGGTCCCCGTGGCGATACTGGCCCCCCGGGACCCCCCGGCCCCCCGGTAAGTTCCCCAGGGAGTATGTTGGAGTGTCCCACTGGGTCCCCCAGTGCCCAGAAGTGGGTGGGGCACACAGCAGGTGTTCAGGGCCTGCAGGTGGGGAGGAGGTACCTTGAAAGCTGAAGGAGTGTCTGGGCTGTGTTGGGGGTTTAGGGGGACACCCATGGGGGCTCTGACTGGGTCTCATCTTGCTTGGCTCTGTCTCCCCCCCCATCTCTCTCTCTCTCTGTCTCTCTCCATCTCTTCATCTCTCCTGGCCTTTTGCTGTCTCTTCCAAATACTTGTTCCCCTGTTTTGTCTGTGTTTCTCTCTCTCTTCTGTGCATGCTCTCTCTCTCTGCTTCCCTTGCCTCACCTGTGGATCTCCCCTTCGCTGTGTTATTACTTCGGCTTTTCCCCATCTCTGGGTCTTTCGTCTCTCCCTCCTGTGTGTGTCTGTCTCTGTCTCTGTCTGCCTCTCCATCTCCCCCCCCCTTGTGTATCTCCCCCTCCCCTTTCTTACCGTTCCCCACCCCCGTGTCTCTTTACCTCCCATGTCTCTCTCATCTTGGCTTGTCTCTCTCCTGTGTCTCTGTTCTCCTCCCCTCCATCCCCACCCCTGCTCAGGGTTCCCCAGCTGAGCTGCATGGGCTGCTCCGGCGCCGGCGCTCTCTCCCAGGCCCAGGGGCGGTAGAGGCCCCGGAGGGCGGCCTGGAGGAGGTGCTGGCCTCACTCACTTCGCTGGGCTTTGAGCTGGAGCAGATGCGGCGCCCTCCGGGCACAGCTGAACGCCCGGGCCTTGTGTGCAGTGAGCTGCACCGCAACCACCCACACCTGCCTGATGGTGAGGTCCCTCCCTGGCTGGGTGGGGAGGAAG
The DNA here is from genome assembly GCF_003265705.2 of Callorhinus ursinus. Taxonomy (NCBI): domain Eukaryota; kingdom Metazoa; phylum Chordata; class Mammalia; order Carnivora; family Otariidae; genus Callorhinus; species Callorhinus ursinus. The sequence goes on along the minus strand of NW_027397144.1, from coordinate 550,904 downwards.
CCTGTGGGGTGCCGCCCCTGCTCACTCACCCACCTGGCTCTGCGGCAGGGGAATACTGGATTGACCCCAACCAGGGCTGTGCGAGGGACTCGCTCAGGGTTTTCTGCAACTTCACGGCAGGAGGAGAGACCTGCCTCTATCCCGACAAGAAGTTTGAGATGGTGAGTGCCTGGAGGAGGTGGGGAAGAAATGGGGCTCCGGAAACCATCCCAAAGCTCCCCATCACCAAAGGCTATATCCCCTGCCTCCCCTCCCTACCCAACGCACATACCAGGCTTTGTCTGGGACCTTACCCTTCCTTCAGGCAACACTTATTGAGCACCTACTGTATGCCAAGTCCTGTGAAGGGCTGGGACTACAGCAGAGAATCAAAAACAAAACAAAACAAAACTCTGCTTTTATGGAGCTTACCTTCTATGAGGAAAGACAGACCAAAAACATCTAGTAAAGAAAGTGGAAATGGTGGCAAATCTTTAAATAGGGTGTATGTGTGCCAGGCTGTTCTAAGCACTTGGCTGCATTAGCACTGAGTCTGGCCACCTGGTGTGGGGTGCAGGTGCCATCATCCCCAGAGAGAGAAGCTAAGGCCCAGAGAAGTGATGGGATTACCCCAAGGCAGGCTGGCTCCAGAGACCCAGCCCTTAACCACCACCTCTTGACCTGCTATATCATAGGCCCACGGACTCATTCCCCTCCAGGCTGTGGGTTGGGAGGTGAGACCACGTGGTTTCCCAGGAACACTGGGGTTCTCTCGCAGGGAGCCCTGAGCCTCAGCCTCCCACACCAAACACCAGGCTCAGCAGCATAGGGCCCCGGGCGAGCAGCACCAGCTCTAGAACCCTGGGTTGGGATACAGATGGCATCTCAGTTTTTTTATCTGTAAAATGGGGATCGAGACAGTATCTGCCTCAGGATGGTTATACAGTTGAGGTGCTGATGCACGTGTCAGGAACGCTGATAAAACATGGACTTGTGCTGTGCTCTCTACGGCCGCTAAGACCTGTAGCCAGCACAGAGCCTGCAGAAATGCACGCTGATGGCCTTCTTACTGCTTTTTGTTATTTTTGACTGTTCAGAGCCCTGGTTTAGTAGGAGCTCAAGCCCCCCACCCCCATGGGAATTTAGATAAGCCTAGACTCCCAAGTCGTGTAGGACTTGACCTCTAAACGGTTGCTGGTACCTGAAGCCTGAGCTGCTCTCACCAGTTCACCTTTGTCCTGCCCAGAGGTGCTGGGGACGGGACTGAGGAATGATCCAGGGTTGGGTTCCCCAGACACAGACCCTGAGACAAGGATTTGAGGGCAGGTCATTGATTTAGGAGGAGATCTCAGGAGGCACCAGGAGAGCAGAGGAGGGAAGTGAGAGGGGCTGGGGGAGGCGGCCAATGCAGATTAAAATGTCACCATTGGGCACTAACGGCTCAGTTCTACTGGGGGACTTCCAGGACGCCGGCGGGAGAGGGAGCCAGGCGTTTATCCACCAACTCTTATCAGTCATTAGTTGAGGGCTGCCTCAGAGGGCAGGGACCCCCAGTCCCTTGGGCTGCCTGGCGCACCAGCCAAGCTCACTTCCGTGGCCAGAGAACAGCCCAAGAGTCCTGGCTATACAGGCTGCAACTTTCGGTGTGGGGAGGTAAATGCAGGAAAGACCTCGCTGGCACCCAGGGCATCTTCTACGCTGACTACATCCTCCCATCCCCAGGTAAAAATGGCCTCCTGGTCCAGGGAAAAGCCGGGAAACTGGTATAGCACATTCCGTCGAGGGAAGAAGGTGAGTTGCTGGAGGCCAAGGTGGGGGATAGTATGAAAACTGGTGGGAACTGGTGCCGGGGCTCTGAGGGGTGAAAGGAAGAGGGAAGACTCAACCCTGCCTTCATGGTGATTGCAGGCTCGGTGGAGGTGGCAGATTGGGGGCGGGGGCAGCATCAGATGTGTGATGGAGGAGGCGCAGGGTATGGTGGAAATCCAGAGGCAGTGCTGGAAGTGCCAGAGGCTTCCTGGTAGCAGTCACAGATCAGCTGAGGCCTGGACAATGAGCTGGGTCAGCAAATTAGGGAGGACAAGGAAAAGTGTCACAGGTAGAGGGAACAGCGTACACGAAGGCCCAGAGTTAAAAGAGGGTCTGGTGAATTTCAGGAGAAAGCCACTTGCTCTGATCTAGAAAGTGTGAAGGGGAGTGTGGTAAGAAAGGAGGTGGGGGTAGGTAGGTGAGGGCTAGGCCTACCTCCCCCAGAAAGACCTGTGAGCAGTGGGGAGCCATGGAATGTGTTTAAGTGAGGGAAGGACCCAAATCTAATCTCTCTGTTAGAAAAGTGCCTCTGGGACTGGTGAGGATGGGGTGGAGGAGACTGGTATATTGGTCCAAGAGAGTGAAGAGGTATGTTGGTCCAAGAGAATGAAGAGGTAGTCCAGGCTGGAGCTGGTGCTATGCGGGGGGGAGGGGGGGAGGGCATGGCATGGAACATCTAGGAAGGAAGTCAATAGGACCTAGTCATTGCTGAGATGGAGGGCGGGGAGGAGAGTGTTGGTGGGCTGGTGCCTGGGGGGATTCTGAGATACGTAAATGAGAAGAGGAACAGCCTTGATGGGTGGGGGGAACTTGGGTTCAATTTGGGATTTGTTTATGTAACACACATGTATATGCTAAGCACCAGAAAGGTAGCAGCAAATAAAACCCAGCTCCTGACTTCATGAAGCTGATACTCCACCAGGAACATAACCAAGGAAACAGGCAGACAATAACCAAAGAAACAAAGTTATAATATAGTGTGGGGGTATCTTGGTTTGGGTTCCCCCAAAACAGACCCTTTGACAAAGACTCGGTTGCAAGTACTTTATCTGGGAGGTGATTGTGGAAAATATCAGTCGGGGAACGTGGAAATGAAACAGAGAAGAAAAGGAAGCCAGAAGGGATGTATTACCCAGGCAGTTATCTCAAGCCCATGATATGTTAATAATATATTTTATTTGACCCAGTGCATCTAAAAGAGTGTCATAGCAATATAAAGGTTACTGAGGCATTTTAAATTTCTTCCCTCCGAGTTCTGCAGAGTCTGATGCATATTTTACATTTATAGCGCATTGTAATTTGGGTACTAAATTTCATTGGAAGTTCTTGATCCATACTTAGATTTCATAAAATCTGCAGTTGAAAAGGTAGATTCGCATATACTCAAGTTGTTCCACACCTAAGTTTTCTGATAACTGGACTGAGGCTCAATTATTAGTTATGAATTAAATAAAGTAAAACAAAATAATTAAATGATTTTAAATCAAACGATTAACTAACATTTGAAGCAGTTTCCACCTCATTGGGTGCATTTCAAGTGCTCAGCAGCCACGTGTGCCTAGGGGGGCTCTCCAGGGAACCATGGGTGCTGGATGGCTGGTGGGGCCACCCAAAGAAGGGGACGAGGCAGAGGTGGCAGGTTCGAGAACCTGGGAGGTTGGGTCCTCAGAAAGAGTAGGGGTGACTGGGGCACCCTCACCTCCTGCTTTGTCCCTCCCCCAGTTCTCCTACGTGGACGCTGATGGGTCCCCGGTGAGTGTGGTCCAGATGACCTTCCTAAAGTTGCTGAGCGCCACGGCCCACCAGAGCTTCACCTACTCCTGCCAGAACTCTGCCGCCTGGCTGGACGAAGCTGCAGGGGACCACAGCCGCTCCCTCCGCTTCCTGGGAGCCAACGGGGAGGAGCTTTCTTTCAACCAGCCGGCAGCAGCCACCATCACTGTCCCCTATGATGGCTGCCGGGTAAGGGGAGGGGCAGGGGCTGGCCAGGGTGGGAGGGGCCTTGGCTGCCCTCCTACTAACTCGCCATTCTGTCTTCCCGTGGTCAGCTCCGGAAGGGACAGACGAAGACCCTCTTGGAGTTGAGCTCTTCCCGAGTGGGCTTTCTGCCTCTGTGGGATGTGGCGGCTACTGACTTTGGCCAGACGAACCAGAAGTTTGGGTTTGAACTGGGCCCTGTCTGTTTTAGCAGCTGAGAGTCTCGGGGTGGGAGGGACAATGAGGGAGCCCCCCACGGGGCACTTTTGGTGCTGAGGCTTTGAAGCCATCATATTTATCATATCCTGTGACTGTGGAGCCAGGGGAGAGTCTGCTCCTCACGGTCAAGCAATATTCTTTCTCCATTCCAGGGGGCTGGGGGGCTGCACACCCCTGGCCCAAGAGTCCGGCTTCCTCCTCACTGCACCGCAGCTGACATACTGTAGTCTGGCTCTTTCTCCCCTCTATGCCCACCCAATCCTCACCTCCCCACCCCTGATGCCCCATGCAATGAACTTCTAACTCAGAGCTGATGAATGCCCCCCCCCCACACCTGCCTCCCCATTCCCTGGGCAGTGCTCTCAACACCCTGTGGTGCTACCCTTTCCAATAGTTAAGCACTGGATGTCTCCTGATCCCAGGCTGGGACCCCTTCACTCATTCCTATTTTCAGGTGGGTTCACAGTGAAGGAACTGAAGTCAGACTACAGAGGGAAGTGGGACTTCCCTGGACTGAGCTGTGTGTTCCTTCTGCTGCCTCCGCCCAGCTCTGAATACTGCCCCCCGCCCATATCTCCCCAAACGCACCTTGCCATGCCAGGTGGGATGGGGGCCAAGATGGTGGGGGTGAATCAGGATCCTAATGGTGCTGCCCTATTTATACCTGGGTCTGGATTAAAAGGGAAAATCCCCTCTGTTGTATATTTAATCTGCTTCCTCCTTAGGGAAGGCTGGGATATGATGAGAGAGATTCTAGCATGATCCCCACTCCTCCAGGGCCATAGGGCATGTTTGGCATCTCAAGTCTGAGAATAAACCGGTGAACTGTGTCCCTGTGTCTTTCCTCTAGTCCTGGCTGTATCTTTCTTAAGGTCAGGCTCTTGTCTCACCTGAGGTATCTGCCACCACCGGTCTTAATTGCGTCTTTTGGTAGAGGTGGCTTTGGGAGGTGGGGGCATCCAATTATAATGGTGCTCACTGAAGATGTTGGGTCTGTTTACCAATTCAGGCCCCTAGAAGAAAAGTTGAAAATCGCCAGATCGCTAAGAGACATCTTAAGTGTTTTTGCCATAAAAAAAGAAATGGTAATTATGTGATGTGGTGCAGATGTTAGCTAATGCTATAGTAGTAATCATTTTGCAATATGCAAGTGTATCAAATCAACAGGTTGTATGTCTTAGACTTACACAATATCATATGTCAATTCTATGTCAATAAAGCTGGAAAAAATTGTGAACCTATCAGGAAGACCTCAAACTTTGAAAAAGAAAGAGGAGGGGAGGGAGGGAGGGAGGGAGACAGAATAGCTAGATCTCCATGTTGACCTTGATTAGTCCTGGAGTCACTGGCTGAGCTGAGGGTGAGGGAATGGATCAAGAGGTGACATGGGATGTGGTTTGGGTTTGATATAAAATGGCTAGAGGTGAAACTTGTGGGTGGCAGTTCAGGAGATGAGTTGGGGGTAGACAGAATTGAGTTAGAAGTGGAGCCTTGAGGTGCACTGGATATTGGGGGGTAGGTATTGGGTGAGTTACATTGAAGATGGATTGAAGATGAGTCTAGAGGTTGGTTTGAGTGAGTTGAATGAGTTTAAGGTTGTGGATTAATGATGGGATCTGCTGAGTTGGAGGTTGGGCCATCAGTGGATTGAGGTCAGGGTTTGTAATTAGATGTTGGATTGACAGGAATGAGGGTTGATTTGGGAAGTAGGATGAACGGAGTAGAGGTAAGTAGGGGTTGCTGTGAATGGGGAGTGGGGATTGGCAGTTTGGTAAGTCAAGATGGCACCAGTTAAGATGAAAGTTGGGTTTGAGGTAGTTTGAATTGGGGGTTAGATGGTGGGTTGAGGTTTTCTTTTAAATAGATTTATTGAGATGTAATTCACTTACCATATAATTCACCCATTTAAAGTATACAATTAAATGGTTTTCAGTATATTCACAGACTTGTGCAACATCACCACAATCAATTTTAGAACATTTTCATCACCTCAAAACGAAATCCCATATACATTAGCAGTCACTTTCCATTTCCCCCAAACCTCTCAGTGGTAGGCAACCGCTAATCTTTCTGTCTCTATGGATTTGCCTATTCTGGACATTTCATATAAATGGAATCAAATAATATGTGGTCCTTTGGATCTGTCTGCTCTCATTTAGCATAATGGATCAAGGTTCATGTTGCAGCGTGTGTCAGTACTTCATTCCTGTTTATTGTTGAATCATATTCCATTGTCTGGATATATCACATTTTGTTTATCCATTCATCGGTTGATGGACATTGCCGAATTGAGTTGAGTTGGAGTGATGGAGGGCTGGTGTGAGTTGAGTTGGGTCAGGTGGGCTTGCGTAGTTATAGGTTTCAGGTTGGGGTGGATTGTCTCCCCAAAGCCAGGGCTTACCCTACTACCTCTGCTACCAGGTCCCATAAGGCCATCTGAATGCTTGTCCTGGGTTCCCTCATGCATTCAGTAAACATTACTGGGTCCTAACTCTATGAAGAATGTTGGGGCTCAGGAATTGATAGATGCATTTATTTTTCATTCACTTGTTTCATTCTCTTGACGGTTTACTCAGTGCCACACACTGTTCCAAATGCTAGGGTAGAAGAAAGATGTGGTCTTTCTCACTCCTTACAGGATCTTACTCCTGAGGGAGATAGAGAATAGACAAACATATAGCTATGTAGTATGATTTTAGGAAAATCAAACAAGATACAGAGTGATGGAGTGGTGGATATTTGAAAGCAGGTGGTCAGGAGAGATCTCACTGAAGAGGTAATATTTGAGCAGAGAGACCTGAAGGATGAGAGGAAAAGCCATGTGAAATTTGAGGAAGTATCCCCCCACACAGTGAAGAATCCAGAAACCCTGAAATACCGATGATGACTCTTGAGGGGATGGTGTTTCCCCTGGTTACGTCTTCTCCTGATTTGTTGCTTTTGCTGATTTTTTCACACTGTTCTATCAATCCAAATGTACACCCAGGTCTGCTTCCCATTTAGTTCCTCTTCCAAACATTCTTAACTCAACACATATGGTAACACCAATGCTATGTGTTGTCTTCCTCTTCCTGAGCACTCCTAATTGAGAACACATTTCCCAGCTTCCCTTGCAGTTAGGTTGGGGCACGCGCCTGGGTCTTGGCCAGTAGGATGTGGGTAACCATAAAACCTCCTGCTTGATCTTCTGAGCTCTTTCATTCTGTGATGACCTTGGAGATCACATCTGTAAGTAAGATGGGAGTGTCTCATATGGATCTAGAAAGGGGCCAACTTCTCTGAGCTACTGCTTGGAGAAGGAGACCTCCATCAAACAACTTGATTGCATTAAGCCCTTGAGATGTTTAAAGGTTGCTTGTTACAGCAGCTATTATTAATTATCCTAATACAGTGAACGAATCCAATTTTTACTGAAGGTCAGCATGTAAGCATGTGTGCAGACCAGGAAGTCCCACTGTAGCAACATCAGCAGATTAGAATTTAATGTTGAACATCCTTATCCTTAAAAGTCTTCACCATGGGGCGCCTGGGTGGCTCAGCAGGTTAAGCGTCTGCTTCGGCTCAGGTCATGATCCCAGGGTCCTGGGATCGAGCCCCTCATCGGGCTCCCTGCTCTGCGGGAAGCCTGCTTCTCCCTCCCCCACTCCCCCTGCTTGTGTTCCCTCTCTCACTGTGTCTCTCTCTGTCAAATAAATAAATAAAATCTTAAAAAAAAAAAGTCCTCACCATTATGAATTTGTCACTGGTGGTATGTTCCTCCCCAGTCTGGATTTCCCACGATTCTGCTGCCCTCTGCCATCTTTCGCTCCCTGACTCCTCTTCTTGCCTACCCTCCTCATTCCTTTCCTCTAAGACTGTCTACACTTGGATCAAACTTATCTCACTTTCTTATGAAGAACCATTCACAACATTTCTTGTAGACCAAATCTTTGTACCCACACAATCCATGATTAGTTCAACTAACACTATGAATAACAATGACCACGGATTGAGCATCTACATGCCAGGTCCTGTTCATCAAATGTTTTCCCTGGATGAATTAATTTATTCTTTATTACAACCTTTGAGGAAGGTTCCATTATTATACCCATTTTGCAGGTAAGGGAACAGAGTAACAGAGAGGTAGAGTAAACTTGCCCGGAGTCTAGAACTAGAGACTTTGCTAAACAAAAAGCCATCTTCTCCTTTAGGGGAATTTTTTCCAACGTTTAAAAAAAATTACATCTGGGGGGCCTGGGTGGCTGGACGGTGAAGCGTCTGAGTCTTGATTGCGGCTCAGGTCATGATCTCAGGGGCGCGAGATTGAGTCCCACATCAGGCTCTGCACTGGGTGTAGAGCCTGCTTGGGATTCTTTTTCTCCTCCCTCTGCCCCTCCCCCACCACCCGGCTTGAGTGTGTGTGTGTGTAAATAAATAAAAAAATTAAATAATTACATCTGGTAATGCAGGTCCACTGGCCTCTGCTTCTGCAATTCCAGGCCCACCTGGTGCAGGTATTTTGGAGGGGAGGAACAATTAATAGTGTAATGAGTACTCTTTAACTAGCTAAAAACTGGTTAAAGTATTAGAATCTTGGCCCTACTAAATTAAGGTAATTGACAAAGGTGTAAGGAGGGAATTCTGGGCCTCACGCTCAGCTCTGTGAATTTACCCAGCATCGTCGCCAGCACCCAGGCGGCTGCTGGGAAAACCCCCAGCTGATTTGCATATTCAGCGGCCAGAATTAATCACACCACTTGCGCTCCCTGAGCCGTTACGCGGTCTGGGTTCTGAACTGGGGCTGGGGCACGGCAGCCGGTGTGGGAGCCACCTCTGGCTTCACTCATGGCTGTAGGAGGTGGGTGGAGTAGTGAATTTTACGCATACACACAACACCATTGGAGATACTCATGCTCGGTGACATACACCGACCAACGGCGCAGAGAATCAGACCCTCATCTTGTCACATCCCAAACCCACAGGCAGACTCAGAGAGGCCAACCCACGTTAAATTTAAATCCCCATTCACCTTCAGCCAGATCCAGACATGCTGACACGCGTAGCAGGCCACACACACAGGTGCACACATCCAGTTGTGCCTGGACACACACCAAAGCCGCCCTCACACATACACACAGAGCCATGTCCATAAACCCACACTCAGATGCGCAGCCACACCTGAGACCCCCATTGTCACACCCAGAACCGCTGCATCCTGGGGTCTGCTACATGCCCGGCAGAAAGAGGGACGCACAACCCCACACAGACACCAGCCGCCAACACAAACTGCACGCACAGGCTCAGCTAAACTGATGCCATAGACGTTTCCGAGATCCCCTTCCCCACACCACACATTCATCCATTCATTCAATCAACAAATACTTATTAAGTACCTACTTGTGCCAGGCACTATTAATAGGGTCTGGGGATCCAGCAGGGAAACAAACAAGGATCTCTGCCCTCGTGGAGCTAACACTCAAGTGGGGCTGACAGGCAGTAAGCAAATACATGTATGTTGTGTCAAATGGTGCTATGATGAAAAAGAAGGCAAAGAGGAGGACAAGAAGAGGTGTTCTTTGAGACAGGGTGGTCAGGGAAGGCTGCCTGGAGGAGGCATCCTTGGAGCAGAGGCTCATTCAGAGAGAGGGACGGTGTCATGTGACTTCTCACACAGCCAGGCCCAGAGACACAGATGACAAGGTACAGGCTCACAAACAGGCACAGGCCCTGCAAGCTTACAAGGGCCTGTCCACACGAGAGCACACGTGTGCCCTGTGTCTAGAGTGCCCTGGACACCAGAGTTTCCTTTTGAGAGGGTGGGCCTGTACCCTAAGTGGCAATGGGGATACTGGGGAGACGGGGGAAGCTGAGCAGACAGAGGACCAGATTGATCTTGAGAGGCTGTCCTGCCCCTTCCTTGATGCTGGTCTTGTCTTTATACAGGCTTTCCCCTCTCGGTAGATCTCCTTTTTTTAAAAATTAAATTAAATTAAATTAAATTTAAAATTAAATTAGGGGCACCTGGGTGGCTCAGTTGTTAAGTGTCTGCCTTTGGCTCAGGTTGTGATCCCAGGGTCCTGGGATCGAGCCCCGCATCGGGCTCCCTGCTCGGCGGGAAGCCTGCTTCTCCCTCTCCCACTCCCCCTGCTTGTGTTCCCTCTCCCGCTGTCTCTCTCTGTCAGATAAATAAATAAATAAATAAATTTTATTTTATTTTATCTTATTTTCATGGTAAAAAACATATAACAAAACTTATTTTTTAAAAATATTTTATTTACTTATTTGACACAGAGAGAGAGAGCCAGAGAGGGAACACAAGCAGGGGGAGTGGGAGAGGGAGAAGCAGACTCCCCACCGAGCAGGGAGCCCGATGCGGGGCTTGATCCCAAGACCCCGGGATCATGAACCAAGCTGAAGGCAGACGCATAGCCCCATATAACAAAACTTATAATCTTAATCATTTTTAAGTGTACACTTCATTGGTGTTAAGTATATTCACATTGCTATACAACAGATCTCTAGAACATTTTTTAAAGATTTTATTTTTTTTATTTTTGAGAGGGAGAGAGAGAGAGAGAGAGAGAGAAAGAGAGAGAGAGAGAATGAGTGGGGGAGGGGAAGAGGGAGAAGCAGACTCCCTGCTGAGCAGTTAGCCTGATGCGGGGCTCCATCCCAGTACTCTAGGATCATGGCCTGAGCTGAAGGCAGACACTTAACCAACTGAGCCACCCAGGTGCCCCTCTAGAACTTAAAAAAAAAAAAAGATTTATTTATTCATTTGAGAGAGAGAGCAGGGGGAGGGGCAGAGAGAGAAGGAGAGAGAGAATCCCAAACAGATTCCCCACTGAGCGAGGCTCGATCCCACAACCCTGAGCTCATGACCTGAGCGGAAATCAAGAGTCCCATGCTTAACTGACTGAGCCACCCAGGTGCCCCTCTCTAGAACTTTTTTTATCTTACAGACTTGTATCTCTGTGCTCAGTAAATAATTCCTCACTCCCCATCCCCCAGCCCCTGGCACCCACCATCTACTTTCTGTCTCTGTGAATTCAACTATTCTAGGGACCTCATATAAGTAGAATTATACAGTATTTGTCTTTTGTGATTGGCTTATTTCACTGAGCATAATGTCCTCAAGGGTCTTCCACTTTGTAGTATGTGTCAGTTTCCCTTCCTTTCCAGGCTGAATGCTATTCCTACCTAGTATGTACACCACATCTTGTTTACCCGTTCACCCATCAGTAGACACTTGGGTTTCTTCCAAGTCTTGGCTACTGTGAATAATGCTGCTATGAACATGGGTGTGCAAATATCTCTTGTAGACCCTGCTTTCAATTCTTTTGGACTTATGCTCAGAAGTGGGATTGCTGGATTGGGTACATTTCTTTTTAAACGTTGGTTTGCACGGATCTTAAGTGTTCCGTTTGATGAGTTTTGACAAATGTCTACATACCCTAAACAAGATGTAGACTGTTTCCAGCACCCCAGAAAGTTCCTCATGTCCCTTCCCACGCCCCCTCCAAGACACCACCTCTTCTTGGATACATTTCTAGTGTTACAAAGCCGATGAATGAAATATGGAAGGTGTATGGAGGCGGTGTGGTATCCTGGCTAGAGCCAAGCCATCTGGTCCAGTTTCAGCTCCTCCGCTGGGGTGAGTGTGACCTTCACTGTTGTGAGCCAGTCTCCACAGCTGTGATGGTGAGGTGAATAATAGCACCTAAGCATCAGGTTGTGTGAGTGTTATTATAAAAAATACATATAGTGCAGGAGCACCTGGGTGGCTCAGTTGGTTAAATGTCTGACTCTTGGGATTTCAGCTCAGGTCATGATCTCAGGGTCATGAGATCGAGCCCCGCCTTGGGCTCCACATTGGGCATGGAGCCTGCTTGAGATTTTTTCTTTCCCTCTCCCTCTGCTCCCCCCCACTCAGGTGTGTGTGTGTGTGTGTGTGTGCGCGCGTGTGCGCGTGCGTGTGTGCACATGCTCTCTCTCTCAAAAAAAAAGAAAGAAAAAAGAAAAAAAAACATAGAGCAAGAACTTTATAATAAACACATGCCCACCACCCCGCCTAAAAATAAAGCATCATACACACATTTGACACCCCTGTATACATTTCTGCTATAGTTTGCCTTTCCTTTCCCCACTATGGGCAAATGAGTGTGAACTAAAAAAAAAATTTTTTAATTGCGATAAAATATACCTCACGTAAAATTTACCATTTAGCCGTTTTTAAGTGTCTAGTTTGGGGCACTGAGTACATTCGCATTGTTGGGCAACCATGACCAACGTCCATCTCCAGGACTGTGTCATTTTCCCGAACTGAAACTCCATACCCATTAAACATGATTTCCGATTTCTCTCTTCCCTTGAATGTGGGAACTTCTGTCCTCAGAGTATTTCTCCGTGTTTACTGAATCCAGTGGGGCTGTAACCATGGATGAGGCACATACTTTGGCAAGTTCTTAAACTATCTCTAACTGGTACAATATTGAACATGTTCTTTTGCAACTTGCTTTGCTAGCTCAGCCAGAGGCGTTTGCAACTTCTCTGTGCAGACACAAGTATTTCTAGTCCTGTCTTTTTAAATGCTTACCTCAGCATAGCTATCTGTTGTACTCATGAAATTTTAGGTGCTTTCCATTTTGTTCCATTCACACATCCTGGCATGTGTCTTTGTGCACATGGATAAATGTCTCTGGGGTGTATGAATACAGACGAATGGAAAGTCAGGGTTATGGGGAAGGCACATCTTCAGCTGTCCTGGGTACAATCTTCATGCTAGTTGGCCAAACTACACCATACCCTTTCCTGCTCACTACTCTTCCAAGCTTCCAGAACTCCCTGTCGGGCCCCAAGTCTTTCTGTCTGGCGGCTCTGGCCTCACTTGTCAGCATCCCTAAATAGGAGAGCTAACCTGCACTCTGCAGCCTCAGGGACTTTGCATCTGCTCTTCTCTCTGCCCACTGAGCCCTTGCCAGCTCTTACGCAGCTTTTGGCTCTGACTTGCCCTACCCCCAGGCTAGATCAGGGCCCTCCAAACACGCTCAGAGCTCAGAGAACTCTGCCCCTCTGTGCATCCACCAAACTCTCAATTACTTGAGGGCAGAGGCTTTCTTGCTCAGAGCCACAAATTCAGGGCAGGCTGGGCCTGAAGTGAGTGCGTTGGCTCTACTTGTGGATGAATGGAGGACACTTGTGTCTACTTTGGGGCTTGAGCCAGCGCTGCCCAGAGACCTGAACTCCAATCCTAGCTCCATCACTTCCTAGCTGTGTGACCTCAGGCAAGTGGCTTAACCTCTCTGAGCCCCTCACTTTCCTCTCCTATGAAATCCTTCCGCAGGCTGCTGCAGGGGTTGAAGTGAGCCCCTGCCAGGTCTGGCTCAGGGTCGACCCTTCTTGGTAGGAGCTGCTGTGATTCTGAGCCAAGTTCCCGGCCTGTAACCTTGATTAGGGTCTCGCTCCTTCCTGGCTTGGCAGGGCTGGGAAGCGATGCTGGGTCTCCTTGTCCCGCCAACTCATCCCTCAATTCCCAGGCCAGTAATGGGAACCACATGTGCTGGATGCAGGCCCGCCCGCCCTCCTTCTCCCCCCTCCTTCCCCCAGAGAGGCCTCCTTAGTCATTCTGTTCACCTCTCCCTTCTCACAACCTCATTCCCACGCTGCCCTGGCCTGGGCTTTGCGTGTCAGAGAGTGTCTGTGGGTCCCTGTGGGTCTCTGTGTGTGTGAGAACTGTATGCCTTGTAACGTGCATCTGTGTGTGTGACTGGGTCTGATTCGCAGGTCTCTGGGTGTTTCTTGTACAAACTGTGTTTTTCTTTCATGTGCTTGGGTAGGAACTGCCTGCCTCTCGTGTGTGACTGTCTTGTAGGCTGGTGTATGTGTTCCCGTATGAACTATGTGCTGTTTTACAGATGGCCATACGGAATGCCGTGTTTGCGCTGTTTGTCTTCATGCTGTGCTGATATGTGAACTACGTGTCCACACTGGGGATCTGTGTGTGCGAGCCGTGTGCCCGGATTGTGGGTTTTGTGCATTTTTTTGTATCGGGGGGTCTGTGTGTGTTGGGTCCCCTGTATCGGGCTGTGTGTTGCATGTGCTTTTGTGTGCTGGTTCTGAATAACACCATGCTGTCCCAGTGTGATGTTGTGCCTGGACCACGTATCCTGGTATGGTGTCCCTGGGTGACTGTGTGTCCATGGTGTGTGTGTGTGTGCGTGTGTGTGTGTGTGTGTGTGTGTGAAGCCCAGAAGGGAAGGAGTCCCAGGGGTGGCTGCAGTTCCGCAGTGAGAAATGGCCCAGAGGGGGCGCCTGGGTGGCTCAGTCGGTTTAGGCATCTGCCTTCGGCTCAGGTCATGATCCCAGGGTCCTGGAATCGAGCCCCGCCTCGGGCTCCTTGCTCAGTGGGGGGCCTGCTTCTCCCTCTCCCTCAACCGGCCATTCCCCCTGCTTTTGCTCTCTCTCTCTCTGTCAAATAAATAAATAAATGAAATATTTTAAAACAAACAAACAAACAAACAAACAAGAAATGGCCCAGAGAAGGAAACAATGGGGCTGAGCAATGGAGACAGTCTGTGGGGAGCCCCCAGGGTTTAGCGCTGAGCTCAGGAACCTCTTCTGGGACACGGAAGGAGGGCTGAGCTCCATTCTGTGTGAGCACTTGGAAGTGCGGGCTTCGGAGCCATGGACCTGGAGCGCACTGGAATGATCCCTGTGGAGACGCATGGGCTTGGGAGGCTCCGCTCACCTGGGTGGGGCTGATCTTCTTGATGCCATGTGGACACCGTGGGATCTGGCCCAGGTATTCCCCTGCAACCACAGCGTAAAGAGCCTCACGTCTGGATTCAGACATGAGCCAAATTATGGTCTTAGCTCTGCTGTACGTCCTCTCTGTGGCCTTCAGCCAGTGTCTTACGCTCTCTGAACCTCAATTTCTCCACCTGAAAAATGGGACAAAGGCAGATGAGGTCAGTGCCTTGCTCACATCCCCTTGGTCCTGGCACATTCCTGTGCACACTTCTTCCTGTCTCAGTTCACACATGGCCGGGCCAGAAATGCTGAAGAGTGGGCGCCCCTGGGAACAGCCCTCCCCCAGCGACATGCAGGACCTGGAGAACAAACACCCACCTCCCCCGCCTCAGGTGAGACAACTGTGGGGAGCAGGTTCTATGCTCTCTCTCAAGGGTCCCTGGCAGGACTGACCCTCAGTTGTCTATGTGGATTTAACGAGAAAGGAAAGATTCACAACAAATAACCCAGTATAATGCTTTGGAGACAAGAAATGGAGAAAGACAGAATCCTGACGATTTAACAGGACCCCTGGGGACGCCTGGGTGGCTCAGTCATTGGGCGTCTGCCTTCGGCTCAGGTCATGATCCTGGAGTCCCGGAATCGAGTCCCGCATCGGGCTCCCTGCTCAGCAGGGAGTCTGCTTCTCCCTCTGACCCTCCCCCCTCTCATGTGCTCTCTCTCTCTCATTCTCTCTCTCAAATAAATAAATAAAATCTAGATTAAAAAAAGAAAAAAAAAACAGGACCCCTGGATCCAGCCATGCCTGAAGTCAGTTACCCCTGGATTTTTTTTTCAGTTACGTGAGCTGATATTCTTTTTTTTGTTAAGACAGTTCTATTTTTTTTTTCTGCCACTTGCTACCAAAGGACCTCTGAATAATACATAGAGGGATCTGCAAGAGCAAAGGAATGTGTAGACATGCATGGCATAGATTCATTCACTCATTAAATTCCTTTTGGTCACCTCTGCGTTGGGCCCTGTGCAGAGTATGGGAAAACAAAGGCCTGGATGTGTTTTCCTCTGGCTAGACACAGGAAGGGGTCACAGAAGAGTAAAGCCAAGGGCTGCCCAAGCACCAATTAGGAAAAGCCAATGGTGAGCTGGTGAGAGTTGGCAGGGACCCAGTGTTCCTCTGCCCTGCCTCCAGACATTGTGGACAGCAGACTTTGCCCAGCGCCAGCCCCTGAGTCACCTGGTCCATCATTTTCGCTGCACGAGGTCCTTAAGAAGCTGATCTCTCTTCAGTGATGATCCACAATTCTGACCACTACACTAACCACAGAGCAAGGGAGACCTGTGCTCATCACAGCGCTGATGATGGTGCTGACCTTGAAGCTGACAACAGCACAACCAGGACACTGAGTATGACCCCGATCACGGTGTGTGACTTGACCATAATTTTGGCCATAGCACGGCCAGGTCACTGTCCAAAACAAGGTCAGAGTAATGACTACAGCATGACAGGACAGTGATTGTGGCTCTGAGCACATTACAGCCCCAGGAAACTGACCAACACACTGACCACAATACAACCAGGAATGACCCGGGGATGACTGACCACTCTGCTGACCCCAGTAGAACCAGGATCCTGATGGCAGCACAGATCCCAGGTCCATAGGACACTGACCACAGCATCATCGGGACACAGATTGCTACTGACCATGGCTGTGGTCATGACCACAGCGTAGAATGTATCGGCCAGGGTCCAGTCAGGAAAACAAAGCTCACACCGGGTGGTTCCATAGCAAAGTTTCATATGGGGATTTGGCCCCAGAGATGTTAGTTAAGCTTTAAGAATAAATGGGAGGTGAATTGACTCTAGAGTGAGTAGCCAACCACCATCTTCCCAAGAGCTGATGTAGCTGAAGGAAGAAGTTACCAGAGTCCAGAGCCTGCTACCACCTGGCAGGAGCTGAACCATAGTGGGGACTCCCATCCCAGGGGGGCTGAGACCACAGAGGAGACACAACTGTGCCTGCCAGAGATGCCCAAGGGGGAGAGAGAGGGAGAAACACTCCGGCTTCTCCCCACTCCCTACCCCAACCTCTCCTCAGGCCTCCCATTGGCTGAGTCTAGCCGGATGCAAGGGAGCCTGGGAAATGTAGTTTTCAGGGGCCCCACCCCTGAAACAGAGCAGAGCTGGGGAAGGATGGGAAATGGATCTAAGGGCACATTGACCTATGTCAACCACATAACACAGGCCATGCTTGACCATGACAATGACCATCTCAGAGCGCAGAGGGTATTGTTCATGGTCCTGAAACACAGCTCTAATAAGGGCACCACACTGATAAACTGACAGGGTGAGAGTTGGCAGGGACCCCCTGCTCTCAGTGTTGACCACAGCCCACACTTGGTCAAAAGCTTCTGGTTCATACCAACCAACATAACAACCCTTCCTACTCTACACCTACTGCAGGCTGGGTCAGAGGAGTCAGCAAAGGAACATCCTCCATTTGGGGAGAGGAGGTAGAGGGATGGATGAGATGCCTTTCCTGGTTCAGATTCTGTTCTGTGTCCCACATCCCATGGCAAGTCTTTTCAACTCCACGCCTCACTGGTAATGCTCTCTGGGGACGGAGCGCTGGTTGGGTGCTCCATCTGCTCAAGAGTCACAGCTGTCTCCCCACACCTCCATGAGGAAACAGGTCTCCTGAGAGAGGGAACGTTCTTTGCCTCAAGTTGCATGGCCAAGAAGTGACAGAACCAGGGTCAAACCCAGTTCTATTGGACAACAAGCTCTTTTCTGGCTTGGACAAAACCCTCCATAACCTGTTAGCTGCCTGGCATACACTAGGGTCAGGAAAATGCCAGCCCTCCTTCCACCCCCCTGTCGGTATGTTTTGGCTGATTCCTCTGTAACCCTGACTGGCTTGCTCTCCCCACCTCAAAAAGCCACTGAGGGCTTATGGGCGGGGAAGACGCCTGCGGGGAGGAGGGAGAAGCAGAGAGAGGCCGGAGGCAGAACGAGGACGCCCTTCATAGGCAGAAGGATTCTCGCTGGAGGCCTTGTTAAATATTTTGATCCCCTCGGGATCTGGTCTCCCGTCTTGGGGCAACGGGAGCGAGAAACGGTCTCAGGTGTGGCGGGGGAGGGCGGACTTTGAGGAAGAGGGGCCTGGAGGTGGGGTGGGAGAGGGAGAGAGAAGACAGGTGTCCCCTTTGGGGGCCAGGCCCACCCAGCTGGCCATCCGCCTCGGGCACTGGTCTCTCGCTCCTCGTTCCAACTCTGTCCCACCCCCTTGTCCCGGCAGTGACCCCCTCCCCTCAACGTCCCATTTCACAAGCTCCGCCTCAGTTTCTCTGTTGATTCTTGAGTTCTTTTAGGAGGGGGCCTCTCAATTTCTCTTCTTCGTTACCAGGTCTTCCTCCTACTCCCCCTGCCCCTTGACCCCCATCCCACCCCATTTTCAACGTGGGAAAGGTGCTGGGAGGGTGAAATTCACCAACACGTGACGGAACCCCCTCCCCCATCTCCGTGACCCGCCCCCACCCCCACAGGGCCTCGGGGACTGCCGGGCCTGGTCCCCAGCTCGCCTCCCCCGTGCCAGCGCCTCCCCCTTCCCCGCCCCCAGACCCAAGCCGGCTCTGCGCCCGCAGACGAGCTGGGGGCGGGGCGGGGGGCGGAGCCCGCAACAAAGACTGGGAGCTCGCGACGGGGGCGGGGCTGGGGCGGAATCCCAGCCGCCTGCGAGGCGGGGGAGGCGGCGGCGAGGGTCGCCCCAGCTGGGCGGGCGGGGTCGCGCAAGGTGGCGGTCCCCGCGTCCAGGCGCCGCTAGGGCGGGCGGGGGGACGGGACGCCGGGCCGGGGGCGCGTCATGTGGCCGCTCACGGTCCCGCCGCCGCTGCCGCTGCTGCTGCTGTGTTCAGGCCTCGCCGGACAGGTAGGGGCCCGGCGGGCAGGTGCAGGCGCAAGGGGCTCGAGGAGGGGAGAGGGTCTTAGAGGGTCCCGACAGAAACGTCATTTGGGGTTCCATAAGGCCCTCGGGGCTGAGGGGCGGGGGTCGCAGTGGGGGAGGGGCTGGGATGTCCACCCTGGCTTTGGGGAAAGGAAAAGGGGGCTTCACATCCAGCCCCGAGATGAGATGGTTTGGGGGACAGTCTGACCCCAGCTTCGGGGTTCTCAACCTCTCGGTAACTCGGAGCCCACACCCGCCATCTCACTGAAGCTGAGTGGGGTTGCGGGGGCAACTTCAGGGGGCCTTGGGGTGTTGCTGACCCTTCATTCCCCCCATTATGGGAGGAGATGCCCAAATTTTGCAGCCACCCCCCCCCCCCCCGCTCCTCACCTGCATCCCCAGTGTGGGGAAGGGGGCGGGACTCACGTGTGAGTGACTGATGGGGACGTGTGTGAGGTGCTGGGGAGGGGTGCTAGGTACATGTGTGTGTCACGGCTGGGTGTGACTGAGAGTTTGTGTGTCTGGCTGTGCATGAGTTGGGGTGTGATGGGAGAGGGTGTTTGTACATGAGGGAGAGAGAGTCTGTGTGTGACAGTGGGAGGCTGTGGCTGGAGGGTTGATGTGACAGTGTGAGGCTTGTGAGACTGCCCCCTGGAGTTGTGTGTCTGTGTGACTAGTGGTGTGACAGCGAGTGAGGATTGTGTTAATCCTGGCAGTATTTGGGCAACTGAAGCTGTGTGTAAAGGTCCGTGTATAAAGATCTCTGTGTGTCCCCACGATTCTGTTCATCTGCCTGGGTGTTGTACAAGATGTGTGTGACCAGGTGTATGGCTGTGTGAGAATTTGGGGTGACCGTGTGCTATTCTGTGCCTTTGAGTAAATCACCCTAAAAGGGAGGGTGAAGAGCAGGAGCTGTGTGTGCAAACGTGTACATCCATGCATCTCTGTGTGTGTGTATGTGTGTGTTGGTGCCTTGTGTGTCCCGTTCATGCTTTCACAGAAAAAAGTTGTCCTCATAGCACCCCCATCTCTTGGGCAGGCTTGGGGGACCTTGCAAAATGGGGGTGGGTTGTCCCAGTTTTCTTCAGCTGTTGGGTAACCTCTTTCCTCCTCCATCTTGGAGGCGGGAGGCCCCTCAAGTTCTCGGATCTGTAGGCGCTTAGAGGGAAGCTGGAATCTAAAATAATAATTAAAATACAGCTAACTTTTATTAAGTACTTATTATGTGCTGGGCACTGTTTCGAGCACCCAGCATGAAAGAAGGCATTTAACCCCCCTGACACCTACTAGTGGGCGTTATTGTTACCTTCATTTTGCAGAGGAAGAAAGGGAGGCACAGAAAAGTTAAGTCATTTGTCAAGCTGAGACAGCTCAGGAGTGGCAAAGGTGGGATTGAACAAAGGCAGTCCAGTGCCTGAGCCCACACATTTACCTTCTTGTTAAATCATCCACTCCATGGGTGTGGACAGTGCCTGTGCAGAAACTCAAAGAGTTTTTTAGGTAGAAGCTCAGAGGAAAAACAGTCCTGGCACCTTCTCTTTCCTGGTCAAGAGAAGAAAGGAATCAGACCCTTATGCCCACCCCAGGGGGCGATGGGAGGGCTGGAGGTCAGACTTTCAATAGGATCTCCAAGGCCATAGGGAGAGGTCGTGGGGTCCCATCCCTCACTTCTTGGTTTCCCATCTCAGGACCCACATCCTGGCTGGGAAGGGAAGTGTGATCAGTGCCTGGCATCAGGCCGCTCACAGTAGATGCTCAATTGAGATCAGCCAGAGAGAAGTAGAGACCAAAAGAGGCAGAAGGTTGAGAGAACGCTGGCAAAAAATGAACCAGGAGTGAAGGTGAATTTGGTAGCCAAGAAGGACCCTTGGGAATCACCACCTCGGGATTCTCCTCCACCCCTGCTAGCCTCTGGGAAAGTCTAGATTTCTTGACCTGTTGCCAAGATTGGCTAGTGGTGCAGGAGAGTGCAGTGAAAGGTGCTTTTGGGGGTGAATTTACGGACCCCTGGACGCAGAGGGAGTTGCTTGGGTGCGGGGCCAAGCTGGACGGCTCGGGGGCGGGATTAAACTGGGCTGGGAAGGCGGGGGTAAACGGTGGATGGGGCGGGGCTAAACTGGGGTAATCTGTTGGGGCTGGTGGGTTCCTGCAACTAGCTGCAGTGCCTCCAGGCGGCCACCATGGGCACTACAGCGTCATAAACTGGTCTCAGCCCCTAGCCGTCCACCCAGCCTGGCGCCCCAGAGAAGGAAAGGCTCTGAAGAGTGAATGCTCTTTTCCCTGTCCACCCCCCATCTCTTCCCTAGAGCCCCCTTCTCAGTCCCTGATGGGTCCTGGGCTCCACCAGGGGTCCTTGCTAGAAATCCTTCATTTGTCCATTCCATCAACAGATGCGATTAAGCACTGGGGAGACAGCCATGAATCAAGTTATCAAATCCCTGCCCTCCTGGAGCTGATCCTCTGGCGCGAGAGACAGGCAAGAACTGAATAAATATGTAATACAGTGTCAACAACAAAATGAATATATAATACAATGCAAGTGGCATGAAGAATAAAAAACGGGATTAAAGAGGGATAGTGGTGGCGTGGGCGGCCATTTTAATGGTTGTGGTCAGAGATGGTGTCTTTAAGGAGGTGGTATTTGAGGTGACCCCTGAAGGAGGTCAGAGAAGATGCCTTCCGAGGATCCAGGGGAAGACCATTCAAGGCAGAGGGAATAGCAAGTGCAAAGGCCCTGGGGTGAGAACATCTTGGTATGTTTGAGGAGCGACAAGGAGACTGGTGTGTCTGGAGAGGAGTGAGGGGAGGGGAGGTTGCTGGGAGATGAGGCCAGGGAAGACAGGAGGGGCCGGACCAAGTGAGAACATGTGGGCTATAGACAGGAGTTTGGATTTGACTCTGAGAACAGGGAGTAGCGCCTGTCAGAGGAGTCATCCATCACCCATCCATCCAGGGTCTGTATCAGATGTTCTGAGTCTGGCCTATGAATGCCTTGGAGACTACCAGATAGCTTTCCCGGTGGGAAAGATGCCCACTTCCTGACTACTGGGAAGTCCTCCCTAAGATCTAGCTATAGATCTGGACTGGCCACTCTCTGGATTTGAAGTCCTCTCTTCCCTGGGGTCCCACAGGATGGGAGGGGAGGAGTAGTTCAATTTGTACTGCATACCCCAGGGCCTTTGCACTTGCCATTTCCTCTGCCTGGGACATTGTTCCCTCCTTCTACTTCAGTGACACCTCCTCTAAGAGACCCACCCTGACCAACCATCTAAAATGACCTCCCTACGGCCACTCTCTGAGCTCTTACTCTGTTATTTTTCTTCATAGCCTGTCACTCCTTCTCCACAATTTGTTTATTCATTTGTCTGTCTCCCCCTAGAGTGGCAGCTCATCAGGGTCCAGTGGACTTTGTTGTATCTCCAGTGCCTGCAACAGAGCCAGGCACCCAGTAGGAGCTCAACAAGCATCCGTTAAAATAAAAACTTTAATGAATGGATGAATCTCCCTCCTCCTCCCACAGAGTCTCTTTCTTTCTCAAACAGTGGGACTCTTGTACCAAAGGAGGAGTGAAGGGACAGCTGTCCCCTTGGGCCATCCCCTACCCATTTCAAGTCAACCTCCGCTCTTGGATTGGAGGCATCAGGAAAACCCATCTTCCTCATCTGTGCCCCAATTCCATTATAGGGCACCACTATTTGGGGTTAACATCCTGTTCTCCTGGGCTCCTTTAGAAAATGTAAATGTCCCAGGTGGAGGGAAGTAAAAGGAAGTCTTGAGGACACTCAGATAAGTGAATGGGACATTTTTTTCCTGGGGAAGCGGTGGGGGTGGGGTGGGGTGGGGTCAAACCCGGCCTCAAGATGAAAGAGCTGGGGTGACACCTAGTGGTAAAATGAGGTTTGTGCAGAGATTGCGTGTGTCCGCATGGCTCTGCTGAAGGTGTGCAGGCAGAAAGTGTGTCAATGCTTTGGGCCAGGGTGGGGCAACTGAGGCACTAGCCTCAGATGCAAAATTGAAGGGATGCCCCCCAAAAAAGTCAGAAACCAAGATAAATAATATTTTAACAAAATCAAAATTAATGCAAAAAAAATCAGTGATACAAAATATCAAAACTTTAAATAAACACCGGAACTCATTCTGCACTTGAATGACTCATGTCACTTGCCTTGTGGCCCCTGGCCCTACAAGAATTCATCTGTAGTGTCCTTGGGGCTGTATGTTTCAGAACCACGTACTTGGCATTGACCGAGCGGGGCACAGGGACGTGTGTGCGCCATAATCACGTCCTGTGGGTATGTGTCCACAGTGACTCTTTTCATATGGCTTGGCCACATGCATGTTGGATGGGTTTCTCATGAGCCTGGCAACTGGTGTGGGCAATGACTTTTGTCCCCAGAACTCAGTGTCAGTGCCCGGGAAGCGGTAACTTGCTGTTTTCACTTATTCTTGCACTCATGTGTTCATTTAGAAAGCGCTCATTGAGAGTCTTCTGCATTTTGAGCCTCCCAGCAGACACCAAGGTCTGCGTGACAGTGTGAGCTCTTAAGGGGTGGGATGGAAGATTTAACTCCTCCGAAGCTGAGTTTGGCTGTGCTGGGAAGAAGGGTTTGTGACAGGAGTGGGAGAGCTTGTCCCACTTTTCGAGAACTCGTGTCTGAGAACACCGATATGTCTTCATGCTGAGTGGAAGGCTGGTGCATCTCACAGCTTCACCCACCCAGGGCTCAGCCACAAACCAAGGAGAAACCAGGAAGAAGAGAGAGGAGTCAGAACAGAGTCCATGAAGTCTGTGTACGGAAGCTTATTTGTGTTGCTTCTGGGAGCCCCAGTAAGCTCTCTCGGGGCCTGTTTACTCTCACTTTACACATAGTTCTGGCTGTCCTGGACAGCTCGCATCTCAGCCCTGCTTAGCAGACAGAAGACAGGGAGTCACAGCTGGAGAAGAAAGAAACCAAAAGGCAAAGTCAGTTGAAGCCACTGGATGAAATGGTAAATAGCTCCTCACCTTTTCTTTTTTTTTTTTTTAAAGATTTTATTTATTTGACACAGAGAGAGACACAGCGAGAGAGGGAACACAAGCAGGGGAAGCGGGAGAGGGAGAAGCAGGCTCCCTATGGAGCAGGGAGCCCAATGCGGGGCTCGATCCCAGGACCCTGGGATCATGACCTGAGCCGAAGGCAGATGCTTAACGACTGAGCCACCCAGGCGCCCCCACTCCTCACCTTTTCGACCCTGAGAAAGTCCTAGTTGTTCTCAAGAAAAATACATGGTGAACACCCATGATAAACCAGATTCTTTCTCTTCCTAATGTCTCTGGTCATTTCTGTGTGAAAGACACCAAGTGAGCACATACAAGCATGTGGCACAGCCCACCGTGGAGGAGTTCTCAGGACTAAGTAAGGGTGTGTGTGTGTGTGTGTGTGTGTAAATAGAAGACTTCAAAATTGTGGCAAAATATATACAACATAAAATTTACCATCTTAGCTATTTTTATTTTTTTTTATTTTTAAAGATTTTATTTATTTGAGAGAGAGAGAGAATGAGAGATAGAGAGCACGAGAGGGAAGAGGGTCAGAGGGAGAAGCAGACTCCCCGCTGAGCAGGGAGCCCGATGCGGGACTCGATCCCGGGACTCCAGGACCATGACCCGAGCCGAAGGCAGTTGCCTAACCAACTGAGCCACCCAGGCGCCCTACCATCTTAGCTATTTTTAAATGTACAATTCTCGGGGGCGCCTGGGTGGCTCAGTTGGTTAAACAGCTGCCTTCAGCTCTGGTCATGATCCCAGGGTCCTGGGATCGAGTCCCACATTGGGCTCCCTGCTCAGTGGGGTGTCTTTCTCCCTCTGCCGTTCCCCCTGCCTTTGCTTGCTCTCCCCTGCCCCCGTTTCAAATAAATACATTAAATCTTTAAAAAAAATAAAAAAATAAAATGTACAATTCTCTAGTGTTAAGTACATTCACATAGTTGTGCGACTATCACCACTCTGTTCATCTTGCAAAACTGAACTTCCGCCTATTAAACAACTCCGCATCCCCTTCTCTCCCAGCCCCCCTGAACCCCCTTCTACTTTCTGTCTCTATGCATTTGATTACTCTAGGTACTTCATATAAGTGGAATCATGCAGTATTTGTCTTTTTGTGACTGGCTTATTTCACCCAGCATTGTGTCCTCCATGCTCATCCCATGTCATGGCAGGAGTCAGCACCTCCCTCCTTTTATTTTTATTTGTTTATTTGAGAGAGAGAGAGAGAGCATAAGCAAGGAAGAGAGGCAGAAGGAGAAGCAGGCTCCCCGCTGAGCAGGGAGCCTGATGTGGGGGCTCCATCCCAGGACCTGGGATCATGACCTGAGCTGAAGGCAGACGCTTAATTGACTGAGCCACCCAGGCGTCCCCATCACTTCCCTCCTTTTTAAGGCTTCACACGATTCCATTGTGTGGATGCAACACATTTTGTTTATCCATTCATCCTTCAGTGGACATTTGGGTTGCTTCCACCTTTCGGCTATTGTGAATGATGCCGCTGTGAACATGAGGTGCGAATATCTCTTTGAGACCTTGCTTCTAACTCTTTGGGGCATATGCCCGGAAGAGGGATTGCCGCCATATTGTTTTCCACAGTGGCCGCACCATGTTACATTCCACCAACAGTGCACACGGGCTCCACGTTCTCTAATCCTCAGCGGCAGTGTTGTTACTACTTGACTTTTTGACTTTAGCCCATGGGTGTGATGTGATCTCATTGTGGTTTTGATTTGCACTTCATGAAGAGTTTGTGATGTTGGGCTTTTTATGTGTTTATTGTTGTTTGTATATCTTCTTTAGAGAAATGTCAAGTCTTTTGTCCATTTTAAAATCAGGTTGGTTTTCTGTTGTTTAAGTAAAAGGTGAGAGAGTGAGGGGGAGGAGGGATAGAGGGAGAGGGAGAGGGAGAATCTTAAGCAGGCTCCACGCTGAGCATGGACGTGGGGCTTGATCTCATCAGCCTGAGATCATGACCTGAGCCGAAATCAAGAATTGGACACTTAACCTACTGAGCCACCCAAGCGCCCCTAAGTAAAAGATTTTATTTTTTATTTTTATTTTTTTTAAAGATTTTATTTATTTATTTGAGAGAGAGAGAGAGAGAGAGAGAGCACATGAGAGGGGGGAGGGTCAGAGGGAGAAGCAGACTCCCCGCCGAGCAGGGAGCCCGATGCGGGACTCGATCCTGGGACTCCAGGACCATGACCTGAGCCGAAGGCAGTCGCTTAACCCACTGAGCCACCCAGGCGCCCCCTAAGTAAAAGATTTTAAAGCCAGGAATGAGAGCTGGTTGGATTTGAGTGAGGGCCAGAGCCTCTGGCTATAACATGGAAAACACTGGAGTTGGGCGAGTGAAGGCATAAAGACAGGATTACCTCAGGAGTTGGCAAGGCCTGAGGCAAATTGGTGGCAGCCAGAGGCCTAGCAGGACGAACATTTGGGGAATGGAGGGAGTGAATCTCTCGTTGTCTGGGATCCTTAACAAGGACAACTGTCTCCTTCCCAACCTTCTCCTGGAATTCTGAACCAGGCAGGAAAGCAGAGATGACAGGAGGAGCGTGGGGCTCCCAGACTTTCAGGGAGACAAAAGCGAGACATGTTTGAACACCATTTCCAAACACTTGCTGTCACCAAGCAAAATGCTGAAAGCACAGGCTAGAAGATTAATGCCATTTGTGTTCTGAGGCGTGCAAAGCTCTGTGTGTATGGACAGGAATTCATGCCTTATGTGTGAATGAAAGAGGTCACAGATCTTCTTGCAAAGGACACTTAGTTTCTCTTGGTTTGTGTTTTTTGTTTTCTTTTGGGTTTGTGTTTCTTAGCTTTTCTACCGGCAAGTTCCATCATTTTTACCTGCTGCACATGAAACAGGGAAGGAACTTATACCTGAATTCATATATCTGAGTAAATTTTCTTCTTGACATAAAACATACCTACCGAGAAGTGCGCAGATTATAAAGGTGCAGCTCGATAAATTGTCTTGAAGTGACATGGTGTAACCAGCACCAGGTAAAGAAACAAAACTTTTCAAATATCCAGAAGTCCCCCTCATGCTTCTTCTAGCCACCTGCTCAGCAAGAGTTACCACTAAGCTAACGTCTGTCTCTCACTATGTACGGGTTTGGCCAGCTTTGTAACTTAATGAAGTCATGAGGTATGTAGTTGTGGGGGCCTGGCTGGTCTCACTTAACATTATGTCTGTAAGATGCCGCCATATTACTGTTGTGTGGTCCTTGCCTGTTTTCATCACTTTATGGCATTCCATTGTGTGACTATACCATGAAATATTTGTTCTACTGTTTCTGGGCATTTGGGCTGGTGAAGTTTGCGGCTGACCTAAACAGTGCTGATATAAATATTCTGACACTCTGTCTTCAGTAGATGCTTGTCACATTTCTGTTGGGTATTAGCGGAATCCTGATTCATGGTATTGGATAATAGCTGGGTTAGATTTCTGCAAGCCTCTGGTCACATTTTTGTTGACCAAACAAGATGCCACCTAGTTTTATGTATGTTTCTGCTTAAAAAACACATTATTTAATATGTATTGTTGGTTGGTTAACATCAAACTCATGGCCAAAGACATTATAACTCATGCCTGAATGAAGCTTATTGACAAGATGTATTTTCTCCAAAGACATGTCGCAGCCTGCTTGTACTTTGAAACACTACACAGCAGTTAGCACCGTGCTTGGGGGCCACTTAAAATAGTGAAATCACTAATAAAAAGCACACCAAATAAAAGTGAAAACCTTGGCACCAAATAACCAATGAAAAAGATGCTTGTTTACAATTATAAGAGCTGAAACAAGAAGGCAGAATATGGTTGTGTTGGACCTCGGTTGGGAATCTGCGGGTTGGTGACTCCATTCTTTTTTTTTTTTCTGCCACTGCATGCATGTCCATGAATGACCACAAAAGCCCCATGAATATTGATTTTGGGGTTACAAATAAATCATAGTGAGTTGGTGAGTTTGCCAATATGGAATCTGCAAATAATGAGATTCCACTGTATGTACCAAGGAGCAGAATTGCTGAGTTGTAGGGGAGGAATATATTGAGCTTTAGGAGATGCTGCCACTCTTCCAAAGTCTCAAAGACTATTCCGTTTTTCCATTTACTCCTCCACCGGTAGTATTTGAGCATTCCAGCTGCTCCGCATCGTGACCAGCCTGTTGGTGTCTTTCCTTTTTCCTTTAGATAGTCCAGTGGGTGTGCAGTGGTAGCATGTTTTGGATTTAATTTACATTTCCTGATGACTAATATTACATACCTTTTCACATGTTTATTGACACTTAGTGTTCCATTTTGTGAAATGCTCTATTCCGCTGCCTGCCTTTTTCTTACTGATTTATAGGAATATATGTGTGCCTGTGTATCCAGATTTTACATCTGTATCTGTATCTATCTATACAGATTTCATATAGATTAAATAAGGTATGAGTTCTCTGTTGGACATAAAGATTGCAAATATCTTCTCCCACTCTGTGGCTTGTCTTTTCATTCTCTTAATGGAGTCTTTGATCAATAGACCTTCTTAATTTTAATGTAGTTCAAATAATATTTTTCCCCTTTTAAGGTTAGTGCTTGTTAGGGTCCAGTTCTAGAAATCTTTGCCTACCCTCAGAGTAATGAAGATGTTCTTCTATATTTTCTTCTAAAAGATTTATTGTTTACCTTTCATATTTAGATGTACAACATTTATTGTTTACCTTTCATATTTAGATGTACAATCCATCTGGAATTGATTTTTGCATAGGATATGAGGTAGGGATCAACATTTATTCTTTCCCCTGTGAATAGACCCAGTTGACCAAGCACCATGTAGACTCTGGAGCCTGACCATCTGGGATCATATCCTGGGGGCCTTCGGGAAATTTCTTAGCATCTCTGTACCTCTGTTTCCTCATTTTTAAAAATGGGAATTGTAATCCTATCTACTTCTACTCAGTGATAGTCTGAGGGTTAAGTGAGTTACTGTAAGTACATTGCTGCTAATGATACCTACCATGGGATAGATACTCAGTAAACCTTAGCAACCATGGTTATTATTTCTGACAGTTGTCAACTTTTTCCCTCCGGAGAATTTTCAGGTCAGGGAAAAACCGTTTCTTTCCATGGCTCCTGGTCCTGGCGCATTCAGGTTGCTCTAACAGAATACCATGGACTGAGTGGCTCATAAACAACAGACATGTATATCTCACAGTTCTGGAGGCTGGGAAGTCCAAGATCAGAGTGCTGGCAGATTGGGTGTTTTCTCACTGTTTTCTTATATGGTGGAAGGGAGACAGAGCTCTTCGAGCTCTCTTTTATAAGGACACTAACCCATTCATGAGGGTGGAGCCACCCTCATGACTCAATCATCTCCCGAAGGCCTCATCTCCAAATACCATCACACTGGGGATTAGGTTTCAACATAGGAATTGGGGGGGTGTGGTACACAAACATTCAACCTAAGGCACTTCCCAACACAATGGTTAGAGTGATGATGGTGATGGGAAAGAAGGGAAACTTTTTTGGGGCACCTAGCTGGCTCAGTTGGAGGAGCGTGTGACTCTTGATCTCAGGGTTGTGAGTTTGAGCCCCACATTGGGTGTAGGGATGACTTAAATAAATACTAGGGGCACCTGGGTGGTGCAGTTGGTTGAGTCTGACTCTTGGTTTTGGCTCAGGTCGTGATCTCAGGGTTGTGAGTCTACTTAAGACTGTCCCTCTTCCCCTACCCCCTCTCTAAAATAAATAAATAAATCTTAAAAAAATATATGTATATATGAAAGAAGGGATACTTTCTGTAGACGTTTCTGCATCAAGATCAGTGGGCATTGGTGCTGGTTTGGATGGAGTAGGGAAGGAGAAGGAAGGGTAAGGGGAGCACAATCTGTAGTTCCTAACTGAGGGTACATCTGGGCCAGGACCAGGGGGAGGCAAGCAAGGAGACTGGGACACAAAATTTAAGGACTCATTCTCACATCAATCAGTTCATTGCAGGGCACCTCAGGGGAGGGGGCTTGAAGGGAAAATTTAAGAATGCCCCCTCTTAACAGTTTTGTTGAAGTATAATTTACATGCCATAAGAGTGCCTGGGTGGCTCAGTTGGTTGGGCAACTGCCTTCGGCTCAGGTCATGATCCTGGAGTCCCGGGATCGAGTCCCGCTTCGGGCTCCCTGCTTGGCGGGGAGTCTGCTTCTCCCTCTCCCGCTGCCCTCTCTTGTGCTCTCTCTCTCTCTCTCTCAAATAAATAAATAAAATCTTAAAAAAAATTTACATGCCATAAAATCTACCTGTTTAAGTGTGCAATTCAGTGACTTTTTAGTAAATTTACAGAGTTGTGCAAACATCACCCCAATCCAGTTTTAGGACATTTCCATCACCCCCAGAAGATCCCTCGTGCCTGTTTGCAGTCTATCTCCACACCCACCCTCAGTTCCAGGCAATCACTAATCTAATTTCTGTCTCTATTGGTTTGCCTTTTCTGGACATTTTGTGTAGATGGAATCATACAAAATGTGGCCTTTTTAAAAAGTTTATTTGAGAGAGAGAGAGAGAGCGCAGGAGCTGGGGGAGGGGCAGAGGGCGAGGGAGAGGGAGAAGCAGACTCCCCCCTGAGCAGGGAGCCCAACATGGGGCTCAAAGCCAGGACCCTGGGATCACAACCTGAGCTGAAGGCAGATATTTAAGTGACTGAGCACCCAGGTGCCCCAAAATGTGGCCTTTTGTATCTGGTTTCTTTCACTTAGCAAAATATTCTCAAGGTTCATTCATGTTGTAGCATATATCTACAGTTTATTCCTTTTTATTGTTGAATAACATTCCCTTGTATGGATGTACCACAATTTGTTTAACCATTTGCTAGTTGATGGGCATTTGGATGGTTTCATTCATGATGAAAAATTTTGACTTGAATATTCACATACAAGTCTTGCAGTGGACATATTTATCTCGGGTAGATGGAACTGTTGGGTCTTATGGTAAGTTTCTGTTTAACTTTTTTTTAAGAGATTTTATTTATTTATTTATTTATTTATTTTAGAGAGAGAGTGCGAGTGGGGGGACAGTGAGGGAGGAGGAAGAGGGAAAGAGGGAAAGAATCTCAAGCAGACTCCATGCTGAGTATGAAGCCCAACACAGGGCTGTATCTCATGACCCTGAGATCATGACTTGAGCCAAAACCAAGAGTCAAATGCTCAACCAACTGAGCCACCCAGGTGCCCCTGTTTAACTTTTTAAGAAAGGGCTAAGTTGTTTCTCAAAGTGGTTGCAACATTTTTTATTCCCACTAGCAATAGGTTCCCATTTCTCTACATCATCACCAGCACTGCCTGTCTTTCTGATTGAGGTTGTTCTGGTGGGCGTCATGTGCTGTGAGTCCTGGGAAACACAAGTGGGAATGTCCAAGAAGCAGATAGGCATAGGGGTCTGAACTCCAGCTGGAGATCTGAGCTGTAGATATACCTTTGGGAACCTCAGCTGTAGATTCATTTAGTCACTTAATCGACAACATTTTTTGAATACCTACTATGTGCCAAGCACTAAGTTCTAAGCCCTGGGGTTTCAGCTGTGAAAAATATAGCCAGGTAGGTACCCTTGTGAAACTGAAAGTCTAGTGGAGGAGACAGACCATAAACAAATAAAAGTAATGTCAGTCACATAGGGATAAATGCTGTTCGAGAAAATAGAGCAGAGTGAGGGACAGAGAGTGGTGGGGGCTGGTATCATCAAGGAAGTGGCCAGGGAAGGTCCTTCAGACATGATGGCCATATCACTCAGAGTTCAGTTAGGGAAACAAACCACTCTAGGTGTTTCAGAGAGGGAGTTTAATACAGGGAATTGGTTAAGCATAAGATGCAAGACTTGAGAAGCCAAACTGATGGGATAATCAGGGAATCCAGCAATAAACCACAGTATAAAGCTGCTTGAGGGACCTGACAAATGCGTGTTGTGACAAAGAGGGGGCTCTTGTGTGGGAGCTGGGACCATGGAGGGGATGTAGCTACCATCTGAATGCATCACAACCCCAAGCAGAAAGAACGGGGAGAAATACCCTGGCTTCTCCCTTCCTTCCCACCCTCCAGTCTCCTTCCAGTGCCTCCCATTGGATAAGCCTAACAGGATGCCAGTGTGTAAGGGAACCTGGGAAATGTAGTTTTCTGGAGAAAGGTAGGGCATGCCTCTGACCTACACAGTGATGAAGCAGAGATATAAGTGAAGTAAAAGAACAGCTATATGTGTATCTGTGGTAATAGTTTGGGGGGGGCGCCCATGTGGCTCAGTCGGTTAAGCGTCCAGCTCTTGATTTCGGCTCAGGTCATGATCACAGGGTCCTGGGATGCAGCCCTGCGTCAGGCTCCAAGTTCAGTGGGGAGTCTGCTTGAGGATTCTCTCTCTCTCCCGCTGCCTCTCCCCCCACTCGCATGTGCGTGCTCTCTCTCAGATAAATTAATACATCTTTAAAAAAAAAAGTGTTATGGGTAGAGTGGACAGCAATGCACAGCAAGTACAAAGGTACTGAGGTGGGAATGTGCCAGACAGAACCAAAACCTTGGGAGTGGGTGTGATGGTCCAGGCACAGTATACAGAATGAGATGAGTGGGGACTCAGGAGAAAACCCTTTGAGACATAGACATTTTGGGAGAAGGCAGGAGACAGTGAGGATGCAGCCAGAGTGGTGGGGGTGGAACTAGGAAATGATAAGGTGTCTCTGAAATCAAAAGAGAAATTACTTTCGAGAAAGAGGGAACGATCCATGAAGACTAACCTGTGGGGTAACTAAATGAGGGCTCATGTGAGGCTGTGGAGCAGGCAAATTGGAAGGTCACTGCTGCCTTTGGTGAGAGGAGTTTGGAAGCATTCAGGAGGTAGGAGGTGAGGCAGTAGAGACAGCAAATGCAGATGTCAGTGTAGACCACTCCTTGGAGGAGTTTGACTGGAAGGAGCTAGGGCAGTTTCCCACAGCACCGATGGTGAGAGAGTGAAACAGTATCAGTGGGTTCAAAATTCTCTAAGCTAGGAGACCTTGGAGCCCAGTGGTTTTGGAGTCTGAAATCAGACAGACCTGGGTTAAAATCCTGAGCCCCTATTTACCTGCTGGGTCACCCTGAGTTGGTCCCCTCTCCTCTTTGAGCCCAGTTTCTTCACCTGCAAATAGGGATGTTGCTGTACTTTTCATGGGAGGTTGCAGCTGGTGCTCAGGCAGCACATTTGCAAAGTGTTCAAATTGTAAATGCAAGCTATAGTACAAGGAGGCAAGGACTCATCTCATTTTTTAAAGCTTATCATCAGTCGCAAATAATAACAATGGCAGCTACTATTTATGAAATGCTTCGCGTGTCCCAGACACCCTGCAAAGTACTTTATAAGCACATCACCCACTCTCCCAGACACACACATGCTCTCCCAGTTCACTCTGCTCCAACCACACTGGCCTGTTCCTTGAGCACTTATGTTCCTGCCTCAGACCTTTGCACTTGCTCTTTGTCAGTAACTCTTCCCTCAGATATCCAAATGGCTCCCTCCCTCACCTTCTTCAGGTCTCTGCCCAAATATCACTCTCCAACCATCCTGACTAAAGTTTACTCTCCTACTTAGTCTGGATGCCCCTTCCTCCCCATAGCCCATGTATCACCCCCCGCCTTTTCTGTCTTGCCCCATATAATTTTCAGCTCCACAAAGGCATTTTTATCTGTTGTTCGCAGTGCGTTGCACATAGTAGATGTTCAATAAATCTTTAACTTGATTCTCAGGACACCTAAGCCCTTTACACATATTAGGTACATGGGTCCTCACAACCACCCACATTGCAGATGAGGAAGCTGAGGCAGAGAGGTCTTTGCTAGGGGTCACCAGGGTCGGCACCTGCCTCTCCGTGTTAAGCTCAGAAAAAAGGGCAGTTCAAAACCCCTACCGCCCTCTCCAGCGCTTCTCCCTCGGCGGCGAGCCCTCGGCTAGCGGCCACGGCCGGTAAAGGCCTGAGTCATCGCCGCCTCCAGACGGCGGCGGCCGCGGGCTGCGGGCGACGGCGGCGGCGGCGGCCGGGGCGGCAGCGCAAGGTGATGCGGGGACGCCGGGAGGGGGCGTGAGTGAGGGAAAACAGAGAAAATTAAAACCCGCCGGGGGCTCCTCCCCGCCTACTCGCCACCCCCGCCGCCGGCTGGTGCGTGGGTGGGTGAGTGGGTGAGTGGGTGAGTGGGTGGGTGGGGGGCCGCTCTGCACTCCCCCTCCGCGGCAGGGACGGACCCCGAGCCCTGGGGCCCGGAGGAAGGTCCGAAGTGTCAGTTCCCCGCCTCCACCCCAAGTTCGAGTTATGAGTGGAGACCCGCCTGGGACTAGTCTGCAAAAGGCTGGCTCCTCCGTCTCAGCCGCCCCGGGTTACGATGAGCCCCTCGGTGTAGTGGGAAATCCTCCCGGCTGCCCGGGTGACCCCCTCCCACTGCCGCACCGTCATCCAAGCAGTCGCGTCTACTGGCTCTAGACCCGCCACTCTGGGCTTCCCTGGTCCCGAAACCACGGGGGGGGGGTCCCCAGAGTGGTACCGGGGAAGTCCCTTCCCCTAGGAAAGGAGACCCTGTGCTGCCCGGTTCAGGGGTGCCCACGGGTCTCGCCCCCACGGCCCCCGACGCCTGCGCTCCCGGGTTCCAGAGAGCCGGGGTCGGTGTCCTAACCGTAGGAGGGTGGGGGCTTGCGACTCCGGCCCCCTGCCAGCTTCGGGTGGTCCGCGTGCGGCGGCCGCCCACTGAGCCCGGGGGGCTGTCGAGCGCCTAGGGCTCCGAAAGGGGCTGTGCGCGGAGGGTGGCCGGGGAGTGCCGGGGGAGGGGGGGAGCGGGAACACCGCTGGGGGGCGGGGCTGGGAATACCAAGGCGGTGGGGGTGGGGCAGGTGGGGAACGCCACCGCAGGGGGCCCTCACCCGGGGGGGGGGGCGGTCCCCGCGGGGCGGCGGCGGGGCCTGGGGAGGGGGGGCAGTCTGGGCGCCCCCCGCCCCCGCCGGGCTCCGGGCCGGAGCCGTGACGTCACGGCGGCTGGAAGTGCCCGGCGCGGAGGCGCGGGAGGGGGTGGGGGGGGCCGAGCCGGCGCTTTATAAGCGGAGCCCGCCAGGCGCGCCGAGCCGCAGCCCGAGTCCGCGAGCCCCCCTGCCGGCCCCGGTCCCGGCCCCCAGCTTGCGCTCGTGCCCCCGGGGCGGCTGGGTGGCGAGGGACCGAGCGCCAGGCGGCGGGCCGGAGAAGGGACGCGCGGCGGGCGGCCGCGGGGCATGAGGCGGGGGCGCGATGTCGGTGCCGCTGCTCAAGATCGGGGCCGTGCTGAGCACCATGGCCATGGTCACCAACTGGATGTCGCAGACGCTGCCCTCGCTCGTGGGGCTCAACGGCACCGTGTCCCGCGCGGGCGCCTCCGAGAAAATCGTGAGTGGCCGCCGCGCGGGGGGCACTCCCGGGGGGCGTGGTGCCCGCGCCGCCGCCGCCGCCGCCGCAGCCCCCGGGGGCCCCCGCCCCCCAGCTTCTCTGCGCGCCTGGCCGGGGGGCGCCCTCCCGGGGCTGGGGGCTGGACGCAGAGGAGCCCCGGGATCCCGAGCCCCCCCCCCCGCGCCGTTTATTCTTGTTATTATTATTACTGCTTCTCATTTATTAGTGAGCAGTGTCCAAGTGGCAACAATGTACTAGGCTCGCTCGGCTCCCCGCGCAGGCGGCAAGGGCTGCGCAACTGAGCCCGGTCCGGCTGAGTGGGGCGGAGCGGGAGGGTAGATTCGGGAGGCTGGGAGGGACGTTGCCTCTGAATGGGGCAACCACGGGGTCTCCGAGTGTCTCTACCGTCGGGATCGCTGCCTGTCTGTGTATCTCTGAGTCGTCCCGTCTGTCTCTCTTTTTCTCTCCGTCTCTATCTGTTCTTTCCCCTCTGGTTTGCTTCTCTCTGCAGCCCCCCCCCCCCCCCCCCCGCCCCCCCCCCCCCCATCCCCAGGATCTCCTTCCTGGTTACCTGTTTCACCATGTGCCGAATATTTATTCCCAGAACTCGCTCTCTCTAGGAGGCAGATGGCTCTCAAGACTGGGGCAGGGGCACGGGCTGGCCCGGCCCCCAGAAGCACAGGATTGCCCATCCTGTCCTCCTCTATCACCTTCATCCTCCAGCTCCCCTTGCCACAGAGCTCTTTTGGGGAGGGGCCAGGGAGACTCATTCATGATCAATAACGGTGTTCCTGGTGCCCTGGGGCAAGGGGAGAAGGCAGCCTCCACTGCAAACTTCCCTCGGTCTCCTCCAGATATGGCCCTCCCTTCCCATCTTTTCCCCTTTTCAATCTGTTTGTGGGACTCCTCCCAATAGGTGGAACTGGGATGCATGGAGCTCCCTCTCCTGCTCAGTGTTTCCCTAACTTCACCAGCTCCCTTGTTCAGCCTCCAGTGGCCACCACACCACTTCTTTCTCCTTGCTGAAAGGAAAAGAAGTCTTTGCCCCCAAGGGTGGAAGGCAAGTGTGGGGGGGTGCCAAACACTGTGCCCAGGCTTTGTCCCACCCCTGGGGGGAAATGGTATTGGGCTTGGCACTGGTGAGGGCTCTCAGTCCAAATTCTCAAACTTGAAGATAATATGTGAAACAATGTCTTTCTGTGTGTCTGTCACATCGAGTGATATGATTCGAGTATATTCTGGGGTGTTTATCTAGTCATGAGTTTTGGTGTGTAAATGGGGTTGGGTGTGAATTGAGGGAGAAAGTTTATGAGCTTTGCCAACATGAGGGTCCAAGTGTATCTTCCTGTGTGTGAAGGTATGTCCCTGAATGAGTGTGAGTGTGTCCGGGTGTGGATGTGTCTAAGTGTATATCTGCAGTTCTATGTCCCTGACTGTGGGCTTGCGTGTGTTACGTGATTGCATGTGCACATATGAGTTTGTGACAGCCTTTTAGCTCTTGCCTTCTGAGGGGGGAGAGAGATGGTGTCACATTGAAATCAGAAGCCACATTCCCTTCCCCCACCCTCACAGAGTGTGAGTTTGTGTAAATGTGTGCATGTAATATGTATAGCATATGGTGTGTGGGGAAGGTGTACCTAAGTGTGGAAGAGTATGTCTCTGAGTTATGATTTTGTTTGTACTAATATGTACGTGTGTGTTTGTGTGCATGTAAGTGTAGACATGCATGTCTTCAGAAGTGTGTGCATATGTGTGTAACTATGAATGGTGTGTGTGCTTACTTTGTATACATGTGGGTGGATTCCTGTGTGAACCATGTGTTTTCTGTAAGTGTGTGTACATGTACATGTACCCAAACAGAACTGGTCTCCATTCTGACCCATCTGTAGCTAATAGGACCACAATCTAGTGCTACCATGAAATTACCTGCTGAAAGTTAGTATTTCTTCCATCCCTGATCCCCATCCCATCCCTCAGTCTCACTAAGCCTTGCACAAGGACTCTGTGGAATGAGATGCCAAGAGACTTAGGATAGGACCTGAAGGGGAACTGTCACAAGAGAGTGCTCTAGAAATGGTCTTGGGAGTCTGGTAGACCAAGGTTGGAATCCGCTCTCCCCCACCTTGCTCTATGACTTGCTCTTGACTCTGGGCGCCAGTGAGTTCACCACTCTGAGCTGTGGTTTCCTCATTTATAAAATGGGAATGTTAATTCCTACCTCACAGAACTGTTGTGGGTAACAGAGATCTGTAGTCCAGCTCCCCACTCATCCTTGCTTCCATCTGTTTCTCCACCATCCATCCATCCATCCATCCATCCATCCATCCATCCATCCATCTCTTTATCCTCCCATTCATCTCTCCATCCACTTCTCCATCCATCTCTTCAGCCGATCATTATCCATCATCTGTCTCTCCATCTCTCCTTCCATGCATCCATCCCTCCATCCATCCATCTCTCTATCCATGTATCCACTCACCCCTCTATCCATCCATCATCCAGCCATCTGTTCATCTATCCTCTATATATCCATCCTTCCATCCATTTTGTTTATTCAGCAAAACTATTGTGTGCTCTCTCTATGTCAAGCATGTTTATGCTTAAAAGCTCCAGCTCAGTGCCTGACATAGTAGATGCTCAGTTAGTGATAGGACTCTAAGTCATACATATCTGGGTTTGAATTCTGGCCCTGCACTTTACTAGCAGTATGCCCTTGGAGAAATTATTTAACCTCTCTAAACTTCAGTATCCTCATTAGTCAAGGAGAGTTTAGAGTCCCCATTAGACCATAGGATCCATGAGGAACCACCAAGGACATCTGTGTTTTGCTCATTATTAAACCCTAAGGCCTGATGCACAGTAAGCCCACAATAAGTATTTGTTGACAAATACTTATTTGTCTGAACTGAACCAACAATGTTGTGTGACTGAACCAACAATGACATCTTCATAAGGATTCATGGATTCCACCTTCAAGTGGAAACAAATGGCTGGGAGCATAGTAGGTGTTCAGTAAGGAGGAGTTTCTTCATTTGCCGTGGTAGCCAAGCACATAGTAGGCACAGAATAAATATTTGTCAAGTGTCTAAATCAAGAATCCACCTTCCTGGGGCACCTGGATGGCTCAGTCAGTGGAACATGCAACTCTTGATCTTGGGGTTGTGAGTTCAAACCCCACGTTGGGTGTCGAGATTACTTAAAAATAAAATTGTTAAAAAAAAAATCCACCTTCCTCAGGGTTGGGGAGAACAAATGGAAGTTACTAGGCACATTCTAGGTGCTCAGTAAGAAGGAGTTGTAGAAAAGTGTAGTGCACCAACATGGGTTAACGGAGGGGTTCAGGGACTCATGTAGCAAGAATTACCAGTCATGAGGCAGAAGATTGGATGCTGGTGTTTGACTGAATAAAGGGCCTCAATGCTGAGGTGGGGGTGAGCCCAGACCCTCTGGCCATTCTTATCTCAGGCTTCCCCTCCCCGATTTGATCTGGAGAAGCAGCTTAGCATTCTAAGAGATTCTGAGTGGTGTTTCAGGCCATCTCTGGAAAGGAATGGGGAGGAAGCTTCTACCGCTACTACCTTTGGCCAACTCTCAGCCATAAACCATCCCTGTGGGATGGGAGCCTTCAGCGGAATGGCTCCTCACCTGGGTGTCATAAATCCAGAACCAGACTAAGCGCTGTCAGCCCCTTTCCAGTGGCTACTCTCATTACAGCAACTGAAGAGAATTACCTGCACCTTATATGTTATGCCCTTGCCCATCCACTCACCCCTCCTTAAGGGCTGGAAAAAGGAAGGGGAGATGAACAAGAGGTATTCTGTTTGGGGAGGACCCTTTTCCTCATGGGAGGAATGGGGGAGAGGGTCTAAGCAGCTATGCACAAAAGGGCTCTTTGAGGACTTCCTGCAAAGAACCAAAGCTCAGATTCCATATCTTTTCTTGACAGTTTCCTGGGGGTGGGGGGGGGAAGGTGCCAGAGATGCTGTATCAGTCAAGAGAGGTCAAGGTACACCAGTACCTTGTGGTTTAACACAACACAGTTTCATTTCTCCTTTGCACTATATACCCATTGTTGGCTGGAGAACTTTATTTGTAGTTGTCATTCAGGGACCCAGGAGGATGGAGGCTGTGTGGTGACATGATCATTGAAACAGAAAAAGGAAGGGTACAGCAAATCCTCCATCAGTTCCTAAAGCTCTACCCTGGAATGTTACTTTGGTCATTTCATTTGTTAACACAAGTCACATGGCATGTCTAACCTCAAAGAAGGTGAGAAGTGTGGTCCTACCATGACCTGAACAGAGAGGAGTAGCCAGATATTTGTGAACAGCCCTAAACAGCACCCCACTCTGCTGATCCCTCCCCCTCTTATCCTAAGTAACAAGAATTCTCTTAGAGGGTATCTCCACTTGTTCATTCACTCATTTATTTAACAAATACTTATTGAGCATATACTTTGTGCTAGGTATTCTAGGTGCCAGGGACATAACAGTGAACAAAACGGACAGATATCCTTGTCCTCAGGGAACTGACATTCTAGAGCAGAGATAGGGAGAAATAAATAAATAACTATATAGATAAATCTATAATATTTTAGATGGTGATGCATGTACTATGAAGAAGCATAAGGGGAGTGGAGAGTGATGGAGGGATTATTTTAGACTGAATGGCCCCTCTGAACAGGTGACATTTGAGCAGAGAGCTGAAGGAAGTGAGAGAGGGCTCAATTCTAAAGGAGGAGAGTTAACAAATAGAGAGAAGAGCAAGTGCAAAGGCCCTGAGGTGGGAATGTGCCTGAAATGTTGGAGAAACAGTGAGGAAACCAGTGGCTGAAGCAGAGTGAGCAAAGGGGGGAAAGCAGTTGGAGATGAGGGCGGGGAGGTGGCGGGGGACCTGCATCATGTTCAGAGGTAGGGGAACCTTGTAGGGATTTTATTTTTATTTTTATTTTATTTTTTTTAAAGATTTTATTTATTTATTCATGAAAGACAGAGAAAGAGAGAGAGAGAGAGAGAGGCAGAGGGAGAAGCAGCCTCCCCAAGGAGCAGGGAGCCCAATGCGGGACTTGATCCCAGGACCCTGGGATCATGACCTGAGCCGAAGGCAGACGCTTAACCATCTGAGCCACCCAGGCACCCTGGGATTTTAGTTTTAACCTGTAACTCCTCATGCTTTCCATTCCTCCTTGCTCTTTTAACTTTCTAATATACTCTGCATAGTCCACTTATTTATCTTGTTGTCTTCTGATTCATTCCCCACTATAATGTCAGCTCCACGAGGGCAGGGATTTTTAAAAACTTTTATTGACTGTTGTAGCCCTAGTGCCTAGCATAGGACCTAGCAATAGTAAGTGTTCAATAAATACTTGTTAAGCAAATAAATGGAATTCCAGGGAGGGTTCTGAGCAGAAGAGGGGCAGGACTTAGCTCAGGTGTTCAGTTTCCCTCTGGTCCCTGAGGGGGATGAGAGCGGGAGCCAGAAGACCAGGGAGGAGGCCACTGCACCGGTCCAGGTGAGTGAGGATGGGGGCTGGACCAAGGTAGGGGCCAAAGGGGTGGAGAAAAGTAGGCATATTGTGGATTTGACCCCCACCTACCATATTTACCTGCTCCTAAATTGTGGACTTCCAGCTTCTGCTCAAACACTTCAAAATGTGAGGAAACATTTATTG
This sequence comes from Callorhinus ursinus, assembly GCF_003265705.2. NCBI lineage: Eukaryota > Metazoa > Chordata > Mammalia > Carnivora > Otariidae > Callorhinus > Callorhinus ursinus. Next base: position 510,159 of record NW_027397144.1, on the reverse strand, counting down.
AGCACCTACTTTGTACTGGGAAGTTTCCTGGACTATGGGACATAGAGATGAATAACATCCCCGACTTCAATCAGATTGCAGCCTCATCAACAGTACTTGGGACATGACATGGTATGTGTGGTAATAAGGATATTTCCAGAGTGTTATAGGGGTGCAGAGGAGGACACTGAAACCAGCCAGGGTACAGCGGAGGCTTCCTGGAGGTGGTGGTACTCACACCGAGTCTTACGGTTGAGAAGGAATTGGCTGGGTGAAGACAGAGCAAGAAGGAACAGCATGAACAAAGGCTCAGAGGCAATGGGCATCCTGGTGAGCACAGAGAGACCAAGCAGTTCAGAGTTCCTGGAGATTTATGTGCCATGCTGGGAGGAGTGTGGAAGTGGCCTGAGTAGCCAGAAAGGTCCACATCATGAAGGAATTTGGCCGAAGGTGTCTGCACTTCATTCTGAGTGTCAAAGGATGGGAGATTTGGAGGGATTTGGAGCAGAAAAGGAATATGAAGTTGCTTGTTGCATTTTTTAAAAGATTTATTTCCTTATTTTAGAGAAAGAGAGAGAGCACGAGTGGGAGGGGCAGAGGCAGAGGGAGAGAGAATCTCAAGCAGACTCTGCACTGAGTGTGGAGCCTGTCACGGGCCTCGATCTCACAACCCTGAGATCACAACCTGAGCTGAAACCAAGAGTTGGCCCTCAACTGACTGCACCACCCAGGTGCCCCTGCCTGTTGCATTTTTTTTTTAAGATTTAATTTATTTATTTGACAGAGAGAGGCACAGCAAGAGAGGGAACACAAGCAGGGGGAGTGGGAGAGGGAGAAGCAGGCTTCCCGCTGAGCAGGGAGCCCAATGTGGGGCTCAATGCGGGGCTTGATGTGGGGCTCGATCCCAGGAGCTGGGATCATGACCTGAGCCAAAGGCAGATATTAACGACTGAGCCACCCAGGCGCCCCTGCCTGTTGCATTTTTAAAGAGACCTCTGGTTGTTAGAAAATCCTTCTAGATTGTGAGTGTGAAATTTGCCTCCTTTGAACTTTTGCCTACCTCACTTGAACCAAATCTAAACTCTTGACTCTGGTTCAACTCATTAAGCCTGAGTTTCTTTATCCATGAAATGGGGATAATGGTGGAATGTTCCATATAACACTGTGCTTAGCTGTGTACCTGACATATGGAAGGTGCCTATAAAGGTTAGCTATTGTAATTATTATTGCTATTATTATTATTACAAGACCCTACCTGCCTGAGTCTCAGGTCTTGGACCACTCTTCCATCCCTCTTCTTGTTCCTGCCTCTGGAACTTTGCATTTGCTGTGACATCCTCCGGGAACCTCCTCTAGCCTGCTCCTTCTCACCACTCAGGTCCCAACTCAAATGTCACCTCCTCAGAGAGACCTCCTTTGACCACCCCAGCTAGAATGTCCCCACACTGTTATTTGGACCTGTTCTATTTTCTGCCCAGCACTCATAATTATCTGAAATCATCCTGGTAATTATTTGCCACCAACAGAATAGAAGTGCCATGTAAGCACTTTGTCCCTTTTGTTTATTACTGGGATCTTCTCCTTTGGGGCAGTAGGTATGTCCTGAATGGTCTCAGTTCTTTCTGCCTCCATGAGACTACTGCCCCTTCTTCCTCCTGATGGCACCTTTGAACTTTGATGAGTATTTCTGTGATTCCTGAATCTTTTCTTATGGATCAGAAGTGTCTGTTTCTTTTCTTTTCTTTTTTTAAGATTTATTTATTTATTTTGAGAGAGAGAGAAAGCAGGATGAGGGGCAGAGGGAGAGGGACAGAGAATCTCAGCATTCTGCTGGGTGTGGAGCCTGATGTGGGGCTCAATGTGGGGCTTGGTCTCATGACACCGAGATCATAACCTGAGCTGAAATCAAGAATCGGACTCTTAACCACCTGAGCCACCCAGGCATCCCAGAAGTGTCTGTTTCTTAAAGCTTTTTTTCATGTGCCCTTGTTTTTCCATCCTTCTGTTTGAACGGATGTCTGATGAATGTGCACTTTGCCAACTTCCCACATCAAGGCATGGAGTAATCTTGCCACCAGAGAGGAGAGTCATTCCCAACCAGCAATCATTGAGTCCCTCCATATGCTAAGTCCTGTGCTGGGGACTGGAAATAGAGCAGTGAACAAGGGAGACTGTTTCTTCTCTCTTAAAGCTTCGTAGGGAGACATAGTGAATGTGGAATTGTGCAAATGGCTATATAATCACAGTTTGGTAAGGGTCATGAAGGAGAAGATGTGGAGCCATGAAGACATATAATTGGGAAGGGGTGGTCAGGGAAGTCTTCCCTGAAGAGGTGACATTTGCCCTGAGACATGAAGGTTGAGTAAGAGTTGGGCAGAGCTGAGCTGGTAAGGTGGAGGGAGATAGGCCAAGAGAACTGGGTGTGTGAAGGTGTTGGGGTGGGATGGCAGGTGGTGTGTCTGAGGAGCTGGTGAGGTAGGTAGCAGCTTGAGCCCATCAGATGTTCCTGACTACCACCCTAGACCTCGTCCACCCCAAGTTTGATGCCAACGTAAGAAATGGCTTCAGGTGCAGCCTGTGTCTACCATCAGCACCATGGACAGCCACGAAGGGAAGGTGGTCTAGGCTTTAGGGCCACTTGATCTGTGACTAAAACTGTCTTCTTCCTCTTCCAGAGGGAAGCTCTGGTTTCTGCTTCTTGGTGTCTTTCATGCCCCCAGCATCCTTCTCCCCTCTGACTCTGGATGGCTGACGCCTCTTTGTGAAACACCAGTGGGGAGCAGCCACAAAGCTGGGCAAGGAAGGAAAGCAGCCATCTGGGGGAGGCCCAGGCACTTTGAGAGAGTTTGATGTGGGCTTGAGTCTGTCTGTGTGTGGGAGGGAAGAGGCTGCCACTTGGAGACCTGGGAGGGCAGTCTGGTTCCCAATCTTGTCTCTCTCTGTCTCACCCTTGATGCTTCACTGTTTTTAAACTCTGTCTTTTGAGTCTCTGTTTCTGTCCATCTCTTTCTCGTATTTTTGTCTCATAAACTATATTTTCCTCTCTCTGTCTTAACTCTGTTTTTACAACACATGGCTGACATTCAGTAAATGTTTGTTGAGTGAATTTTGATGATTATCTCTGTCTGCCTGTGTCTCAGTGTCTGCCTCTCCTTGTCATACTCTCTGTCTTCTCTCTCTGTTTCTGTCTATCCCTAAGTCCTCTCTGAGTGTCTCTGTCTTTGTCTCTGTGTGTCTCTTTTGTCTCTGATTCTGTCATCTCTGTCTCTTGGTGTCTCTGTCTCTATATCTGTTCCATCCCTATCTCTAGGTCTGTCTGTCGGCCTCTCTCTCTCTCTCTCTCTCTCTCTCTCTCTCTGGGATCCTGTTTCTATGTTACCATAGTTGCTGTATCATAGTCCAGGACTCTGACAGGGGTTGGGGGAGAGACCAGCATTCTCTGACCTAAGAGGGCTCTTGAGACAGGACAGAACCAGAACCCCGGGTGGGTGTTGGCAGGATTCCTGAATGGGACAGGACGAGCCAGACCAGTGTGAGCCCTTGAAGGCCCTAGAGGGGCCTGGGGGTGTCTGGACCTCCAGGGGTGCTGGGGATTGGAGCCAAGCTTTGATGGGAGCCCAGGGTGAGGTGTGCGTGGGTGCCCGAGCCCCAGGTGAGCCCCTTCCCTCTACCTCCCTTCCTCCCCCGCTGCCACCTAGGAAGGCCTCCCTCTAGGACCCAGCCATCAGGCCCCAGCGCTGGCTCCAAGATGGAACAGCTGTCTGGGCTGCAGCTGCAGAAGCTCATTTTGAACAAGGGAGATGATTGCAGGGGTGACTGGGGGAGGGAGAGAGAAGGGGAGAGTAGCAAGGGCCAAAGAGGAATCAGGCTTGATTGTTTCTGCTGCTGCAGCGGCTAGTTTGCCCAGGAGATGGGGAGACCAGGTGAGGCAGGAAAAGGCAGAGGGAGGTCTGTCTGCCCGGCCGTGGTCCATCTGTCCCCACTTCTGGTCTCCCTGTCGTGAAGTTTCTCCTCCCGTCTCTGGCAGCCTGTCCCTCTTTCCGTATTTCAGGGTCTGCATCCTGATTCTGCTGGTGTCGCGTGACCCCCCCGTTGCCTGTTGTCCTGTCCCCTGCAGCTTCCCCATCTCTCTCTGCCTGTATCTCTCTGTCTCTCTGCCTGCCACTCTGCCTGGATCTCTGTGTCTCTCTGAGCCTTCCTGCCTGTCCCTCAGTGTTGCTGCCATTGTCAGAAGCATGGCTAGAGTTCAAGCAGCCCTTTGGATTGCTCTTTCTTTTCTTGTCATTTCTGCGATACTCAGGGGCTGGAGACAAATAGAGACGGCAAATTCCCAGGAAATGATAGGATCGTGTCCTTCAATAAAGGGGTATTTACAAAGATATCTCAATTAGGACTAATTAATTAAATGAGCCACTTCCCCTGCCCTCTCCCCCTCCCTGTGGTCCCTCAGCCTCCTGGGAGAGAACCAGCCAATGAATAGATGGCAGGAATCTGGTGCTCAGGCGGTGTCTCAATGTTTAATTTATAACAGCCTTTTCCCTGTTGCCCCATCAATCCATCTGGAACAGCAAGGTGGCCACAGGCATGTAGACTCAGGGGCAGAGGCTAGAGACCTGCCAGCCCCGCAGAGCCTGCTGGGGCACGTGCATATCTGTTGGAGACGGCCCCATATGTTGGGATGTGTCATAGTATGTTTGAACGTGTCAGGGCATGTCTTCATGGCAGGCATGCCCCTTTGTATAAAGAGAACCTGATGGCGGCCGGGCATGTCTGAGCCCATGGTACCTGTTGGAGCAGGTCAGAACGCGTCTCTCATATGGGAACATCTGAGCTTAGCACGCCTGAATATGTCGGGGGGCAATAGGACATGGAGCCCAGCAGAGGATATGGCACATGACGGGGCATGTCATAGCATGGCTCACATGCTGTGCTGTGGAGCTCTGCACTGGCAGGTGAGGCGTGTGTCCTCAAGGGCATGGCAAGATATGTCTTGCAAACCTCCCTGGCAGGAATAGTAGAGGCATGACAGTATCTATAGCTTCCAGGAGGCATTAGTCAGGCAGCCCTGCAGCTACACACTCTGAATTTCCCCAGCCCCTTCAGCATTGCCGGGTCGGGAGGGTTGAATTCCAGCTCTTGTACTGTTTGCTCCTCTGTCCTCTGTAGCTTCCCTTCCCCAGTGCCTCGCTTCAGGATCCCCAGTTCCCCCATTGCTGTGGTCCTACCAGTTCCCTTAGGATTACTTCTCAACCTCACTCAGAGAAGTTATCAATGCAAAGGGAAAATGTTGCTTCTCAAGTCTTATTTTCTGGCTACAAAGTCCCTCAGGATAATGCTCAGCCTGGGACTGGGGCCTTCAGTCTTATGACCGAAAGGATGATTGTGTCTTCACATATAAAGACAGGTTGGATGATGTCACCCCCGGTGTAATGCACGATAAGGCCATGAAGCCCACAGTATAATGACAAGTCTGTTGATGCAGCCCTCAGTGTAGTACCCTGATGAGTGGTCCAGGCTTTTTTTTTTTTTTTAAGATTTTATTTATTTATTTGACAGAGAGAGACATAGTGAGAGAGGGAACACAAGCAGGGGGAGTGGGAGAGGGAGAAGCAGGCTTCCTGCGGAGCAGAGAGCCTGATGAGGCCTTGGTCCCAGGACCCTGGGATCATGACCGGAGCCAAAGGCAGATGCTTAACGACTGAGCCACCCAGGTGCCCCATGATCCAGCCTTCTGTACAATGACAAATCTGGAGATGCAACCCTTTGTGCGATTCCAGGGTAGTGTTGGGGCCATAAACATATCTCAAGAGGCAGTGGCTGGGATGCTTGGTGCAGTGAGAAGGAAGAGGAGTTTGCTCATTACGGTGAGTGCATTCCCTGGCTATTCCAGGAGGCCAGGATTCCCCAACCCTGCTGGCTGAGGCTGGCTCCATTAGCCCTTGCAAATGCCATGTGACCTCAGCAGGACACCAGGCTTATTAGTAAAGCATCAATTCTGCAGGAATATTTCAGGACTGACTGCAATGCTAATGAGTTGGTCAGGGAGACCAGACCTAAGAGTGCCGCTGACAGAATGTACACAGATGTCAGTCCCTACTGAGAGAAGTGCGGGAATGTTCGTGGATGCAGAGAGACACAAACGGACATAGAGAATTATACGTGGAAGGGCATGAGTATTCTTCTTTAGAATTTTGATTCTAGTGAATTCACCTATTTTACCTGGTGTTCTTGGATGGACACAGATATGTGACCTGTTTGTGGCTTCTGGGGAGGCATGCATGTGGGGTCACACAGAGGGCCACGGGTATTTATAGGTAGGCATTCACCCGTGTGAACGTAGATATGCATTTACGTTTGTGGCTCTGGAGCTGTGCAGGGACACGAACGCTCAAGGAGAAGGCAAAGAGGCACAAACATGTGATGCACACATACAAAAATCGGTTATACAGATTGACTTGGGGGCTCATGAATTGTGCAGAGAGCATATGGGAATAGAATGTTGATGGCCATTTCGGAGTGAAGGGAACGTTCATGGCTATGGGAGACAGTGAGAGACGCACATACCCTCACACTTGTCCACTGATTGCACACCAGCCTTTGCCTGGATTTACACAAATGTGCACCTATAGACATGGCTAGTCACAGATGAGCCCAGATGTTCCATATGTGTCCAGAACATAGGTGCTCACAGGTGCCTATAGATAGACACAGATGTCCACACAGTCCCAGAACTCCCGTGTACCCCAATATCCACAAGCTACTATTTTTTTTAAAGATTTTATTTATTTATGTGTCAGAGAGAGTGAGCACAAGCAGTGGGAGTGGCAGGCAGAGGGAGAAGCAGGCTCCCCGCTGAGCAGGGATTCCTGATGTGGGACTCGATCCCAGGACCCTGGGATCATGACCTGAGCTGAAGGCAGACGCTTAACTGACTGAGAGATGCAGGCATCCCTCCACATGCTACTATTTTGGGAAGTGGATGACCAAGCTCCCCCTCTCCCCTCAGTTCCTTGGACTCCTGGCAAAGTGAGATCTCAAAGCCAATAGGAATGGCCTTTGGCCTTGGAACCCCCAGGTCCTTTTCAGAAGAACAGGGAGGGGGAAATCCAGAGTCACATGGGCACCTGGGTGACCCGGCGACGCCATCCAGTAATATAGTGTCCTGAGCTCAGCCTCCCTCCCCAGACTGTCTCAGCTGAGATTCTCCCCTGTTGACGCCCTCCTCCCATCAGAGCTAATTATGGTGGCCAGTGCTGGCAAGTGGGTTGGAGCGCCTGGCACAAGGAAGAGCCCAGTGAATGTTAGGGACCGTAATTATTATTGAGTAGAATCGTTATTACCATTATGAATATTCTCCTTGAAATGCAAAGAGACCCTTGTCCTTTATGTCTAGTTTTCCAGACTTTTCTCTCATCCCCCTCCCGCCTGTCCTGTCCCAGCACCCACTGTAGCGTCCCTCCAGCCTTCCAGCTTTGTCTGTTTCTCTCCTGCTCTTGCTTGCGAGAGTCAGTCCTTGAAAGCCCTGGTTTCCTTTCTCATTGGTTGGCTTTTCCCTGACATCTCTCTTTGTTCTCATCTGCCTCTAAGCATCACAGTCTGGTCTGTCTGCCTGGGGATGGGTGGGTGTCAGAGAATTTGTTTGGAATAGAAAGCCCCCTAAAATGGCCTGGTTCAAGAGGAGCTATAAATAAGGAATGCAGGGAATCTCACAAAACCCAATACCTGGGGCTCCAGGACTTTGGAAAGCCATCACTTACACACTCACTTCAATTCAGTAGCAAATACTTACTGTGCACCTACTATGCACCAGGTAGACAAGACAGATGGGCGACTTGCTCTCATGGAGCTGGCATTTTAGTGGTAACGGGGAGAAATTATAATCCTGTAATAGCACTGTGCTGAGAGTTAAACCAGGGCAAGGGATGGTGGCAGAGGCAGGGCTACTTTGGATTCAGGAGCAAATCCCCACTCTCCTGTCTCCCTCCACTCTGGGTGCCCCTCAGTCCAGCAGCCCCTGATCCCCTGGGCACCTTCAGCTCCATGGCCCCACACCTTTTAATTGCCTTGACCTTCATGTTCCAATTCCATCTCCCTGGACTGGAGAATTTGCCTCTTTCAATGTGTATCAGGAATCAACTTGTCCAGTTTGCTGAGACTGGATACCTTGGGTACCTGGGAACACGTTGTTATGGAAGTCTCTTTCTCAGTAGGGTTTTACAGGTAGGAGCCTTCTCTTGGAAGGGGGCCTGGGAGGGGAGGCAATGATAGACACCCATCATTTACTCATGCATTCGTTCATTCACTGGACAAACTGAGTGTCTAGAGTCCCAGATGCTGTTGTAGGTGCTGAGACACAGCTGTGAATACGATGGATCTGTTTCAGTCTTGCGATGTGTATTTGATACTGGACACACAATTAACATGTAAGCAAATAAATAAACAAGTTCATTTTAGATAGATAAACACTGTAAAGACAACAAGGAGCTGGGAAAGGAAGTAACCAGGAGCCTTATTTTGTCAGGACATCTGGGTAGGCTCTCTGGGGAGGTGACATTTTTTCCCCATCTTTATTGAGATGTAATTGGCATATAACATTGTGTAAGTTTAAGGTATACAACGGCATAATTTGATACACATATATATTGTGAAATGATTACCACAATAGGGTTAGTTAACACCTCCATCACATAATTACCTGTGTGCATATGTATGTGTGGTGACAACTGAAGATCTACTCTCTTAGCAACTTTTTAAAAAAAGATTTTATTTATTTATTTGAGAGAGAGAGTTCGCACAAGCAGGGGGGAGGGGCAGAGGGAGAGGGAGAAGCAGACTCCCCGCTGGGCAGGGAGCCCGACACGGGGGCTGGATCTGGTCCTGGGATCATGACCTGAACCGAAGGCAGATGCCCAACCGACTGAGCCACCCAGGCATCCGACTTGTTGGTTTTTATTCTAAGTGCAATGAGAAGTTGCTGGACCAGTTGCAGTGGGGAAGAGTGCCATGATCTGACTCACGTTGTTTAAAGATCCCTCTAACTTCCTTGTTAGGCAATGGGTTTCAGGGAGTGAGGGTGGAAGCAGGGAGATGAGGGAGGAGGTAACTGCAATAGTCCAAACAAAAGCCAGCGGTGGCTGCGCCAGGATAGAAGCTACCAGAATGGTGAGCAGTGGGCATGTTTGGCACATGTTTTAAGTAGAGCCACCAGGACTTACTGATGGATCATACATGAGGGGTGAGAAAAAGGAAAATAGGATGGTAGCTGGAGAGAAACATGAGGCCCAAGGAGAATTTCTTTTCTTTCTTTTTTAAAATATTTTGTTTATTTATTTGAGAGAGAGAGCGAGCGAGCGAGCATGAGCAGGGGGACAGGCAGAGGCAGAGGGAGAAGCAGGTTCCCTGCTGAGCAGGGAGCCTGACACGGGACTTGATTCCGGGACCCTGGGATCATGACCCGAGCTGAAGGCAGACGCTTAACCAACTGAGCCACCCAGGCGCCCCTAAGGAGAATTTCTAAAAGAAGTGGGGACCAGAGCAGACCAGACGACAGCTGGGTCATCCTGCCTCTTAATAGCCAGGAAGAGATAATGGTCTGCACCCCCTTCTGTGCTCTATCAAAAGCCAGTGTCTCCCCAAGATTTCCCCCTTCCAGGGGAACCTATATTCTCTTGGTCATTCTTGTCTTCAACTTCCTGCTTCTGCTGAATTATTATTCTCCATCTGGCGTCTTGTGCCCTTTGGTGTCTGCCCTGACCTTTTACATAGACTGAGAGCTCAGTCCTCGTGGTGATAGAGAGCCTCGAATGCCAGGGCAAGACATTCAAACTTCATCCTGAAACCAGTGGGGCCATTTTTCCATCCATGTAGTTTTTCAACAAGTATTTCTGAGGACCTACTAGGTACATCACAGGAGAGAAGATGGTGAGCCAGGCAGAGTACACAGGGCATCCTTCAAAATGGGGAGACAGGTAATGATCAAATATTCACAAATATGTGTGTCTGGGTGGCTCAGTCGGTTAAGCATCTGCCTTCAGCTCAGGTCATGATCCCAGGGTCCTGGGATCAAGACCCGCATCGGGTTCCCTGCTCATCAGGGAGCCTGCTTCTCCCTCTGCCTGCCACCCCCCCTGCTTGTACTTTCTCTCTGTTAAATAAATAAATCAAATCTTTAAAAAAATTCACAAATAAATATAAATGGCGGCTCTGATAACAGCTTTCAGGAAAAGATCCTTGGTGTTATTGAAGCTTAATAAGGGGATTTGATCTAATTTGGAGGAAGTAAGAGCTGGGGTCCAAAGCTAAGAGTAAAGTGTGCTCTGGGCAGAGGGAACTTCTTAGGCAAAGGCTCTGGGGTGAGAGAAAGTGTGGACAGTATGATAGATTAAAGAAGACCTTGCAGGGGAGAGACTTTGTGGGATGAAAGCAGAGGTAAGTAAAGGGTAGACCTGCAGGGCTTTATGGTTGTGTTAAGGAGTTTGTCTGTATCCTAAGAATAAAGGGACTCTACCAATGAGGTTTCAGTTGGGAGGATGTTATGATCAGATGTGCATTGTGAAAGTGCCCTGAGGTTCTCATGTGTAGAGTGGACTGGCAAGAGAAAAGGTCGATCAAGGTAGACCAGGTAGACTTTCGGAATTGTGAGAGCAGACCATTTGGACTCAACTGGACTACTGAATGGTGATAAAGATAGAGACCTGGGGCACCTGGGTGACTCACTGTGTCTGACTCTTGATTTCAGCTCAGGTTATGATCTTGGGGTTGTGGGATCAAGCCCTACATATGGCTTTGTGCTCAGCAGGCAGCCTGCTTGAGATTCTCTTTCCCTCTCCCTCTGCCCCCTTCAAATAAATAAGTAAATCTTAAAAAAAAAAAGATGAAGAACCATGCATGAACACAAAATACTGAAGAGTTAAAATCAACAAGACTTGGTGAGGGAAGGGAAATGGGGGTTAGTATAATGCCTGGGCATCTGAACCAGTGATTTGGTGGCAGTGGGAGGAGGAGGTGCTATGAAGATGACGAGAACTAGGTTCAAGAGAGGAGATCTTGCATTTCATTTTGAGCATGTTAGGGTTGAGATGTTTTTGAGACATCCAAAGTGGGGCAGGTCAAAGAGTTAGCTGCATATATGGGTTTGGAGTTCTGAGGACATTTACGCATGCAGGTGGTGATGGAAGCTTTGGCAAGGGTAAATGGTTCTCAACTGGGAGGTGATTTCACATCCAGGAGACATCTGGCAATATCTGGAGACATTTATTGTCACAACGGGGAGGGGGTATCTAGTGGGTAGAAACTGCTAAACATCCTAAAGGGTGCAGAATTGTTACCCAGCCAAAATATCACTAGTGCTGAGGTTGAGAATCCTTGGTTTAGAGTAACATTTAATGGCTAGGTGGAGGAAGAAGAAAAGGAGATGCCTTGAGGTAGGAGGGAACCATGCAAGCATGTGTCATAGTGTCCAAGGGAAGGAAATGTATCAAGAAAGTGAGAGCACTCAACAGAGTCAAATCCTGCTGAGAGGTCAAGAAAGATGGTGGGCTGAGAAGTGTCCATTGGATTTAGAAACATGGAGGCCATTGGTGGACTTTGCAAGAGCTGTGTTGGTGATATGATGGGGTCAGAAACTAGATAAGAGTGGTGGAGGAGGGAGTTAGTGTAGGCAACTAGGAAACGGAGAGAAGTGGGAGACAGATGGAGGGAGGAATCAAGTAAGGTATTTTGGTTTTTTAATAGGGGAGACTTGAGTTCATTTAAAAAAGTAATGAGAAAGTTCTGCCTGAAAGGGAGAAGTAGAATATGCAGGACAAAGACAGGATATTGATTGTATAAGACTCCCAAGAAGGGAGAAGGGACGGAACAAGAACAGCTGCTGAACCTTAAGATGAAGGGCAGCTCCTCAGCCATAACAGGAAGTAAGGACCAAGATGGGGAAGCAGTTTATAAATGATGACAGGAGAAGGGGGATTCTATTGTATGGCTCTAATTTTCCCTGGTTAGTCAGGGAAGGTTAAAGGAGAATGGAGAATGTCTAGAGTCTGTCTGCTTAGTTCAAGTGGCCCCACGACGGTGTGCCTTCCCCGTGCTACTTCTTCAAGGTCCCCTCCTGAACTGGCCTGAGGGTTGGCCTCTGAGCCTAGAGAGAGCTCAGATGTACAACTCCAGTATTTACGAGGTAAGACTTGTGATGGGTTCTCGTAAAGTCCCCCGTTCTTGAAGATTAATGCCATTTGTAATAGCCCATCAGGAAAGCCTTGTAATAATCCTTGGAAAAGACCCTAAAATCCACTTTGATGAATTTTAAGAAATGACATTGGAAAATACAGTCCCCCTACCCTTGTTAATCCTGGGACACAACAGTCAGTTGCAGTGGACATTCAGAGGCCTGAGGAAGCTTCAGCTCAGGAAGAGGAAGCTTCAGCTAATGGATTTCTCAGCCAGTTATGAAGGTCAAGCTCAGGCAAGGTGGAACCAGATACTGAGATAGACCAGGCTCAACTCAGGTTCCAAGACGGGATTAGTTCAAGTCCTGGGACAGAACAGGGATACATCCCTGAGGTCTTAAGATACTCCGTGGTTGACTCTGACACAGAGGAGGGTCAGCCCCAAACCCTGGGTAGACAAAGGCTGAACTTGGGTCCAGGGAAAGACCAAAGATAAGCCTGGTCCCAGGAGACCAGGAACAAATCCAGGTCCTGAGTGCACCAGGGCTATAGTGGAAACCTGAGATAGACAAGGCCAAACCCAGGTCCTGGGATAGACCAGAACAGTCCTCAGGACGACAGAAACAGAAAATAGTCTTATCTTGGGGGAGTTGAGGGAGAGCAGGTTTGCCCTGTGGGGATCTTCCTACTTGTTGAGATTCTTCCCTCAAACTGTTGAGTACCTCTGTGATTAATAGCCATTGCAAATGACATGGCATATCCCAGGACTAGTGAGGGGACGTGAATTTTATTTTCCAATGTAAGGTCATCCTGGGACCCGAGTTTGAGCCAGTGCAGGCCCATGAGCCTGGAAACGTGCTCAGCAGAGCTGACAGCTTGGGAATGCCCAGGGTGGCTGTGCCTCCCTGCATGTGGACCGTGACCCCTCTGATGCAGACTAGAGCAATCCCCATATTCCACACAGGCACATAACACACAGGGGCTCACACATTCACACCACAGCAGACACACACACACACACACACACACACACACACACACACACACACACATAGTACCAAACCCACACTTGTGCCTCAAACACACAGCAACATGCTTTGCACAGATGTACACAGCAGCCACACACAAATCCTCCTGCACGACATGCACAGACCGCATCCCGGTCTCACAGAGACACCGTCAGTCGACCAAGGCACCACACTCAGACACAGCCTCCCCCGTAATGACACTGTCATATTTGTGACAGTGGCATGATTCTAGGGGGAGTGGTGTGCTCTGAGAACAGCACCCCCTGGAGGTGTGCAGTGCAGTGCCTTGCCTTTTACACTCACAGTCTTTCCCCCACAGTATCTTGCACACTCTTACTCAATCCCTGGTTTATGCGTGACTATGTGTAATTTCATACACTTGCTGATGCTCACACACTTGGGCTTCTAAATGGCTACGCACAGTTGCGTGTTCTCGGCCACCCAGACGTACCACACACACATCCATCTCACTCTTCAAATGAACTCATGCAGTTGACAGGGGTCTCTGCCTTGTGTGGTCACTTGGGGACCCCAGCTGACAGAGGCTTCTCGTCAACACACACTTTTTGCCACAGTTGCTGAGACAGGAACGTGGCAAGTCACGAATGTGGCAAGTCACGCACTGGCTCTTAAAGTTGTCAGCGGCAAGTCACTAACACTCACGAGCGTTGGCTAGAGGGAGTCACAGGGCCATGCCGGGGAAGCACAGCTCTATCATCATGTGCCTGAGAGAGAGAAGAAATGGGAAAGTTGTGAACAGTTGCCTACACATTCAGAGAGTTACACGCTCACACCTGCAGCATCACACACGCACACTTGATCTCCACCTGTATGCACCAGCCTTTATGACCCGTCCCTCTCCTTGGGGCCAGGCAGGGGGCCGCACATGCCCTCCCCGTGGCTTGCCTGCAGAGCTCCTTTGCCTCCTGGCACATCTGAGTGGCCTCCCCCTCCCTCCTGAGACGGGGGTCCCAGGGTAATGAGTTTCCAAACCCAAGCTGAGAAGGCAGCACAGACACCTTCTCTGCCCCCAGAGTGGGCGGTATTTTGCCACAGACACTGGGGAAGAATAATAATAGGCATTGGGAGATCTCTGTATTGGCTGAGAACCTTCCCCATCTTGCCAGCTGCAGCTTGGAAGCGGAGCCCCGAGGGGAGAAGGCAAATCCAGAGAGACCCCCATTCTCCCCACCCGCATGTCCTCCCAACACCACAGGAGACCCTCTGCTTCCCCTCATGGTCCACCCACTCCTCCTTCCAACTACTTAAATATTCTAAGGCAGGAAACTCATGAATATTTATAGGGGCCTGGCAGGGAGAGAGATAAAAAAAAAAACATTTGGAATTTATGAACCAAGATCCGACTATAAATAACAGGCCTGTGGCTGATGGGGTTCTTCCCTCACCCACCACATTCCTTCAAGTTCAGTTCCAACCCCGTCCAAGCCTCCCAGACACATGCGTGCATGCACGCACACACGCACACGCACTCACACGCACAGGCACACAGTTTGGCTATGGTTGCACAAATTCCCATCTTCCCGTGCACGGTCACACACCCACAGCAAGTACACAGACATGCGTTTGCACCTGCCTGTGGTCTAGCCCACTGCCTCCCTTCTGCAGGCGGAATCTCAGATGCAAAATCTGTTTGAACATGTCCGGGCATCCTCCTGTGTCCACGTTCAGGCAGATATAGCCCCTTGGGCTCAGACCAGCACACATGACACACAGTCACACACAACCTCACACACCATGGAAACGCCCGTGGCCCCAGTGCATGGGCCCCCCTCTCTGACCCATGACTTCCCCTCTGGGCCTTTGTTTCCTCATCTGTGTAAGGGGGACACTTCAAGTCCCCGCCTCATAGGGTGTTTGTGCAGAATTTTAATGAACCAATACCAAGTACCCGTTGTGGGCAAGGTACTATTGTAGGTGCTGGCGACATAACAGTGAACAAAAACAGGTAAAAATCCCTGCCTGGCGTTCTGGAGGGAAGAATGATAATACACACAATCAGTGCACAAAGGTGTCAGAAGTTGGTAAGGCAGAGATGGGGTGGGTAGTGCTGAGACACTTGTACTTTTGACTGGGGTGGGAATCAGGGAAGAGCTCCGGAAACGGTGACATTGAAGTAAAGATTTGAAGGAGATGGAAGGACATTCCAGGCAGAAGGACTTAGCCAGCACAAAAACTTGATAGAGAAGAAGCAGTTTCCAGGCGTTGCAGGAACAGGGAGCAGACCCGCAGGGCTGGAGCAGAGTGAGGGGGTGGAGAGAGGGACAGAGACAGGGCAGGGAGGGAACAGGGCAGATCATGAAGGGCCCTGTGGGCTGTGGTGAGGATTTTGCCCAGAGGAGGTGGGAGCCATGGAGGGTTCTGGACAGAGGTCCAGAATAGGCCTGAGGTTCTGCCTGGGCAGAGGCACCTTCCCTGGGGAGATGACTGTTGAGATGGGGAGAAGTGAGTAGAAGAATAAGAAATTGTAAAGCTGCGGGGCGCCTGGGTGGCTCAGTCGTTAAGCGTCTGCCTTCGGCTCAGGTCATGATCCCAGGGTCCTGGGATCGAGCCCCGCATCGGGCTCCCTGCTCGGCGGGGAGCCTGCTTCTCCCTCTCCCACTCCCCCTGCTTGTGTTCCCTCTCTCGCTGTGTCTCTCTCTGTCAAATAAATAAATAAAATCTTAAAAAAAAAAAAAGAAATTGTAAAGCTGTATGAGAAAGAGGCGATTAAAGCTGTCTCTAAGTGAATGCATTCAAGGATTCCTTCTTTAATTCCAGAAATGTTTATTGAGCATGTACTATGTGCTGAGCACTGTTCTAGTTTGAGAATGCAGCGATGAACAAAGCGATAAACTTCCCTGCCCTTGGGGAGCCGACAGTATCATGGGGGAGACAGACAAGAAACAAGATAAATTTTAATGCAGGATCGAGAGAGAGTGCATTTTTATGTGGAAAATGCATCAGAGCGAGCCCTGGGGAGTAGTGATGGGGGCTGCACATGGACACTGGTTGGACTGGGCACAACTCGGGGTGCATTCTGAAGCCAGAGCTGCTCTCAGGATTGGCAGGTGGATTGCATATGGAAATGACAGAACTTGGTGCCTGGGTATGGATGTGAGCTTTGAAGGGACACCCACATGGATACCCTTAGGTTGAATGTTCATTGTTCCCCCCATCCTAGGTTGGGTTCCCGAGAAGCAGAACCCAAGTCGGGGATTTGGAGCACATGATTAACTGTGAGTGGAAGATAAGGGAAGCAGGCGTGGGGAGGGGATGGATAAGGTCTCAGGTAAATTCCAGGCTTGACCTGCTCCACGGGGGTGGAGGTCCCTCTGGAATGTAACTTGCATTGCAGAGGGGTGGGCTTCTGGACCACTGGGTCAGTCCTGTTTTAGCTGCTCCTGGGGGTGGGGGATGCCTTGCAGGCCTTTCCAGGGTGTGGTGATTCCCCAAAGCCAAGGGCAGGTCTCTAGAAAAGGTCACAGGGGCTAGCTGTGAGCTCCCACTCTCAGCATCTGTGGGGTGGGTGCGCCCAGTGAGGAGAGCTGGGCAGAGACCCAAGAGTATCTCCTATACCCCCAGGCTCCAACGAACAGGGTCACAGGAGCACCAGGCATTTATGCCAATCATAGCGCAGATGTCTGACACCAGAACCTGTTCTCAGCTCTCTCGGGATGAAAATCAGGCCAACTTGGCACCAGGGCTCCCCTGAAACATCTGAGATCCTTTCTGGATTCATTAGCTGCCGGAGACTCAGCCCTCTGCTTCCCAGAGTTGTCTGGGAATTGCAGATGGGAACTGAGAGGAAGAGATGCTGCCCTAAAGCAGGTCAGAACAGCTCATTTAATTCTCCCATGGTCTTATCGAAAGACACTGCTATGGTACCCATTTTGCAGATGTGGAAATGGATGCACAGAGAAGTTAAATCACTTGCTGAGGGTCACACAGCTAGAAAGTGGAGCAGCCAGGATTTGAACTCAAATTTTTAGCTTCCAGGGGTCTATGTGCTCCCAAGCTACCCCCAACTGCCTTAGACCCCATGACTCCTTCAAAACCCAGAGCCTTTGTACCCACCCTTAGAAGGAAAGGGAAGAAGGGAGGTAAGCCTGAGAGAGGGTGGGCACAGAGGGTGGGAGAAAGAGGTCCCATGGAGGACTTGGAGTGTGCAGGAGGCATTTGTTCATTCTCTCACGTCCTGATGAGGCCAGCATGTGCTGGTTTTGGGGCCCCAGTGGGAAAGTAGATCCAGCCCTGCGCTTGTGGAGCTCACAGCTTAGTGGGGGCACACAGATGCCCACCCAGGCAAGGAAAGGTATAAAATATAAGAACCTTGTGAGAGATAAGGGGTAGAGAACTATGGAGACACACCATGGGAGGGGTCCCTGATCTATCTGCAGGGATGGAGCAGCTTCCTGGAGGCGGCGATGTTTACTCTCTGCCCTGGAGGAGGCACAGAGTTTGGAGAGTCTTGGGGTAGCTGGCTGGAGGGCAGCAGAGTAGAAATACCAGCATCTGTATAGTCCCACAAACCTGCGTTTGTAGTTCCAGCCCCTGGAATTACAGCATTGTAAAAAAAAAAAACAAAAACAAAGCAGCATTGTAAAAAACATTGCACAAACATTTATTGAGCACCTACTATGTGCCAAGTGCTGTTCTAGGCATTGGGAACCTGGTAGTGGCCAAGGTATGAGGTGTTTGTACTTGTACATTTACTCCCCTATGGGAAAGAGCTACACCAGCTAACAAATGTATATAGTAAGGTATCTGCCATGACAAGTGCCAGGCAGGGAGATGGGGACTGAAAAGGGCTTCTTTAAGGAGGTAATTGGGGAATGCTTCTCCGAGGAGGTGACTTTTAAACTTAGCTCTTAACTATGGACAAGAAGGATCCAGCATTATCACCATCCTATCAGACTTATTCTGGGGCACGAAATGGGACAGTTCACCTGAGCAAATGCTCTGTAAGTTTGTAGCGTGGTGATTAAGACAACTTTCGGGAGAGTCAGTGTGGGGCCACAGTCCTGTGGGCTGGTCACTTACCTGGTGTCCCTTAGATCTATTCCTTGCCCTTCCTTTGTTCTCGGTATCACAGGGCAGTTGACCCCCGAAAACTACGTCTCCCAAGTTCCCTTGCTCACTGGCTTCCTGTTTGGTTCAGCCAATGGGAGGCTGTGGTGGCAGCTGGAGGCCGGAGGAAGAGAGAAGTCAGAGGATTTCTCCCCTCCTTTCTTTGCTGTAGGCTGTGGCCTTGTCTCCTCCCTGGGTCCAGTTCCCACCCGCCCTCCACTCAGGCAGCCACGATTCCTGCTTAGTGGTCCTGGCTCCTGGGCTCTGGTAACACCCCTCCTCCCTTTGCCCTGCCAGCCCTGAAGCTTCTTGCATTTAATATTCTTTTGATCATTCACTCCCCCCACTTTGCTCTTGCAGCCTTTCTGGCTCCTCAGTATCATACTTGCCATATTAACTTCCCTCCATGGAAACATCTAGCATGACCTCTGTTCCCCTCTGTTCCATATCAGGCTCCACCTCCCGACTTTTCCTCCTCACCTTACATGGTTCCTAGTCTGTATGGTTCGAAGCTCTGCACATAGGCACTCATTTACCTCCACAACAACCCTGATTCACAGATGGGGAAACCAAGGTACGGTGAGGTTCAAGTCACTTGTGCAAGGTCACGTGGCTAGGAAGTGACACTAGGAGGTCCCTTGCGCATGCACCATGCATGCATAATGCCTGGCACCCAGGCGGTACTTGGCAAGGCTGGGGACAATAATAATCATTACGTGTGGAGCTGGTCTCTGCTTAGTACCGAGGCTGGAGGTGATGCTGAAATGCCACCTGGGATGGATACCACAATGCATGCTGATTGAAGGCTCTTCTGGGACCTGCCACCTGGCAGAACAATCTTCAGGCTCCTGCTGGCTCCTGTCCCAGACCTGGAGGAGAAGGGGCAAAAGGACTCTCTCTGGCAGCTTTGGCTGGGAGCAGCTGCTCAACGCTTAGCTGGGATCGATTTCCCTTCAAGAGGCCCATTCTCGCTAACAAAGGGCTCTGGTGACCCTGGTGGCTGTCACTGCCCCCTCCCCTCTAAGAGGAGGATGTGTCTCATGGCTGGAGCTGTTTTCTGTCTTTGAGATTCATTTCTTTGAAAGCTCTGGAAAACACAAGGGTGGGCCCAGTCAGCCCTCTGATGTGTCCATCCGGTGGATTTCTCTGCCTCTCTGTCTTGCTCAGGCCAGTCCATCCTCCATGATGTTCCTGACCAGATCCTTCCCTACTCACACATGGTTATGGGCTGGATTTTGTCCCCCCGCCGAACTCTCTCTCCTCTGCCCCCCCTGGCTCCTATGGCTACCATCACTGACCAGGTTCCACCGAACGCTGGAGGGCAGGGGGTTCCGGGAGGCGAGGGCTGCAGGAGTCAGCCTCCCAGAGCACAGAGAGGAAGGAGGAGTGGGGAGAGAGGATCTGGACAGACTAGCAGAATCCCCAGCTCACCTCCCGCCTCCCAGTTTGAGCTTCAGCACCCCACTGCACAACTTTCGAGTGTGCTGCACTCCTTCCTACCAGAGTGGAACTGACGCGAAGGCTGGGATTTTTGTCTCATTTGCTGCTGTGTCTCCAGGGCCTGAAGCGTGCCGAGCACATAGTAGGTGCTCGATAAATATTGGTGGGATGCCCAGTTCTCCCCCCAACCCAGGTCTTTGCCCGCACTGCTTCCTCTGCCTAGAACCCTCTCACTCATCCTGCTGACTCCTGCCCATCCATCCAGGCTGTCTGGCTATGGCTTCTTCCAGAAGGCTGTCCCTGAGCCCTCAAACCCAGGATCCCTAGCCAGGCTCTGCTCGCAGCATCCTATACTGCCCCCAGCATGACACTTGTCCTACTGTTTTATATTCGCCCCTTCACTTGTCTTTCAAATATATTAGCTCCCTTAACCCTCAAAACACCAACGTTGTCATCAACCCCCTCCCCTTTGAGAGACAGGCAAACTGAGGGTCGGAGCGGGTAAGTAACTTGCCCAAGGTAACACAGAGCCAGGACTTAAGTGCGGACCGTCTGGCCCCCCGGATACTGGGCTGCCTTTTTCTATTCCCCATCAGCACCTACCTGCTTATTTTTATTCCATAGTCCATTTTATCGCACTCCCTTGTGTATGACATTGCTTGTGTTAAGCAATTTGAATCTATGAACAGCAATCTCAATAACATCATGCCTGTTCTTAGCCCCATATTACAGTTGGGGAAACGGAGGCTTGGGGTGGCTGCCGCTTGCCCAAGGTCACACAGCAGAGCTGGAATTCGAACTTAGGCGATGGGCTCCAGAGTCGGAGCCCTCAGTGACCATGCTCTGTGGCCTCACCTCGGCTGGAGGAACCGAGTGCCTTTGTGACTCGCTTCCTCAAAACCCCAGGATGTTTGTCAAAGATGCCGCCAAATGACAAAAGGTTTGGACCCCACATTAACTTGCCACCCCACCAGGGCCATACACAGAACCAGTGGAATTGGGTTTTCAGGCAGTGCTGGCCCCTGGCTGTCCCTGTGATTTATTAGCTGGCAGGTTGGTCCCCTGTCACCTGATCACACTATCTAGCCTTCCAAGGTTTCCTCCCTCCAGCTCCCACCTGGGAGCCTCGAAGCAAACACCTCCATTTTGTTCAGGGGCGTCCCTGGCTAACGGCATGAAATGCCTCAGCCAGCCATGGAAGATAAATTTCCCCCATGACGACCTTTTCCATGCGCCGACGGATTGATTTCAGAAATCCATCCCCAGCCAATATGCCCAGCCCCAGCCCCCACCGCGGGCGCTGATGGCTGCAAATTTATGCCCAGTCTAGAAATTGAATTCCTGTATAAGTAGAGGGAAGTGTCGGAAAAGCTCACCCAGGCTCATTTTTACTTCTGACAAACTTCAGGCGAGAGATTAAACCCGGGCCAGTGTCTTCCAGCAGCAGGGACTGTGGTGGGGGCGGTGGGGAATGACCTCGATGGGGGCATTTTTCTCATGTCCCTGCATTCAGCCTCGCCTGCCAGGGCTGAGAAATAAAAAGCAGCCAGAACCACAGGCCTGCATGGTTAAAGGGAGTTCCCATTTCTGACCTGCTAATGTTAGAAAAGGGGCACACTCTGTGTACCCAAAGGCAGGCCTCCAGGTCCCCATGGCAAATACTGAGCCATTCAGAGGGACGGGAAATAAAGCTTCTAATTCATCTCCGTCGCCAGCCAGGCTCCTGCACCAGTTCCTGAGGCTGGCTTAGTCTCGGCAACTTTGTGGGGTTCTAATTAAGCTTCCTTGGCTGTGACAGAGAGGACATCAAAGTGTGGATGATTCCAGAGCCCCAAACCCCCATCCTGCCCCTGCCAGCGGCCCAAAGGCCAGGGAGGGAGAGGCAGAGAAATTAAATGACAGCTCTGGGAAGGAAGAAACCCGTCTTGCTGGAAAGATCTCTCTCCCTTGCCTTGAAAAATGAGACGTCTGATGCAAATGTAGCTGCTTCTCTTTGGTACAAAAAACCCCTAAATATTAAAGAAATGAATCCTTGATGTCTACAAAGAAAGGATCAAAAAGGAACCCTTCTGAAAAGAGAAGAGCTTTTATTTCACTGTGAACTTTTCTAGATCTAGCCTCTGGCAGGGATGCCTACAGAACACGGGGTGTGGGAGAATAAAGAAATAAATGATTGCCATTCATGTATTCATTCACTTAGGAAGTGCCTGTGAAGCAGCTACTGTGTGGTAGGCATCGGGCGGTGTGCCAGGGAACCGCGGGGAGAAATTAAGACCTGGTTCCTGCCCTTCAGAGCCAGTGGGGCATGTGCAAAGTCCTTAGCCACTAGTCCTCAAAACTGTCAAGGTCCCGAGAAACAAGGAAAGGCTGAGAAACGATCACATCTCGACGTGAGATGAGGGAGGTGAAGGAGATACGGGGACTGAATGCAGCGTGGGATTCTGGGCCGGAAAAGGACATTAGTGGAAAAACTGGGCAAATCTGATAAAGTCTGAAATTTAATCATAGTGGTGCACCAATGTTGGTTTCTTAGTTGTGACAAGGGTACCATGGATATGTAAGATGTTATCAACAGGGGATATCAGGTGGAGGGTGTACGGAAGCTCTCCAGCCTGTCTTCACAACTTTTCTGTAGATCTAAAATTATTCCAGAATAAAATAATTATTTAGAAAAGGTCCTACTGACTGAGCATGCAGCGTGCCAGGCGCTGCAGTTGACTCTTGACATGTACTAATTCTTCATCCTGATGACAGCCCTCTGAAGCCTGGCTATTATGATCACAACTTTTAGATGAGAAAGCAGAGAGGTTAAGAAAGGCACAGAGGGGTTAAGCTACTTGCCCCAGGTCACACAGGAAGAAAAGATCAGAATTTGGACTGAAGTCAGCCTGTGCTGTTCAACTCTAGGGCTGCCTGTTTGTGCACATGTGTTTATTGAGCAACTACTGTTTCCTTCAGAGTCTGACTAAAGAAACATCTCTTCGAGGAATTCTAGGGATTTTAACTTGGGGAACCGGATACAAAGATGATGGAAGAGGTATAAAACTAAACAAGGGTTGGAGATGAAACCCAGCGATTAGGAACAGCAGAGAGCCTCTATCCCTGAGGACTTGGGGTCAAACAGAAAAAGTAGTCCAAACAGAGCCCAGGAGTAGAACTATTAGTGAAAGCTGAAGCCACAGAGGAGATGTAACTGTAGGGAAAATACTCCTGCTTCTCCCTTTGTCCTGCCCCCAGATCTTCCCTGAATGCCTTTCATTGGCTGCACCTTCCTGGAAGCCAGAGAGCAAGGCAGTATGGGAAATGTAGTTCCCAACCATGAGGAGCAGGGGAAGCTGTCCCGCAGCTTACAACTAAGTGTGTGTGTGTGTTCAGAGAGCAGAGGGCAGTTTTGATCTCCTTTTTACAAATGACAGAGGCCAAGTGACCTGCTTAGGATCTCACAAAAGAATAGCTGCCTATCCAGGACTTGCATAGGGTTCCTATGAGGATTGGTGAGAAATCAGCTGCAAAGCACCCAGAAGAGGCCTTGGCTCACAGGATGTGTGCCATCCGTGTTAGCTGTTACTGATAATGATGATGATGATGCTATTATTAATTATTATTATTATTATTATTACTACTACCACTTTCGTGATGCTGAAGGACCTCTCTTTGCATAGAACGGGCATATCCCATGGTCACAGGACTCTCTGTGTTTATGTCTTGGGGGCAGTACTAAAAATGCCATTTAAAGCATCGAAACCAGAGCACCCCACTCTGCGGAGGCCTGAGCAGGTTTTCCCCATGTGAAGGGAGGGGAGGGGAGTGTCCTAAGCAAAGCACGGAGCTCTGGACAAAAGTCCGGAGGCAGGGAAAAGGAACTGAAATAACTGTGTGGGGCGGAGACAGGCAAGCAGGGAGGCTGAGAATTCAGCTGGGCTCCGTGGGGCAGGACTAGTGACTGGCTTTATGCGGAGGGCACCCGGAGCTACAAAGGGTTCGATGTGGAAGTGACACGTCAAAAGCCAGCTCTGGCTTCTCTGGGGAGAATGGATCAGAGCTGTAAGTCTTGAGGCCAAGCTTCCATGGAGGGAGAGGCTCTTCTCCCCTGAGCATCATGGCTAAGAGCAAGGATTTGAGAGTCTGACAGGCTAGGGTCCAAGTCCCGGCTTGGATACTTATTCGCCTTGTGAGTTTGGACGACTGATGTGCCTCTGTGTGCCTCAGTTTTCCGTCTGTAAAATGGAGCTAGTGTTAGTACCTACCCCACTGCGTGAGGGGTTGGCTATGAGGACTTCGCGTTTGTAAAGCAGCTTAGTGTCTTCGTTTGTCTGGGCTGCAGAACACACGAAGTATAGATGGAGGGGCTTAAGCAACCGACACGTTATTTCTCATAGTTCTGAGAGTCTGTCGAGGTGCTGGCAGATTCAGTGTCTGAAGAGAACCAGATTCTGGCTCATAGACTGTCTTCTCACTGTGTCGTCACATGGTGGGAGGGAGGAGGGAGCTCTCTGAGGCCTCTTATCAGGGCACCAGTCTCGCTACCAAAGCCCTCACCTTCAAATACCATCACACTGGGGGCTGGGTTTCAAACATACGGATTTTGGGGAGACAGAAACATTCAGTCCATAGCAAAGGGCAAGCGCGACAAGCGTTAAATAAAATAGGCGGCCTCAGTGGGGGTGGGGTGCTTGGTGTCTGCTCCTCTCCTTCATCCATTCCGTGACTTTAAATCCCATCCCTCGCAGGCGGCACCCAAATGCACATCTCAGACTCTTTTTTTTTTTTTAAAGAATTTATGTATTTATTTGACAGACAGAGAGAGCATAAGCAGGGGGAGCAGCAGGCAGAGGGAGAGGGGGAAGCAGGCTCCCCGCTGAGCAGGGAGCCCGATGTCAGACTCGATCCCAGGACCCTGGGATCATGATCTGAGCCGAAGGCAGATGCTTAACCAACTGAGCCACCCAGGCGCCCCAGCATCTCAGGCTCTTGACTTCCATTCCCCCCATCTGCCCTAGCCCCTGCCACAGGCCCCTCCTCCAGCCTTCTCCATCTCAGCACATGACACTCCTGTCCACCCACCCTATCGCTCATCTCCCTCCTTTCCTTCCACCCATGTCTGGCCCCTCTGCAAATCCTGTGAACTCTGACTTGTCCATCCCCAATTGCATCTACCCTGGGGAGGCCCTCATTATGGCTCATCTGGACAACTGTGTGGTGAGCAGCAAGTTCAAAGGCCCTGGGGTGATAAAGAGTTCAGGAGTCATGGGGGACCTGAAAGGAGCCCTGGGAGACTAAGCAGGCTCGGGAGAAGGTTTGTTCCCTCCCAGAAAGGTCTCCTCGAATAGGGTGTTCCTGAGTTTTAGGGGCGGGGGTTGTGGGGGACTTGCACTTTCTCAAAGCAAGCCTGTCTGATGACTGGCGTGACCCTTGTATGAGAATCCATAGGCTTGATGCAAAACCCTGCCCATACACCCTACTTTTAGAGCTGTCTGCAGGGATTCATGGTGGTTCCGACACAGTGTGGGCCACATTTGGACGGACTGAGTGTGTAAATACTTGCACAAGGCAAGCCTTCTCCACACCTTCCTTGGACTTGAGCGGAGGAGGTCAGTCAAACTGAAAGACCCGTGTCTCCTCCTGCATTTCCCGAGGAAGTCTATGTCATTGATTATCAGTCCACATTGGCACTGGGATGGCAGAGCCTAAGACATCCTAGAACATTAGTACTGCTTTGACTGGGGCTCAAGCGGTGCTAGGGGTCTTCCGTCCCCAAGGTGTGGGTGGCTTCAGAGGGTAAGAGGTTGTGCTGTGTTGCTAGCCTGGATAGCCACCCAGGGCAAGATGGGAGGGAGGGAATGAATGAATGAATGAATGAGGGAGGGAATGAATGAGTGAATGGACTCACAGTCGCCCCCAGCCACAGGCTCTCACAGGCAAAGCCCCAGCTGCTTAGGCTGTGGAGGCATGGGTGACCTGATACCGTCTTTAAGACCTGTCAAGTTTATCACTCAGAGGGCATTTGCCCAATATCTCGAGGTCTGACAGGAGCAGCCTGCTATTTTCTCAAGCCCTCCAAAGGGACTCGGCCCCTGTCACAGTTCAGACATGGCAGACAGGCATGTCCCTGTGTATTCATCATGACCCTTCTGCCATCCCAGCAGTCAGGGAGAAGCCATGGCCGCCTCTCAACCTGCCGGGTGCCTGTCTCCAGCCTGATATCACACAATCCCTGATCCCTCCTTAGGACAGACAGAAGCTAGTTTGGTGGCAGAAGGGGAAACGCGTGGTGGATCTGTCAAGAGGTTTGCTCTCTGTCCCATTAGCCACTCACTGTTCAGTCAGTCATTCAACAAACATTCAGTGTGCCAGGCCCAGGGAATGCAGTCAATGAGCCAAGCAGGCAGGGGCAGAGGCAGGCTTTAAGCCAGTGGTCACACCCGTGAGGTCCTAATGGCCTCTGTGATCAGCCCTTGAAGGAGCACTGGGAAGGTATGGCGTGAGGGGAGCCGGATGGCCTGCATTCAAGCCCAGGACCATACTGCAGGCTGTGAAGCTCTGGGGAAGAGATTTGAACCCTCTGCCCCAGTTTCTTCCCCTATCAAAGGCCCAAATGACAGTCCCTGCCAATCACCTACTTACAAAGTGCTTAGAACAACGTTTGACATCGAGGAAGAAGTGGAGGTATTAGGGAAGGCCAGCACAAGATGCCTTGAGAGGTGGGTAACATGGGGCAGGGACAGCAAGCCTGCTTTTGGAAGAGACATGTAGGCAAGAGCCCCCAGGAATGGGAAGGGTTAGTCCGGCCATGAGATGGGGCATGAGTGTTGATGGCAGAGGGTCCAGCCAAGGCAAAGACATGGAGTTGGGAAAAGCAGGGTGTTCCAGGAAGACCAGAAGATGGACCAGAGACAAGGGCCAGCGGTGTAGACTTGTTGATTGCCGGCCGGCCACAATGAGACAGGACTCCCCTCCGTCAAATCCTATCTAGGAGATACTCCAGGACAGGGAGCCGACT
Organism: Callorhinus ursinus; assembly: GCF_003265705.2. Classification (NCBI taxonomy): domain Eukaryota; kingdom Metazoa; phylum Chordata; class Mammalia; order Carnivora; family Otariidae; genus Callorhinus; species Callorhinus ursinus. The sequence goes on along the minus strand of NW_027397144.1, from coordinate 483,484 downwards.
GAGCCACGTGCAGATGAGGACAGAGCAAGCATCTCCACCCATCTTCCACGGGGCTCACTCCTCTCCAACATCGGCCTTTTGGGACTGTTCATCGTCCTGTGGCCTCAGCCCCAGCTCCACGGGACTCTCATCAGTTCTTCCAGATCATCTCACTTCTCTGCCTGCATCGAGCTAGACCGTTTTGATTTCAAGAAGTTAGTGAACTAGCTTTAGAGTCATGAGGGTAATAATAGTAATAATAGCAAACACATAGCGCTTACTACATGCTGTTGACTGTTGTGATCGCTCGCACGTAGAGGGCATTAACTCATTCAAGCTTCCCAGCAGCCCTGTGAGGTAGGTACAGCTATCGTGCCCATTTTCCAGATGAGGAACCCGAGGCAGGGAGAGATGAAGTGACTTGCTTCAGACAATGAGCAAGTGGCCAAGCAAAGACATAAACCCAGGCAGCCTGACCCCCAGACTCTGCTCTCAACCACCTGCCTCTACTCTACCATCCAAGTAGGAGTAAGAAACATCCAAAGGAAATGAGCTTTTTCTGTCAGAAGTTTTTTTTTTTTTTTTTAAGATTTTATTTATTTATTTGAGAGAGAGAGAGCATGCACGCGCATGAACACAAGCAGTGGGGAGGGGCAGAGGGAGAAGGAGAAGCCGACTCCCTGCCAAGCACAGAGCCCGACACGGGGCTCAAACCCTGGACCCCAGGATCATGACCTGAGCCGAAGGCAGACGCCTCAATGACTGAGCCACCCAGGCACCCCTGTCATAAGTTTTTTTAATTGAAAAAATATACAGTGTTATATTAGTTTCAGGGGTACAACATAGTGATTTGATAATTCTATACCTTATGCAATGCTCTCGATGAGAGTGTAGTCACCATCTGTCCCCCATACGATGTTGTTACAATAGATCGACTACATTCCCTATGCTCTGCTTTTCATCCCCGTGACTTATTTATTTTATAACTGGCAGTTTGTGCCTCTTAATCCCCTTCACCTATTTTGCCCACACACCCCCCTTCCCCAGTGTAAGAATGTTGCCGGGAAAGATGCTGGTGACGTCACAGGGACTCCTTTTTGGGAGGATCGTGGGAGAGATCCTTGCCTGTTCTCGATACTGAAAATAGTTAAGCTTGCTCCTGAGCATCTGCTGTGCTTTTGTTTCAGGACACTGGGAACCGCATAAATGACCAGCTTTTCCTTTTTGAGTTGGCTGCTAAGGAACTTGGAGCCAAATTTATGGCCTGACCATATGCTGGTTGTTCGGGTTTTAAAAGGATGAGTTTTTCTTAGCCTAATTTCTGGCTCTATGTCCCCACTTTTCCCTTCCTTCCTTGTCTCCCTTGCAAAAGAAAAAAAAAATAAAAGATTGAGAAATTTAGAAGATTAGACCAATCTGAAGATGACAATAAAAATCCCCACTAAACTCTAATTTTCTTGGCTGCATAGTATTCCCTCCTATGCATGTGCCTTAAGTTTTGAAATCAAGCCCCCTACTGTCGAGCAACTGGAGGGGGTACATTCCAGTGGTCCAACTTGAAACAGCCCTTTAATGTGCATCCTTGTAGCGATCAAGTGCTCGTTCGCACGATTCCTCTGGGCTAAATTCTTCCACTGGGATTGACTGGGTTAAATGCAAATGAAGAAATCTTGAGGCTTTGGCTCCGGATTGGCAGACTGCCCTCCAGAAACATCGAATTCCTACTCTCCTATCTAATTGGAGCTATCATGTGGTGGTTTACAAATATCCTTGTAAATCGCTTGGAGTCCTCTGGAACAAGGCAGGGTACAAATAAATATATAAGCCCCAAGCCACTTCTGCCTCCTGATTAAATTACCTGGCCTCAAATGCAATAATATCCTTGTCTTATTAAGAGGCAGCTGCTTGCTCTCTTCCTGCTGGCTAACCCCCGATAGCCAGTTCTCCATGGATGGCTGCCACAAGATCCCGTAGCCGTCCCTCCACCCCTGGGGGAACCAGGAATTGTGTTGGAACCGAGATGTAGGTGGCAGATGTAGGCTGAGATGATTGATCCTGGGTGTGACAGTGAGAAAAATTTTTCCTGCGTGTCAATCCTGGACCTGTTAACGGGGACTGCTGCTTAATTGGGGCAGCATCCTCAGTGAAAGTATTTGGAAAAAATCCCAGCCAGAAAAGACGATTTGAGAAACAGCTACTTGAGCACATAGCTTCCCTGCTTAGAGCTCATTAGCAGGAATATTAAACTCCAGAACCAGGAGCTCAGCCAAGAAAGCAGCTAGAGCTTCTCCAGCACATTTGCCACATCTGAGGTGAGACCGGCCACCTGATCGCAGGTTTCTGTACCTGGACAGTTCCTGGGCTCTCATACCTGCTGTCATAAGCATTTTTCTTAGGATAGGCCCTTCTCTATCCCTAGGACTGTGACCTCCAAGAGTTCATGACCGAGGTTCCAGGCTAAACCCAGTTAGAGAGCCGGCATTTTCGCTCTCCAACAGTGAGCCTTCCAGGACATTTCCAGTGGTTCCCGGGGACATGAACTTGACTGCGGATTTGAACTTGAACCTGCCAGGCAAAACTCGGGATCTCTGCTGTGCTGAGATTTGGCAGCCAAGCCCCAGGCATTTAATTACACTGCTGCAGAGAACACTTCAGCGAGGTGCGTCCAACGCAGACAATTATTTTAGGAAAGCCGTGGAGGCCTTCTCTCCTTGCCACTTAAATCTTGCTTCTCTTTTACAATTCAATATTTTGCGTGTTGAGAGAAAATGGCTTGTTTGCTTCAAAGGATACACTAGGAATTGTAGAAAGGAGATGTTAATTATGTTGAACTGGGCTGCATTGTCTCTGCACAAACGAGAATTTTCGGAGGTGTGGGGGTGTGTGTTCTGTCCAAATTGCTTGGAGATCAGAGCCAGGGGGACACGGGTGGGGGTGCTTAGACTCAAGTTTTGTTTTGTTTTGTTTTAAAGAACCAGATTTGTCATGAAAGGAGACAAAACTAGTCTCACATTCTCCTGGAATCAAGGTGGAAGGCATTCTTGGGTCCCCCCTTCCTGTCTTAGGTGGGACTCCCTCAGAAGCAGAGCTGGTGGGGAGTTGAGTGCGAGTATTCACCTGGGAGGTGATACCACCAGGAGCCGGTATGGGAAGTGAAGGACTCCCATGCAGGGTGAGCTAAGGAGCGGGGCGCCGTGTGGGCACCTGGAGCAAAGATCCCAGTGGGTTCCCCTGGAGAACTGTCTGCAGCATGCCCCTCAGAGCACTCCTACTGGAGAGGTGAGAGGGCTACTGATATCTATCACTAACTCCTAGTCGAGGACTGCTGGGGGGAGTGGGGCTGGAGGGGGCTTCTGCTGCCTGCCCAGTGCAAAGGCAGAGTGGGCTTTGGCCGGGGGGGGGGGCGGATCCTGGATGCTTCTGCACTGAAGGCCTGGGGAGCCATGAATGTTGGCTCTACCTGAATTGTACCTGCATGCAAGAAAGGCTGGCAAGGTGGGTAACTTCATTGCTCTATGGAGGAGACGTGGACGGGTAAAAAGGGGGATCCCCCAGCTTCAAAAGGGTGAACATAAGGCACAAAGAATGACTAATTACAATAATTTCAGGTGGCGTATATGAATGGGTTGTTTTTCTTATAAATTAGTGGAGGAGTCAAGCTCATCTGTACAATTATATCACTTGCTCACATTACAATAAGCTTAAAAAAAAAAAAGACTTTATTGAGTGGGAGAGAAAAAAGGTGGGCTAATAGCTGGCATCTCCAGGATTGCTCGTAACTCACAGCCTGGCTTATCTCTGCTATGGCTCATGGGAACAGCTTCGGTAGGGTGATCAGTTAACAGCTGTCCAAATGAACAATTATTGTGGGGCTTTGTTTCTCTGTAAAACACTTGGGTTTTATCAGAATTGCTTCCAGGTATGTAGGAACACGTCTTGGTTAGGTCCAGAATCTTCCATTGTCCACCTCCACGGCCACCACCCATCCTGTTCACCTGGACCTATGCAGTCTCATCCACCCTGGTCTTCTGTCCTTGCTCCCCAGTCTGTCCCTCCCACAGCCACCAGAGGGCGCCTGTGTCTGGTGACCTCCCTCCTTGTTCAGAACCCCCTGTGGCTCCCACCTCCCTCAGGAATAACCAAAGTCCTTCCTACAGCCCACAGGTCCTGAACATGCTGTTCTGTCCCCTCCCTGCCCTCATCCCTCACCCCACCACCTTTCTCACTCTGCTCCACCCATGCCAGCCTTCTCCATGTTTCCTAAACATACCAGGCATGGTACTGCCTCAGGGCCTTTGCACCTGCTTTTATCTCTGCCTAGAACATCCCCAGATATCTGCATGGCTCATCCCTCACCTTCTTCAGGTCTTGACTCAAATGACACTTTCTTGGAGGCCCTCCCAGGCCACCTTAAAATTGCAGCCCCCAACCACAGCACCCCCCTGCCATCCTTCCTTCCCTATATTACTTATCTCTATGGCACTCATCACCCTTTACATATTTGGCATTTACTTGTCTATTTCTGTCTTTGTCTAATATAAGCTCCTAGAAGAGCTTTTGTGTTTGCACATTTTATTTGCTGCTGTGTTTTCAATGTCCACAATAGAGCCTGACACACAGTAGGAACTTACCAAATATTTCCTGAACAAAGGAGACCATCATGCCCTGATTAAAGAAAAAAGACTGAGAGTTGTGACTAAGTCCAGTACGTCCTGGGGGAGCTCAAGGGGGCCTAATCTGGGGGCCCACCATGTTCTATCCGGTGACTACTCAATGCTTTTTGAACAATGTTTCTCAAATACCTCCAGATATTGATTTGAATTTGTGCTGTCAAGTGTCCCCTCCCCTATGCCCTTCTCCTGCCACTCATCCCTCAAGTTCAACTTCAATGTCCTTTCTCTGGGGTACCTCCTCTGAAATCCCCAGCCTGAGGAAGAACCCCTATTACTCCTTGCACTTTCTTTGGAGCATTCACTGCAATGAAGAGTTCTAGAAGTATCAGTGGGGTTACATGTTTGATGTCTGTCTCCTCCATCCATGGGCAGCATCAGATGTTTTCTTCACCTCTCTCTTCCTAGCCCTATCCCAGACCCTATGCCAGGCATAGAATGGGCGCTCATATTTTCTAATAAGTGTAGAAAATTTTGGAGTTTCTTGATGCACATTAGCATTTCAAGGGTTCTGATAAGTCCTGCATCAAAGGAACTTGTTTCACCCAACAATGCACAAATTTCTTTGATCGCCAAGCATGCCTGGAAAGATTGCCAGCGTTCCAAGGAGATGGCTTGGGAAACAGCCATGACTGATCCCTGAATTAGCTAAGCATCATAAACTGACCTGAAGTTGAATTTAGGAGTGTGCAGTGATGCTTTCTTTTCAAGGGCCTGGAAGTCCCTATGAGGATTCTGTCCCCCTTTGGCCATTACCTTACCTGGGCTTCTCAGGAGCAGGGGTGGGGTGGGAGATGACAACAGTAGGGTTGCACTTAGTGGCTCTTGGGGTGTAGCCAGAGTCCATGTTTCACAGTGGGCTGGGAAAGCAGAGAGGGAGGTCCAGGTTTGGGGATCAGTACAAGTGGGTCTGTGCCCACTTGTACACATGGAGGCAATGTGTGTATGTGAACCTGCATGAGAGAATAAATTCCTGTCTTGTGGAAGGGCTTGAATCCCACAATTCCCTTGCCGTGTTCCTTAATCCCCCCATACCTCAGTCTCATCATCAGTAAAATGGGTTTCCTTGAGGAGGGATTGAGATTACATGCATCAGGCATTCAGCACATGGTCCAGCACATTCCAGGGCATCTGTCATTTCCCTGGGTCTTCTTTCTCCCCCATCATGGGCAGGGTGAATCCCCCACTGGGTTCCTGCTCTCTGACCCCTGTCTTCCCTGCAGACCCTCTTCCAAAGCCCAGAGGAAGGCTGGCAGCTGTATACCTCAGCCCAGGCCCCCGACGGGAAATGCATCTGCACGGCTGTGATCCCGGCACAGAGCACCTGCTCCCGCGATGGCCGGAGCCGGGAGTTGCGGCAGCTGATGGAGAAGGTAAGAACCTTCCAGGTGCCCCAGGAAGACTGTGAAAATCTCCCAATTTCCACCCTGCCTTCGGCCCCCATCCAGGCCAGCTGGGGGCCACATATAGCCATATATCCACCAGAGCTAATGGATAACCTGGCTCCCCTCCAGGTGGATATTTTAGTCAATATCTGTTCAGTGCTTCTTTGGAGAAGCTGAGCGTTGTGTGGGGACAGGGAGGCAGCATCTGAGTCTCCCGTGTATGATCTCTGGCCCCACCATGCATGCCCTACTCAGCTCTTTAACTCACCAGACTCACCTGCTGAGAAAAATGTCTTGTGTCCCTTGGGGAGGGGTCTCACCCTCCAACCCAAGACACATACAAGATTCTATCCTCCTCTGACGATGGTCGATATAAAACAGTCCCCATTCAAAACATCCCTGAGGATGTTTTGGTGCCCTTTATAGACTGATTGCTGTCCCTTGACACTATCCAGCTGAACTGCTCATGAGTCAGCTAAAGGGACCAGCTAACCATCATTATCCTATAGAAGAGGAAGTTGAGGGATTGGTGAGAACAGAAGAGATCCCGGTCAGCCCTGGACTCTCCCACCCATGAACTCTGCAGGATCCTGCCCTGCCCACAACACCAGCACTGCTTTGCCAGTTTGGGACATCCACATGGGGTCCGCTGATTGTTGAGAATGGCTATAAAAATATGTTGTGGCGTCCAGGGTGGGTGTTGGGCTGTTGGGTTTCTGAGAACTTCCAAGTGTCGTGTGAACAGGGGTTCAGGAAAATCTGTGTGTTTCCACAAGCACCCAGTGCTGTCTCTTGAGTTTACCTTAACCAGGTGGAGCTCACCTTAGGCAGGTGGAAGTGGGAACCAGGGGGTCCTCATTCTGGGTTAGAAGAGGCTAGGGCAAGGGAATTCAGTTCATTCATGTAGCTGAAAAGCACTTACTGAGCATCTAGTTTAGGCCAGTGCTGGGCACTGGGGATTTCGCTGTGGACAAGCTAGACACTGGGTCTGCCCGTGAGGATCTCACCTGAAGGAGGCAGATGAATAAGAATGTTCCAGGTAGTAGCTGTAGCTGGGAAGAACATAACCACGTAAGGGAGAGAGGACGGAGGGCTACTGGAGGCAGGGGCTCAGGGAAGGCCACTCGGAGAAGGTGATGCTGGAGATGAGGCCTGAAGGGTGAGGGAGCCAGCATAGCAGGACGAGGGGAACAGCGCTCCCGGTAGAGGGATCGGCAGGTGGAAAGGCTCTGAGGCGGGAAGGAGCTTAGAGTCTGTGAGAGGAAGGGGGGCTTGTGGTCGCAGTGGCTGAACATGGAGAGGGGGCAGGACCGGCCGCAGGGTCTTCCTTTTGAAAAGCTCCCTCTGGCTGCTGTATGAAGAACGGACTGCGGGGCGGGGCAAAGGGGCAAGCCTGGAGACCCGGGAAGAAGGGGTGGGAGGTGAGAGGTGGTAGTGGCCAGACCCGGCAGGGAGGTTGCTGGTAAGATCAGGGGAGCAGGTTGGTTGGGTGCTGGCCTCCGGCTCCGCCAGGCCTCATCTGTGACATCTCAGGGCTTGGGGAGGGCAGGAGTCTGGCTCTCCCTAACCCTCCCAAGCTCCTAGGTCCAGAACGTCTCCCAGTCCATGGAGGTCCTTGAGTTGCGGACGTACCGTGACCTCCAGTACGTGCGCAGCATGGAGACCCTCATGCGAAGCCTGGACGCACGACTCCGGGCGGCTGATGGGTCCCTCTCGGCCAAGAGCTTCCAGGTGGGTCCCTCTGAGTCAGGTCAGAGGCCAAGGGTACAGTTGGGATCGGCGTCCGTTAGTTCTGAGAGTGGGGTCATGTCTGGGAAGGACCAAGGGTAGGCTGGGTTCCAGGGTCTAGTATGGACCAAATGTCAAGGGCCAGGTGTGCATCAGAGATAAGGGGGTGAAGCTATGGGTCCAAGGCTGGGGTCAGGCCCGGGTCAAAGGTCAGGGGTTAGGATCAGTGAAGGTTCCATCTTGGTGGACAGGAGCTGAAAGACAGGATGTCGGAGCTGTTGCCCTTGAGCTCAGTCCTGGAGCAGTACAAGGCGGACACTCGCACCATCCTGCACCTGCGGGAGGAGGTGAGGAATCTCTCCAGCAGCCTTGCAGCCATCCAGGAGGAGATGGGCGCCTATGGGTACGAGGACCTGCAGCGGCGGGTGATGGCCCTGGAGGCCCGGCTCCATGCCTGCGCCCAGAAGCTGGGTATGCCTTGACCCTTGACTTTGACCCCTGACCTCCACACCCAACCCTAATACCACCTACGTGCCCAGAAGCTGGGCATGGTTTTGACCTCTAACTTCTAAACTTTGACCTTTGACTTCTCTACCCAAGGCCTAAAATAGACCCCAAAACTGGAAATGCCCCTGACGCTTGACTCCCAGTCCCCTTACCCTCAACTTAACTCCATCTTGGGACCAGATTTCTGGATCCTCCCTCACCCCCAGTCCCAGCTCTTCCCAGTTTGATCACACCACATCATCCTTGCCCTGTCTCGCTCGGGCTCTTCCCATCCTCCACCCTCATCTACCCTCTTCCTGCCTCCCAGGCTGTGGGAAGCTGACTGGGGTCAGTAACCCCATCACCATTCGGGCCATGGGGTCCCGCTTCGGCTCCTGGATGACCGACACGATGGCCCCCAGTGCGGATAGCCGGGTGAGTGACTGTGCCCACCCCAGGGGTCAGAGCCTGGGGGAGACAGCCTGTGGCTGCCCACAGGCGCCCAGCAATTCCACACCAATGCCTCTCTTGTAGCCTGAAGTGTCCTAGGATCTCCAGAGCCCTTGGCCCTCCCCTCGACTGTCTAGTAACCCCAGGTGACCGAGGACTTTCCAGCCCTCAGAATAGCCAAGTCTGTTGACCCTTTGGACTTCCAGTGGTCTCCACGGTCACAATTGCCCATCACCTCTGACCCATAGGAACCATCCACTAACTGCCCAGTGACTATCCTAGTGACTGATATCGGTCACTAGGTGGCCACTGAGTGTCACAGACTAGAGGTAGGAAATAGCCATTGTCTCACTATGATCACTGGCCTCCCAGGGATTATGGGGGTTCAACTAAGTGGTGAAGAGCTTGGGTTTGGGAATCAGGCTTGGATTTGCATCCGGCTGCCACCAAATTCTTAGCTAGAGAAGCTTAGGCAGGTTCTTTTTTTTTTTATTTTTTAAGATTTTATTTATTTGACAGAGAGAGACACAGCGAGAGAGGGAACACAAGCAGGGGGAGTGGGAGAGGGAGAAACAGGCTTCCCGCAGAGCAGGGAGCCCCATGCGGGGCTCGATCCCAGGACCCTGGGACCATGACCTGAGCCGAAGGCAGACGCATAACGACTGAGCCACCCAGGCGCCCCTTGGGCAGGTTCCTTAATGTCTCTGATCCTCAATTTCCTTATCTTCAAAATGGTCGTGATAACGTTGGCATGAAAGTTTTCAAGATGCTTGGCCCAATAACCAGCGCTAGTGAAGCACGCACCCCTGCTGACTGACATGTCGACGGTAGGTGGTGACGGTAGAGGAGACACTGCTGACAGGCCGGGTCATCTTGTGGCTACAGGGGTGAATTCAAGTGACCTCGTCACCCCAGGGCTGTCCAGTGACCGCTAACCATCCCATCTCCAATGAGCGGTGAATTCCTGGGCCCCGGGAGTCCACCAGGGACCGCAATATGCCCTGATCCTTAGGTAGCAAGTATCTGTTTTCAGACCCATGGTGTTTCCTGATCAAATGATCCCATTAATGGGACTATGACTGGTCACGAATGGTCACTGGACATCCGGACTGACTCATGACCACTAAGTGACTGTGGATCCCTAATGACCACCGGTGATTCCTGGGCGGTTGCTGGGGCCTTTGGGTGGCGGCGGGAGGCTGGGCAGCGACGCGCGGCTCTCTCGTAGGTCTGGTACATGGATGGCTATTACAAGGGCCGGCGGGTCCTGGAGTTCCGCACTCTGGGGGACTTCATCAAGGGCCAGAACTTTATCCAGCACCTGCTGCCTCAGCCGTGGGCAGGCACCGGCCACGTGGTGTACAACGGCTCCCTGTTCTACAACAAGTACCAGAGCAACGTGGTAGTCAAGTACCACTTCCGCTCGCGCTCCGTGCTGGTGCAGAGGAGCCTCCCGGGGGCCGGCTACAACAACACCTTCCCCTACTCCTGGGGCGGCTTCTCGGACATGGACTTCATGGTGGACGAGAGCGGGCTCTGGGCCGTGTACACCACCAACCAGAACGCGGGCAACATCGTGGTCAGCCGGCTGGACCCGCACACCCTCGAGGTCGTGCGCTCCTGGGACACCGGCTACCCCAAGCGCAGCGCGGGGGAGGCCTTCATGATCTGCGGCGTGCTCTACGTGACCAACTCGCACCTGGCCGGGGCCAAGGTCTACTTCGCCTACTTCACCAACACGTCCAGTTACGAGTACACGGACGTGCCCTTCCACAACCAGTACTCCCACATCTCCATGCTGGATTACAACCCCCGGGAGCGGGCCCTCTACACCTGGAACAACGGCCACCAGGTGCTCTACAATGTCACCCTCTTCCACGTCATCAGCACCGCAGGGGACCCCTAGCGGCCGCGGGAGCTCAGGCTGCCGCCCGAGGGCCGCGGGGGGCGGGGCGGGGGGGCCCTTCGACTCCGCCCGCCCGGGTCCCTTTAGCTTTCTGTCTCTGTCCGGCCCTTTCTCCCCTCTCCTGTCCATTTTTTTCTCTCCCTCCCTTTTTGCCGGGCTTTCCTTCTCTGCCCCTGTATTTCTACTAGTGCATTCTCTGTCTTTTCTCCTCTGTTGGTCTCTGATTTTGATACTTCACTCTTTCGGCCTTTTTATTGATGTCCCTCTGTCTCTTTCTTTTCATGGATCTGACTCTCCAGTTCTTTCCCTGTCTGCCACTCAGTCTCTCTTCTCTCCTTCCCCTCCCTCCTTGCTTCCCACCCATCTCCCCAGGCCCTCCCCTCCAAGCCCCCTCCTGCCCTTCAAGGAGTTGAGTGCATGGATCGGTTTCTTTTTTTATTTACACTCTTTCTTTCCAGGTTGCTGGAATAAAGGGGACCTTTGACATTTGATGCTTTGGTTGCTCTGTGTGTCCTAGTAGGGCAGAGGAGGCAAGGTGGAAGCTAAGTGTGAGCCTGGAGACCCATCCTGGCTGGGCCCCCTTTGTCCCAGGCCACAAGCTGTGGGCACCGGGGGCAGACAAGCCCAGCCTGGAGGCCAGGTGGGCTGCATGGCAGGGCGAGCCGTTTGGGAAGACAGGTGAGGCACCTACCAAGGCAAAGTTGTTTTGTTTGAAAACAATTTGAAGGCAATTTGATCCAAACAGCGGAGAATTCTATCACAACAATGAAAACAGGCCTTCAGTGAATATTCTCCATCCCTGGTTTCTCACTCATCGATCACACTGGTGCATCACTGAACCATCTGGCAACTTAAAAAAAATTTTTTTTTAAACACTTTGGCTGCTTTTAAGAATTTGGGTATGAGAGAGTAGGGCACAATATTTTTCCTTTTCTCTTTTTGCTTTGTAATTTCACCCAAAATCATTTTACATGAGTCGCATCTGTTCTAAGTTCACTACTAAAAAGGTAGAAACAGCCTGAAGGGGGCACTGGGTGCCTTCAGCTGAACACACCCTCACCCCACACCTAGAGCCCATTCACTGGAAGGGGCTTGGGCAGAGATGGGCCCCAACACGAAGACCACAGCTCCTGGAGGTGAAGAACCGGCCACGCTAGGAAGTATGGGAGGCAGGAAGGAGCGTGAGGGAGCCGGAAAGAGGCTGGAGAAGCAGAGGCCAATTCCTCAGGAGCCTTGGTGATGTGACTAAGGTGGGGAGTGGGCGGCACAGAAGGGGAAGAACAGATGAGAGTCTTATTTTAGCCAGATCCCTGGTGGCCAAGGTGAGACAGACTGCAGGAGTGGGGAGAGTCACCTCTGGGGCTGGTGGCTGGGAACAGAGGTAGTGTTGACCGCCACCCCCACGTTGGCCCCACCACATGGCCCCCACTCAATCTGGGGAGGAATATTATGTAAAGAACCCCAGGGGCCTAGATCCCACCCCACTGACACCATGGAGGAAGCGAGACCAGCTCTTCTGGAAGCTACCCTCCCCCGCCCATCTCTAATTAATGGCCTCTCTGATTAAATCAGCTCCGCTCTGGGCTGGCATCTCCGGGAACGTGGGACACAGGGGCCATGCTGCAAATGAAACCAATGAATAATAAATGTAACTGCCTAATGCACTCATTTAAAACCAATTTTTAAAGAAATCTTCAAGAAAAGCAATTAATTCCCCTTTAAATTAACGAGTTTGACATTGAAAAAGAACCGATTCCCAGATAAGCCCACTGAGGCACTTTGTACCCGCTTAAAAAAGGGGGGGGGCACAGAGTTAGGGGCCACTTAGGACGTCTGCAGCGCAGCCCTCCTATCCGTATTTACTTGCAGGCAAATCCCCCAAAAGAGCATGGTGCAGGTAGAAGAGTAGTTCACTGGTCTCTCCTACTCCCAAAGTAAGGTCGGGGATAGAGGGCTGCTGATGGTGGAACCACCATCTTTGTCCAAACCCACCCAGCCCTGGAGACGCGCACAGAACGCAGGGCTGGGTGTGGGTGTGCGTGTCACCTCTGCACGTGGGTCGTCCAGCAAATGCCCGAAGCGCCTGGCACCCTAACCTCCCTGTCCCTCTCTCACACACGGAGGCAGGCCCGGTGCTCCTTACCCTTTTGCGTTTGTGGCTTTTGTTCCAACCAAGGATGGACAGGAGGGATACCCGTCCACTCCCAACCCAGGCCAGGATCCTGTGCGCCTTAGGCTGCCTGCCACCACCTCTGACTTGCTCCCTCATGGACGTGTGCCTGGCTAGTGAGGAACTTCGTAGGCCATCCCGTGGCAGTGCCGGCGTTACCCCGAGTGGAGGTGATCCACCCCAGCCCTGCCGTGTGGCCACAGAAGCCTGGGCTGGTGCACATGGCAGAAGGTTGGAAACCGCTCTCCACCCCCCCCCCCGCCCCCCCGCCCCGAGGCATTCTGGGCTGGGAAATGCCAGACCAAGGGGACGGGAGGGAAGACTGCACTGCTGTCACCATCCAGAAGGCCTGGGATTTACGACCCCACCTCCAGGCAGGAGGTGGTGGGTGGGGATGTGGAGCAGGTGAGGGAAGCCAGAGCCACTTCACCATGAATCACGCTGACACCGAGTGGACCCGGGGGCATGTTTAGCTAACAGCGGCATTCCTTTGTCTTTGGGTTTGGGCCGCTGCACAGCTAGACAAAGGGAGGAGAAGGTCCACGGGGGGAGGCGGTCGCACCCGGCCAGGGGGCCTCCCTAGTGTCACACCCTAGGACACACACCTAGGGATAACAGAGTCACATGGCCCCACGCATGCTTGGGCACACACATGCCCAGAGTGACAGAGAATGCCACAAAGACCATTTTCCTGCCAACCCCACACAGGAAAACATACAACACCCCCAGCAGCTTCTCAGCCCCCTGTCCACCCCCTTCATTTCTGCTCCTTCCCAGAGGCTCCAGGGGCCAGGAGGGGTGGGATCGCTCCCGACCCCACAGCACTGCTGGTGCGAATGGGGGTGCTGCTGCCTGCCTGCTGGCCCCCACAGGTGATGGAAGATTCTGCCCGCCGGCCCCCCCCTCCGGGCTGCGGAGTGGATTGCTCTAGAGACCAGCCAGATGGGCTGGCCCAGGTGACTGTTTGAGACACAGCCTTAGGGGCCTCCCCTGGGATGGGGCTGGGCAGGGCTTCTTTTGCTCAGGTCCCCAAGCCCTGCTAGCTTGCCACCCTCCCCCCCACCAATCTGGGATGGTTCCCATTAAATGAGGGGGGCAGAGTGGGCTAAGCCTATAAACTCCTTGATTGGACTGGGCCCCCAGCCCAGGCCCCGGCACAGGGGTAGCTGTGAGGAGGTGACAGAAAGCAGGTGGGCCACACCCACAGGCCACCCGGGAGGTGCCTCGACTGGCTCTGCCATAGGCATCCCGTCTGCTCCAAGACAGCCCTTTCTCCTTGGTCCAGTACAGGGCCTCCCTCCCCCAGAGGGCTGGGCAGGATCCCCACTCTGAGCGGCACCTGGAAGTAGCCCCCCTCCCTTCCTGGCTGGTCCCCTGTTGCTAAGGTAACAGCATGTGAGAAGGAGGCAGGACCCAGGAAGAACCTGCCAGAAGCATTTGTGGTAACAGGAAAGCAGGCCTCAGGGTGCTGGGTGTAATGTGTTCTAGTTGGGAGTGGCTGGCGTCCGGTGGGGAGAGGGCGTGGGTGGGTGGGGGGGTGTGTGTGTACGTGTGTGTCCGTCTGTCCATCCACCCTGACCTGCTGAATCCAGAGAAGTGACGTCAGGGCACTGCCCTAGCATTCTAGGACATTCTCAAACACCCAAGTTTGAGGACCATGGACACTGACTGGCGCCCCACTTCCCTGCTTGGACCCCCCACCCCCACCCCAGGCCCACGATGAAGGGAGGCTTCTCAGGGAGGAGATGCAGCCTGGATACGGGGGACGCTAGGGACGGCGGAAGACAACTGCTCCTGACAGCTCCCCCTCCCCTCAGTGCGGAGGGAACGAGACACAGGACAGCAGAGTAGTGGTTCCAAGTTTAATCGAGGGTGCGAAGGGGGCTGCACTGACCCTCAGTGAGGGCCCCAAGGAGGTGGGCAGCCTGGGCCCCATGCGGAGCACTTGCTTTTTGCGGTTGAATAGAGGAACATAGCATAACCAGAAACAAGGCCGTCCTGCCCCCATCTTGGACCTGGGTGGCGGGGAGAGACGGAGGGGGCAGCTCAGCTGACTAGGGCTTCTCTTTGGGACAGGTCACCCTGACCTCTTCAGTCCGGGAGCCTCCCCACCCACCTGCCCTTCTGAAGTCAATTCCTAAAGGGGAGAGGAGTCTGGCAGGGACAGCCCCAGCTGGGGGCAGAAAGGGAGCCCCCAATGGTGAAGAGCTCCCCTCAGCCATTTTGGGAACAATAAATACTGTGACGTCAGCAGGGAGGGGCACCCGTTGGCCAGGTGACAGCAGGGAGCAGAGTCTGTGGGCCCAGCCACCCGTCCTGCCCCACCCGACCCTGCAGGCCAGGCCTGAGCCACCCACACCCCTCACTCCGTGCGCAGGATGATGTGGATGCCGGAATCCGTGAACACGGGCCCGCTCATCTCCCCTGTCCGCAGTGCAAAGGAGGCATCTTCAAATGGCTTCTGCATCTGACCTGGGGAAGCGTGAGGGATGGTGTGTGAGGGTCAAGGCCCGGCCGCAGGCCAGGACCAGGTGGGGCAGGCAGATGGGGCTCCCAACCTGCGCTGAGCCCTATGCCCATCCATCATGCAGCTTATGGCCCTGTCAGTGGGGCGGCAGGGCCATTAAGGAGGCCCCAGGAAGCCCGAGGACAGCATGAGGGATGGCAGGCAGAGCGGCTTCTGCCACTGGGCACTTGGGAGGCACATCTCGGTGATGAACTTGTCTCCCCGGGCCCCCGTTGCCAGCCCCTGCCGCATCATCTGTCCCACCTGCCTCCTGGGGCAGGCAGGCGGCTGACAGCCCCTTGCTGGCTCTCCCCACACTCCTCACCCCATCCTGGGCCCCTCCCTGATGCTCCGCAGACCCCAGGATGGAGGGGGGAGAGGAGGGAGAGGAGGAGGTGGCCTGATCTGCTCTGCTCCTCCCTTCCCACTGCCTGAGCCAGACAGGCCTAAACTCAGGGCTGCTGATCTGAACTCTCCTCCCCTCAACCCTGCTTCCCCCACTCCTGACGGTGGTGTTGGGAGGGGCATTCTTGGGGACAGGCCCTGGGGCTCTCAGGGGACCCAGCCTTATATCCCTCAACCAGAGGAGAGGCAAATGGCAGCCGGGACCTACCCTGCTGGGTCCATGATGGGGACAACTGCACAGAGAGACCCCGAGACGGACTCCCCACCGCAGGAGGGAAGGACACCAGGCAGAAGCAGCCCCGCCACACCCCCTCCCCAAGCAGGGCGAGAACCTCTGAAGCTTGCGGGACTGTGCTGCCACCTGGTGGTCCCTGAAGGCCTGTGCAGCCAGGGCTGTCCCTCCCAACCTCCGCCGGGCTGGGGGACCCCCACTGACGGGACAGAGCTCCTCTAGGGCTAGGTAGTGCCCACTCCTTGCGCACCTCTGCTGAAGGCACCCAGGTCTCCCCTGGCCTTGGCCGAGCTGCAGTCGCTGAACTGTGAGGCCAGAGATTCAAAGTCTTCCTCTCCTGACTTGATCTTCTGGATGTAGCCTGTGGACATACGTGACACGGGGACATACAGGGAGAGCTTGCATCGAAGGCAGGGCAGGATGGGGTGCAGGGCTCCAGGTGGAGGGTGGCTCTTCACTTGGGACGGGAGGCCTGCAACCCCTGCCCTACTTTGCACACGAGCATGTGTGAACACTCACCTCACACATGTCCCGAACGCTGCCCCCCCAACATGTGTGCACAGTCATACGTGTCCATGAAATGCCTTCCATGTGCAGGCACACGCTGGCCCCGTGGAGGCCTCAGTGCTGGCCTCACACCCCATCCCTCCACCCCTGCTCCCTTTGTCACTCCTAGAGCTCCCCCGCCAACATAACATGAATGTAGCATGACCTCTTCCCACCCCCCCAACACATATTTTGGGGAAAAAAAAATCTACTTCCAGGCCCTGCTGGGGAGGAGAGCAGAAGGCAGGGCAGACACTGAAGAGGGATGCTGGGACCCAGGGCCCCCAGCCAGATCCCCCAGGGCGGTGATGGGGAAATTTTCTAGATGCTTCTAGGAGAAAGGCAGGAGGCCGGGGCACCAGGCCAGCTCTGCCACAGGAGTCGGCTGAATCCTCAGTCCCTGGGCCTCAGTTGTCCAACGCATGGAAATTGGGAGGAAGGCCCAGACTGCTTCCTGGGGCGACATGAAGAGACCACAAGGTAGCCTCGGTGGGACACGTGTCATTCCCATGGGCTACGGCCCCCGAGGCAGCCGACACAGTCTTCTCCCAGCTGCCCTAAAAGGCTGTGTTGGCGTCACCCTGGATTCACCCTCTGTGTAGCACGAACTGTCCCCGTTAGGTACGGATTCTCCCCGGGGGGAAAGGGAGGCTAGGGGCAGCATGCGGGGAGCAGAGCGCGCAGGACTGCGTGTGCCTGGTGGGGAAGAGCCCCCGCTTGCTCTTGAGTTCAGGCGTGAGCCCTTGGAGCCAGAACCCATCCTTTCCTCCTTAAAGGCCCCCTCCCCTGCTCCAACCAGCTACCCTAGCACCCGAATGAGCGGCCACTGCGTGGGCTCCCAGGACACCCAGCCCCCGACCACCAGAATGGCCCCTCACCTCGAGCTGGTCCCACATGGGTTCCCAGGCAGCTACTCTCCTAGGGACATTCCGCACACCCACCCAGCCCACACTGGACGTGAGGATCACCTTGGCATACCTGCCAGGGGACTTCTCAACACCACCATGACACTTCCATCCACTGCTTCTGTCTGAGCACCACGGGGACACTACTGGTTAATCTACCTGGCGCCCTGAGGCCCAGACACCCAGCCAGGCCATCTGCTGGAAGCTGAGCTAGTACAAACCTCGCTAGGACCACAATCGAAACATCACACCCGGGACAACACACTTACCGGCCCATCTTGCACAGGACGTCAGCGATCGGTGTCCTGGTATCTGATCTGCTTGGCTGCTTCCACGGCTGGCCCCACGTCACCCCTGCCTTCCCCATGTCCCTGTCACTCTTGTCATGTCCTGGCCATCCCGTTGCCTCTGAAGCATCAGTCACTTGCCAGCAGGCCACAGTGACACACAGCCCAGTCCCTGGCACAGGGACCTTGACAGACGTCACCGGCTGTCACATTCTCCTTTCCATGAGGGCTGTGCGTCTCAGTGCTAAGGATCCCCCTGTGTCTGTGTGATCTGCCCATCCCTGGGCCCCCTCGCCTGGTCTGGTCATCAGTGTGATACGCTGCCTGGTCAGAAGCCTTGCCAACGCGACACAAGCCCCGCCCTCTGTGGGCAGTGGTGGCGGCCGCCTGGAATGCCCTGCGGTGGCTGAACATGCCCTGGGCTGCGGGGGGGCCCCCCCTGTGCCAGCTGCACCCACCGTGATCCACCCTGAAGCGGGCATCACCAAGACACCACCCTCCTCCTCCGCTCCCTGGACTTCCGGCCATCCGTCCGCCTCACCTGCGCAGCCTCGAGATTCCTCCCCCTCTCCCCTCTGTCTGGACCTCAAACCACGGGCCAGGGAATCCTGAGCACACAGGGCTCCCCGCGGTCCCTGCCTGCCACCCGAAGTGCAACTGTCCACGCATGCCCAGCACCTGCGGCGCCAGGTCCCGCCCCGAGCCCCGCCCGAGCACCACGCGGTCGCCCTCTCCGGGGGCTGGGGCCGTGAGTCAGCAGGGATGCCCCTGAGCCTAGACGGCCTAGCTAAGGTACACAGACACAGGTATCAGCCAAGCCTTTGCCTGCCATCGCTCACAGCACCCAAACCTTCCTCTGACCAGCCAACTCAGAAAACATTCGGCTTGGAGAGAAGCCTCAAATGATTAAAAAACAAACAAAAAAAACCCCCACTCCTTTCTAGAAGCCGATTTTCAGGAGTCTGGCCACAAGCCAAGATGCAAGGGAACCCTCAGACCCCTGTGCATCCCGTGGGCTCAGGATTACCCCATCTCCCGGGACATCTCTCCCAGTCCTGCTCTGCCCCCACCACCTCCAGGCCTCTGCTTAATGGTCTCTTCCCGCAGGAAGCGCCTGTGTTGTCCTCTGGCCTCACCCAGGAGCCTTTCCTAAGACCCTGCCATGTGAGGCGCCTCCCTGCGTTTGCCAGTGTCCTGTCTGTGTGTCTGTCACCCGCCTCATGCTGGGAAGGCAGGGCCGGTTGTCCTTGCTCACCGCTGCGCTCCCGGCACCCGGCTCTGTGCACAGAACAGGTGCTCGCTAATGCCGAAGGGATTCATGAATAAATGAGACAGAAACGGGCCACGGGGAAGGAGGGAGCGGGATCTTTAGGCAGGAACGCTGGAGCCTCATGTCTTTTCCCTGTGCACCTCACATCAAAAGGCCCAAAAGGGGGAGAAAAGGAAGCACCTAGCACACGCGCGTCGTCCCCCCGCCCCCGCCCACCCCGCAAGGCCCTGGCCTGGCCCGCCTGCCTCAGCACCCCTCACCAAGACGGCACCCATCCAACGGGGCTCCCGTTGAGAGAGCGGCAGAGCTGGGGGCGGCCTCTCAAGGAGCTCCGAGTCTGAAGCAAGGAACTCCCACCTGCTTTGGGGAGTCCAGGAGCCCTTGAAACTGGCTGAATGACAGAAGGGCACCTGTCGCAGTGGGTAGATCACAGGCTGGCCTGCTCAGTGCGTCTCTGAGGCCGAGGAGGCCAAACTCTGGATGCCCGCTACCGCATTCAGACCTCAGCTCTACCCCTCCTGAGCTCAGTGACCTTGGTGGCTGACTACCTCTTGGAGCCTCACTTGCCTGGTCTGTAAAATCGGCTGACAGCAGCTCCCACCTTGGAGGGCCACCAGGAGGGGTAGTTCCTGCTGGCACAGTGCCTGGTGCAGAGCAAGCTCCTGATAGTTACTAGTTGTCTGTCCCTGTGTTAGGGACTGAATTGTGTCCCCCCCATATTCATACGTTGAAGCCCCAATCCCCAGTGTCACTGTATTTGGAGATGGGCCTTCATGCAAGTGATCAGGGTTAAATGAGGTCATAAGGGAGGCCCCTGATCCCACAGGATTAGTGTCCTTACAAGAAGAGACACCAGAGAGCTCCATGTCTCATTCCCCACGTGCACACGCCAAGGAAAGGCCACATGAGCACACAGCGAGAAGGCAGCGGTCCATAAGCCAGGAAGAGAGTCTTCACCGGAAACTGAATTGGTCTGAACCTTCACCTCAGACTTCCAGCCCCAGAACTGTGGGAAATAAATCCCCAACCTGTGGTATTCTGTTATAGCACCCCAAGCTAATACACCATAGTTATTTAGGGGAAAGTGAGTAAACAAACTGGGTGGTCTCTGAGTCTGACTCTTTTTTTTTTTTTAAAGGAGGGGACGGGGAGAGAGAATCCTAAGCAGGCTCCACGCCCAGCGCAGAGTCCAACAGGGGGCTTGATCTCACGAGCCTGAGATCGTGACCTAAGCCGAAATCAAGAGGTGGATGCTTAACTGACTGAGCCACCCAGGCGCCCCTAGAAAGGTTTAGAGACAAACTAGGGAAGGGGCCTGGACAGGGCAAGAGCTGACCGGATTAGATCTGCTGTCCCAGACGACCCAAGATCCAGCAGGAGGGGCCCCGAGAGACCAGAGACCCAGCCTGAAGCCAGCAGGCTTCACCGATCTTGGGTGAGGATACTAGGCCAAAGGTGCTCACTGACCCTCAGACCCTGGGCATGAGGACTGCTGCTCACACCAGGGCCTCCCTGGGACCCTTAAGTCCTCGGCACGGTTGTGTGCTGAGGGAGTTGCTCCTTCCACTGGGGCCTCCCTGGGACCCTCAGGCCCTGGGCCTGTGGGGCTGGAGGGATGGGGAGCAGGTGGAGAGGGCTTCTCCACAGCCTGGCCTCCTTAGACAAGGACACTGGCAATGACAGGCAGCTGGTCCTCAGATCCCTGACAGGGCCTGGCCACAGCCCAGCAGCTGCAGAAGAAAAGGAGCCTCAGCAGAAAATGCGGACGTGCTGGTTCCTACTGCAGGCAGCCTGTCCCCTCGGGGAAGTGGGGAGCACTGGACCTAAATGGGTACTGATGAGATTCGAGCCTCCAATCCTCATCTCCTGGTCACCTGGAACCAGCCCAGGACAGAGGGAACATCCTCTTTCACAGAAGAGAAAACCAGGCCTGGACGCCCCAAGCTTGCTGACACGGCACATGAGTGAGTGGTTACGAAGCGCACCGTCTCACTGCGCTCTAATGATCCCTCATCCCAGCCCCATCTCAAGGCACTGAGTAAGCAGGCCAAAGTCACTGTAGGGTGTACATGTGGAGCCCACCAGGCTGCCCACAGCTCTTTCAGGAAGCAGCAGACGCTCTGTCCTGACCTTGGCCGCCAACCACACATGCCTGAATGACCGGGGTCCAGTGTAGACAGCAAGCGCCTGGCACTGAGCCCACGGCTCTGCTGGGCAGTCCGCCGCTGGCCAGCCCCTGGATCTCATGGCCGTCCTGCCCCTGTTCTACAGATGATGCAGCCAAGGCTCTGAGACACTTTCCCAAGGCCACATGGCTGGCACCAGGCTCCATCTGTGTGTGACTCCAGGATGAGCCACACTGGTTCTGACCTCACCCCTCCCTGCCCAGCTAACCTGTTACCCAGTCCTGATTCTGCCTCTGGACCTCTCCAGAATCTGCTCCCCCACCCCTCCCCGGCCCATCAGGTCCTCCCACAGCTTCCCCCAGGCCATCTGCGCAGGTCCGTGCGTCCAGCCCTTGCTAACATGCCCGAGTCTGCACTGACTTAGGGTTAGGCCCCAGGGCCCGGCTGCTTCCTGGGAGCACCTCCCCGATCCCCCTTCTCTAACACCTAAGCTGACCTCAGCAACCCCCAGGCTCCTGCCACAGTGTCAGCTCACCGGGCACACACTTGTCCCTCCTGGAGACGGGGAGGCACCCTCACCTGCCCCTCTCAGGCAATCCCCATGGCCTGACAGCCCTCCTTCCCAGGCACGCTCAGATCTCCCCGTGCCCTCCTGCCATCTCTTGCCAGGATGGTCCCAAAGGTCTCCGTCTCTGGCCTGGCTGCTCTGCTGAACCCAGACCCCTCTCCTAGTTGCCCCCCAACGGCTCTCCCTTGGGCCCCTCAGACTTAGTGAGTCCCTCCCCAGACTGCGCCTCTTCCCAAGTCCCCTCCACCAGTGGAGACTCAATCTCCAAATGCCTGTTGCCTCTTGCTCACTCTTGCGGGTCCAAAAGCCTCAGAACAGAGACCACTTGAGCTGGGAAGACCCAAGTCACCACGTGATCCTCTGGGCTTTCCCCACCCACTTCCTCCTCTTCCCCCTCAGGCAGCCAGACCCCCTCATCGCTCACTGCTAGACCCAACCACCAGGGCTCTGGGCCCTCCAGCTTCCCTGGCCCTTCACACTCCGGCCACACAGCTCTTTCCTGAAAGCAAAGCACTGCAGAACCGTCCCCCCGTCATATGTGGCCATGTTTCCTGCCATCTCCAGAAAGGACCCAAACTCTTCACCTCACTTGGGGCCCCCCTCAACCTTGCTGGGACATGCCCTTGCAGGGTCTCATCCCCCCTCAGTCCCCCGCATGGCCTTCCCCGGGGTCCTGGCCATGGCCTTGCCCCAGGCTTTTACTTCTGCCACTTCCTCTGCTGGGAATCCTTCTCACTTCCCATTGGTTCCTGAAACAAGGCTGTGAGCACTGACTGTAGGCCAGGCCGTGTGTAGAGCGGTGGGAATGCGGTGGGAAGAGAGCCAGTCCCTGTCCCCACGGAGCTCAGGAGGCGAGCTCTTTAATCTGCCTTCCAGATTCTGTGCATGAACTCTGCTCCTCTCTATAATGCTGAGGTGTGAGGCTCACAGAGGCCAGACACCGTGCGGGGGTGGGGTGGTGGGGGTGGTGTGGTGGGTGGGTTTAAGTAATATCCTGGAAGCCAAATACTGGACCAAGGGATGTGACAGTAAAACAAGAGCCAATACTGACCGAGTGTGCACTTTGCCAGGCCTGTGCTCATAACAACAATCATCATGACCGCTAGCAATTAGAGAACATTTACTAGACACCAGAACTGTTATTCATGCTTCACTGCACTAGGTCAGAGTCTTCACAACTACCCTATGAGGTGTAGGTTCTGTTATCAAAACATGAATTTTACAAATGAAAAGACAGGTTCAGAGATGTTAAGTAACTTGCTCAAGGTCACACAGCCAGGGCTGGGCAGAGCCAGATGGGCACTCAGGCTGGCTGGGTCTGGGTGAGGCACTGGGTCATGTGTGGTAAGAGCAGCGCAGGAAGGGTCTGGGGTCTGTGGTGGCAGAGCCTGAATGATGACACCACATGTGAGATCCAGACCAGCACTGTCCAACGGAACTTCCTGTAAGGATGGAAATATTTTAGATCTGCACTAAGATGGCAGCTGCTCGCCACATGTGGCTAGTGAGCACTTCCAAGTCTGGCCAGTGTGTGAGGAACCAATCTCCAATATGACTTAGTTTTAATTAATTTACACGGAAACAGCCCCGTGTAGGTAGCGGCGGCCATGCCGCGCAGCTCTATACCAGGGATCTGCAACTGACAGCCGTAATGGGCGACATGCTGCTGTTTATCATAAAGTTTTATTGACACGCACGCACACACCTGCTTATGTACATATCAGGCTGCTATCAATTACAAAGCTGAGATGTACGGTCTCAAAACCTAAAATATTCACCATCTGGCCTTTTAAGAAAAAGTTTGTGTACTCACCACTGCTCTAGACGGTGGAGGAAACAGAACAGAGACAGGAACAATGTCCTCTCTCAGGGCAGAGGTAAGTCACCGACTGCTAGCAAGTTCTACGTTGCTACCTTTCCAACCTCCTTCCCGACCCACCCACCTATGTGCCCCAGAACCCTGCTTGATGACATTACCGTCAACAATAGCTCTCAATGACTAAGGGCCTACTGGGCACCAAACACCCTCACCTCGCTGAATTGGCCCGATGGGCCTCGGAGGCAGGTATGTGACGACGCTCATTTTACAGAGGTGAAAACTGAGTCTCAAGGAGGTTACGCAAGTCCCCCAAGGTCCTGGAGCTTACGGGGCATAGCTACCATCCGAACCCAGGTCTGCCAGCCCCCAAGGCTGGGTCCTCCCCTCCTAACCTGGCTCACCCTCAAATGCCAGACAGAAAGAAAAGGAGAGGCAGCTGTGTGGCCCAGGCTCATGTCATGTTCAGGCACTTTCGGGTCAGCCAACGCTGACGGCTGAGTTGGCTGGGGTGCAGGATCTTGTGTGATGTCTACAAGGCTGGTTCCGGCTCCCAAGGAGAGGACACCCCCCACCCCCATCCTCCCCCCTAACCTGTTTCCAGCCCTGCTCACCATTAATCAGCTCCAGGGCCTCCTCCTTGGTCCTGGTGATCTTCTCCTGCCGCCAGGACGAAGGCCGCCGTGACTGGCTGTGCTTGACGAGCAGGTGTGAGCAGCGGACCCTGGTGGGCTCCCCCTGTCCATTTTTGCTGCCACTGCTGCTGTTGCCACTTGGCCGCTCCCACTGGCTGGCATTGGTGATGTGATTGAAGTAGTATACCCGGCCTGGAGGGGGGGGGGCAGGGATTCAGTGGGGACCTGCTCAAAGGACACCACTGTGAGGCCAAGACAAGGCACTGGCCAGTGGGATGCCTTCGTTCAACAAATCCACTGTGTCCACCACGTGCCACAGGCCCTTAGGGAGCTGACATTCTAGATGCTGGGACAGACAGGTACCCGACAAGCAAATAAGACAATGTAGTAACTTCAGTTATTGGAGACTTCAAGGAGGAAAATAACCCAGAGTGACAGGAGAGAGGAAGCCGGGGGGGCGGGGGGGACAGGGAGTGGTTCGGAGCATGTACTGGGTGGCCAGGCTGCCTGTTCAAATCCGGCTCTGTCACCTCTGTCACTCACTATGTGAGCTACCCTCTCTGGGCCTCGATTTTGTCACCTGTAAAATGTAGATTAACAACAGTCCCTGCTTGTAGGGTTGTTCTAAGGACTGAGAGAGCTCACAGCTCTTGCCACACTTAGGGTAGTGCCTAGGACACACTAGGAGTGTGACAGCTATCATCTCCATTTTACAGACGACAGAAATGAGGCCTCACCTTCCACGTCTTTGGTAATGTTTTCTGAGTGTACACTCTACTCCAGGCACACATGGTTGGAGGCAGTCACGAAAGCTCTGTTCTTAACCTGCACCCGGTGCACAGGGCTGCACAACTAGGGACCAGCGTTCCTGGGGGCCAGATGTTACCCAGGGCCTGAGGAGCAGTAGGAGTGAAGGCTGCAAGCGAGAAGAGTGAAGTAGGACCCAGGAGAGCCCAGGCATCATTCCAGGGGCTGAGATTTTGCCTGGGTTGCATGGATGACTTGCACCCAGTACCGTGAAGAGCTGAATGTCACCCCTGAGGAAAACCACCAGGGTGGAATCCAGCATAAATGGCAAGAGAGGGGGCCCAGAACTGGGTAGGGCATGAGATTCATGCTGCAGGTTGCAGCCACAGAGCAGGGCTGGAGCAGGCTGGGTGAGAGCTGAGCCAGTGACTGACTTTAAAAACTTAGCAATGGCCTCTATCTCCCTGAACCTTGGTTTTCTCATCTGAAAAGTGGGGGTGAAGTGGCAGAATTAAGGGCATAACTTCACAGGGTTAATGTGGAGAATAGTGACGATATACGGGAAGTGCTCACCAGAGGGCCTGGCATTCAATTAACAGAAGTCATTGTGACTGTGATTTTTATGGGTTATGGAGGCAGTGCGGTGAGATGCTGGGCCCTCCTCACTAGTCTGCAGTGACAAGGGCAGGGGGCTCTGCAGTCAGACTTCTAATCCAGCCCCCACCCCCTGGAATGAATGACCTTGGGTGAGTTCCTTAAGTTTCCAACCTCAGTTTCCTCACCTGCAAAATGGGGGTAATAACTACCTACCTCCCAGAGTTGTGGTCATTCAGAGAGAGAACACACTTAAAACACACTTGGCACAATGCTGGGCGGTGAGATGAACGTGCCCTATTACTGATACTATTATTGTGGATAAGCCTTAAATCGGGCTCCCAGCACAGGGTCCATCCTCAGGCAGACTACCACCGGGCGGATCCGGCAGACTCAGCATTAGATGGGGTGGGGATGGCAGGCGGGTTAGCAGGAGGAGGTTGTGGACCCGAGGCCGGGCAACACCCTGGGGCCACGCCCTGAGCATGGGGTTGGGGTGTCCTTCCCCGGGGGTACCTCCCGGGCCCAGCGGAGTGCAGAAACGTTCCCCGGGGACGTCAGGTGCATCAGGCCAAAAGGTGTCAGCCGGATCGGCAGGGCCAGGGCCATCACCCAGGGGAGTGCAGCGGGATCACCCGCCCTTCACCACCCCGGCAGCGCGCTGGGTCTCTCCGGCCCCGCCCCTTGCCTCAGTTTCCTCCGGTATCCCCGCTCCTGAGGTTCGCAGCCCCCACGGGGCGGGCCCGGGCCGTTACCCTGGGAAGACGCGGAGAAGCCAAGACCCCACGGGAATCGGGCGGCGCCGCCGCGCCCGAGGGGCGAGCTCGAGCCCTGCTTCCGCGGGCCCGCGCGGCCCCGCCCCAGCCCCGACCCCCGCGGCACCTGAGCTGCGGCTCATGCGCTTCTCCCAGCCGGGCGGCAGCTTCTCCTCGTCCGCCATCTTCCCTCCTGCCGCAGCGCCCGCTCCGCCTCCTCCGCACCGCCTATGCCGCCCGCGCCCGCCCACTGCCGCCGCTGATTGGCTCGGTGCGCCTTGCACCGGGGCCTGGAGACGATGCTCATTGGGCACCCTAACAGTCCAGAGAGGCTTTCAGGCTTTCTATTGGGTAACAGCGAGACTGGGCGGATCCTCCCCGCATTTTACCTGGGTTCCGCCCCCGTACGGCCTCACCCGGATCCCGCCCCCTTCCTCACTCGGCCCCTAACTGGTAGGGAGGGGACTGGAGCCCGTCCTTCTCGACACCTTTGGTGAGCATCAAAGAAGTCCAGACCCCTCCTTTGCGTCCTTCGCCGCAGGCCCCATCCGATTGGCTACTGCGGCAGTAATTCCCGCCTTCCTAAACCGTTCCCAGAGGCCCGCACCCTCCATGCGGAAGTGTCTGGGTGGTTAGGCGGTGACGGCAGCCCACGAGGTACTTGAAAGAGGCGGTGCTACCTTAGCTGTTGCCTTAGCAACGTAGTTGCCTTGGTGATGAGCGGCGAAGAACCCAGAAGCCTAAATTTGGCTCCTCCATCCTCCCTCTTCCCACCTGTTTCCTCCAGATGTCCAAAGCTATGCCCCCACTTTTTTTTTCTTTTGGAAGACTAACCCTTTACCTATGCCACTGACCCAAACATCTTGTACTTCCTTTGGAAGCTACTTTACTTATTCCCTCTCAGTCTGGCTCCTGCCTCCTTCTTAGGTGACTGGTGGGTGTTGGCAGGGACACTTAGCTGGGGACACAGGAGGACGTGCCGGTAGGAGGATGATGAACTCAGTTTGAATCGATTTAAAATTGAGTGTGGCACCTGTGGGACACCGAGGAGATGCCTGCGGACAGGCTGGAGATAGATAATGAGAAGCAAAGACACCAACAGGGAAGGGTTCAATGATAGTTTATCTATAACTAGACCCTTATGTGACCATTAAAAAGAATGAGGCGCAGTCATATGAAACACAGGGAAACATGTCTACAAGAAATCTGAGACAGGATGTAGTAGGCTAAGAGCATTCAGGGGCCAGATTGCTGGGTTCAAAGCCTGGCCCTCCATTTGCTATGGCCTTGAACAAATTACTTAATCTCTGTGCTTCAGCTTCTCCCTCTGCAAATGAGGATAAGAATATGTATCTTAGGGCGCCTGGGTGGCTCAGTTGGTTAAGCGACTGCCTTCGGCTCAGGTCATGATCCTGGAGTCCCGGGATCGAGTCCCGCATCGGGCTCCCTGCTCAGCAGGGAGTCTGCTTCTCCCTCTGACCCTCTTCCCTCTCGTGCTATCTCTCATTCTCTCTCTCTCAAATAAATAAATAAAATCTTTAAAAAAAAAAAAGAATATGTATCTTATACATACCTTTGATGCAAAGGTTAAATGAGTTAATTTGTAGAATGCTATCAAAAGTGTCTGGCCCATAGCAAGAATATGTGTTTGATGGGTGAAAACAAAAGCTAGTCACAGTACAGCACAGCAATTATAGTATGTATGAAAGCATAGCAAAACAAAACAAAAAATCAACAAAAACTAATTGAAAAGAATTAGATCCCTTATAGAAAGATATCAAAGCATTAAAAAAGCATAAAATGGAAGCATACTGTTCAGTATGAGTAGTATATGTATAATTATCTCAATTGTGTAAAAACTGTATAACAAAATTTCTGGATTCATTCAAATATGTTAATGACTACCACTGGCAATTCAGGTGAAGGAAAAATTGAGGAATGTAAGTTTCAATATAACATTTTGATTTTTTTACAAGCACATAATAATCATAACCGTAATCCTTATTTTTTATTTTTTATTTTTTAAAGATCTTATTTATTTATTTGACAGAGAGAGAGAGAGAGAGACAGTGAGAGAGGGAACACAAGCAGTGGGAGTTGGGGAGGAAGAAGCAGGCTTCCTGCTGAGCAGGGAGCCTGATATGGGGCTCGATCCCAGGACCCTGAGATCATGACCTACGCCGAGGGCAGATGCTTAATGACCGAGTCACCCAGGCGCCCCTCCATAATCTTTTTAAAAAAGATGATTTTCAACTTAGCACAGAATTGCAAAAATAGTGTAGATTTTTCATCTACCCTTTACCCAGCCATCCTTTATATTAACACCTTACATAATAACAGAACGGAGATGGGGCTCCTGGTTGGCTCAGTTGGTGGAGCATGGGACTCTTGATCTTGGTGTTGTGAGTTCGTACCCCACATCCTGTGTAGAAATTGCTTAAAAATAAAGTCTTAAAAAAAAATAGAACAGAGATCACCAGGGGTCACTTTTACCCCCAGGGGACATTTGGCAATGTCTTAAGACATTTTTGGTTGTCACAAATGGTGGGTAGGGAGGTGCTGCTGGCATTTAGTGGGCAGAGGCCAGGGATGTTGTTGAACATCTTACAATGCACAGCAACCCCAACAAAGAATTATCCAGCCCCAATGTCAACTGTGTCAAAGCTGAGAAATCCTGCCGTAGAATAATTATCAAACATTTGTAAATACTATCGGAAATCAACATTAGTACAATACCATTAATTAAATAGAAAAGAATTTCCCGTTTTCCCACTAACATTCTTTTTATGTTCCAGGACACACATTGTCATTGTTAGTTTCCTCCAGTACATGACATTTTTTAGGTCTTTTCTTGTCTTTCACGACCTTTGATACTTTCAGAAAGCAGAATGTCCCCCATTCTGATGTTTTGCCATGATAGGGTTTGTCTGATATTCTCATGATTTGATTAAGGTTACATGTTATTGGGAAGGTTATCACAGCGACAGTGTGCCCTTCTCAGTGCATCATACCAGGTGATCAATGATGTTGCATTGTTTTACTTTTATTAAGGCATCTTTTGCTGTGTAACAAATTACCCCACAATTTAGTGGATTAACATTTATTATTTCACAGTTTCTATGGGTCAGGAATCCAGGCACAGTTTAGCCGGTGTCAGCAGGAATGGCTGTGGTCTCATCTGAAGGCTTGATTGGGGCAGGATCTACTTCCAAGCTCCTTCATGTGGTTGCTTTCAGGATTTAGTTGCTAAGGTGATCACGGACTGAGGAACAGATTTCCTCACTAGCTTTAGCTGGGGGCCTCTCCATGAGGCAGCTGGCTTTCATCGATGAACAAGTGGGAAAGCAAGACAGCAAGCAAGACAAAAGCCGCATTCCCTTTGCAACTTAATCTCAGAAGTGATATCCCATTACTTTTGCCATGTTCTATTTGTTAGAAGCTAGATCTGGTCTATGCTCAAGAGGAAGGGATTATACAAGGAGGTGAATACCAGGACAAGAGAATCATTAGGGACCACCTTAAGAATCTGCCTCCCGGGGCGCCTGGGTGGCTCAGTTGGTTAAACCGCTGCCTTCGGCTCAGGTCATGATCCCAGGGCCCTGAGATCGAGCCCCACATCGGGCTCCCTGCTCATGCAGGAAGCCTGCTTCTCCCTCTGCCTGCCGCTCCCCCTGCTTGTGCTCTCTCCCTCTCTCGCTATCTCTCTCTGTGTGTCAAATAAATAAATAAAATCTTTAAAAAAAAAAAAGAATCTGCCTCCCACTTGTGATGATTAACTTTGATCACTTGGTTAAGACAGTATCTAAACTTACTATTTTTCTCCTTGTGATGGATTTACTATTTTCCTCTTCCTCTTTGTAAACTTACTATTTTCCTCTTTTTGGGAGATACTTTGAGACTGTGCAAATATCCTACTTCTGCTTAAACTTTTGCCCACCAATTTTAGCATGTATCAATATTTCTTTGTCTACAGCAATTATTACTATGGTGATGCAGTGGTGATTTCTTATTTCCTTCTTTCCTTCTACATTTAAACTGCAATTCTTTTGTAATAAAGAATTGTCCCTTCTCCCCCATTTATTTACATATTCAATTATTTATTGATACGAGCATGGGCTCAAAGATATTTATTCTTTTGATCATAGTCCAATATTATTATTTGGTTGTTCAGGTTGTTCCAAATTTGGCCACTGGGAGCTCTTTCACAGGTTGGCTTCTGTGCCCTTTCTACATGCTCTCACCCTCTTTGAGCACTTCCTACTTCGTGGCATCACAAGATATTCCAGGCTTAGCTTGTATATTCTCTGTCCTAGTTCTGGGAACCAATCACTTCTATAAGGCTTGGTTCCTTTCACTGGAGAATGGTATTTAGAAACCAAGATCTAGGTGCTGGGTATGCCCATTGTTACTGGGGTGTCACTGCTTCTGGTCCAAGTGGATAAAGCAAGGAAATATAAACATACATATCTGCATTTCTTCATGTCTGTATACATACTAAACTAAAAAGTTTAGTTTTTAGTATAAGTCCATACTGATGCCTCCAACTCTAATCCAGCCTCACAGGGTTTATTCTAGCTACCTCCTTTCATCCCACCTTGTTTTATTTGTAACTTCTTCCTCTAGCAGTGAGAAATCTGGCTCTCACTATCTACAATATATTTACCCATTCGTTCAACCGTGTGTGTGTGTGTGTGTGTGTGTGTGTGTGTATGTGTGGTATTATACGTACAAAAGTAGTTCTGGAACTGCTTAATCATAATGCTGTGAGGAATTTATTTAATTAGAGTACAGGGTTTATGTATAATTCTTTTTTATCTTTAGCCTTACAGTATCCAGTTAAAATACTTTTTCCAGGGGTGCCTGGGTGACTCAGTCATTAAGCGTATGCCTTCGTCTCAGGTCATGATCCCAGGGTCCTCGGATCAAGCTTGGATCAAGCCCTGCATCGGGCTCCCTGCTCAGCAGGGAGCCTGCTTCTCCCTACCCCTCTGCCTGCTGCTTCCCCTGCTTGTACACTGTCAAAAATTAAAATAAAATCTTTAAAAAAAAAACTTTTCCCAGTTATTTAGGTTAGCTCCTTTCTTCCCAACCCCTTTTGGTGTGGTCATGTGATTCACTTATAATACAGGCAGATTAATTTGACAGCCTACATTCCATCTTTCTTCCTACATCCTCGTTGACAAAAGCAAAGTCCTTCATCCACCACTACAGTTCCACACAGGGGTGTGCCATCATCACAAAAATCCCTCCATACTTCCTTTTTATGTAAAAAAAGCAAAACAAACAAGTACCAATAAACTAATGAAAAGGAATGAGACAATTTATATGGAAAGGTGAAAAATAAAGCATAAAAAAGCAAGCTACTGGGGTGCCTGGCTGGCTTTGTCGGTGGAAAATGTGATTTGATCTTGGGGTCATGAGTTCAAGTCCCACATTGGGCATAGAGCCTACTTAAAAAACAAACAAAAAAGCAGTGAATGGTATGTATTACAGAATGTATAATTATCCCAATTGTATAAAAATTACAGATTGTATTTTAGAAAATTACTGGATTTACTCAAATGTTAAAAATTGCCACTGGTGGGAAGAGTGCTGTTAATAAGAAACTTATTTTTTAACAAAACATTTGGATTGTTTTTACAAGCAGATATTAGCATGACCATTTTTAAAAAATGAAAATGGTTTCTGTAAACGTATTGGAAAAGACCTGACTTCAGGAGAGCGAATGGGACAAGAAGGGTTTTACTTTCAGCCCGTATTTTTCTATGCTGATTTGAAATTAACAAGTAACCGCCTTGTCAAAGGTATGGTGTATTAAAAAAAACATCTTGTTGGATCTATTTTTAAATAGACAAATATGGGGGGAAGATAGCTCTAAGAGTAGGAAGAGCAAGGTATCAGAAAACAGACATTTCTGACATCAGGAGGGCGCTGAGTCCTAAGGACAGAAGGGAAGCCAAGAGGGCAGGCAGGAAGGTGTCTAATGGAGACGAAGGAAAGATCATCCTCCATGAACTACAGACCAGCAGCATCCTAGGCAGCAGGCAGGTCTACCTCCCAAGAAGCTTGGTAGTGGAGTGAAGGCAGTAGACTGGGTGGGGCTTAGGGGGAAGGGGAGGAGCAGCAGGCTAGACTTGAACATGTTACTGTACTGCAGGAAATCAGCCAGGTCAATACAAGAGAGGGGAAAAGGGATGGGGCAAGTTTCTGGGTGGAGCTCCTGAGAAAAGCTCCAGAATACAGCTCTGGGGAAGGCCAACCTCGACCCTGGGATCTGTGGCCACGGGAACACAGATGGGGTGTTTGGTGTTCTGTCTACCCCCACCTGGGGGAAGGTTGGAGACAGCTTAAAACACTTTGTGCCAGACATCCTGCTGTTTTAACCGCATTATCTCATTGAGATGTGGGTGCCACCATGGTGCTTTTTAGTGTAGGAAAACGAGGATCAGAGAGGCTGGCTTCCCCAAATCCCACCACTAAAGACCAAAGTTCAGCCTGTGCCACACTATCTCACTCTGTCCCCTAGGATTTCAAAAGTCCAGGAACTGTGGATGCTTAACCATGCTCGGGCTCATCTACGTTTCACAACATGGCAATGAAGTAAACACTACCAGTTCCGGTTTGGATAAGGAAATGAAGAAGTAGAGAAGTTAATTACCCTGCTCAGAATCACTATCAGTGGCAGAGCTGGGATTCCAACCATAGTCGGTCTGAATCCAGAACCTGTATTCCTAACTACTGTATCTACTGTCCTTACCCAGACACCCCTTGGTCTATTAGGATGACAATAATCCCACGATCTCTTGACCTTTACAGACCCATGGCAAATCCCAGAGCTGTAGGTGGGCTTCCATTCAGGCTCCCAGGCTGCTGGCTTACTCTTCCCTCATCCATCCAGTTGATCCTGAGCTCTTATTGAGCAGCTGGGTACTGAGAGTATGGTGACAACCAGATGTCAACCCTCCCCACATTAGACAAGGCCTCACTCAAAAATGACAACAATGAAGCAACTTCTAAGATTTTATTAACATGAGTTTTTAAAAACAAGCATCCATACCAGTGTGGGGGTGAGGGTGGGAGAGGAGGGGATGGGGGGAAGAAGGGAAGAGGAGAGGGGAGGGTAAGGCAGGGCACTTGACAGGGGGAAGGAATTCTGCTCTATTGGTAATAAAGCTCCAGGTTCATCCCATCATGGATTTCATCTGAAGTAAAGGTGTTAAGGAATTCTCACTGTGACCTCCATCTCCACCTCTCTCATCTTGCACGGGTAGGTCAGGGTGGCTTGAGGACTCCACCCAGGGCCAAGGAAGCTATTTGGAACTTGGTCATTTTGATTCCAAACTATTAAAAAAAAGTTCACACTCCCTTTGCATGACAGACTTGCCTGAGTCTCACTCCACCCTGACCTCCTGTCCACACTCAGGTAGAGTTCAGTGATATATATTTTGACCTTAAAGTGTCTTCTGAGGGGCGCCTGGGTGGCTCAGTCGTTAAGAGTCTGCCTTCAGCTCAGGCCATGATCCCAGGGTCCTGGGATTCAGCCCCACATCGGGCTCCCTGCTCAGCGGGGAGCCTGCTTCTCTCTCTCCCACTCCCCCTGCTCGTGTTCCCTCTCTCACTGTGTCTCTGTCAAATGAATAAATAAAATCTTAAAAAAAAAAAAAAGTGTCTTCTAAGCCAAGTCAAAGTATTTCACCAACCACCCTCTTCCCCCAACAAAACAACTACATGGCTCCCATTTTCTAAACGCTTACCATGTGCTGCAAACTAAGTTAAACACTTTATGTGCACAATCTCATACAGACTCCCGGCACTGAACAAAGAGAACCAAGTCTGGTTATGTAGACCCTGCCTCAAGAAGTCACACAAAGGATACAGTCCCCCAGAGACACATGGTCCTTAAAAATCGTGTACCTGCGGGATAGAAACCTTTTAGACGGAATTCTAAGGTGGCTTTTCATCCTGGAGGCAAGCTGAGGAAGCTCTGCCTAAGCCTGCAGGGCTCCCCAACCCAAACCTGACCTAGTCCTGTCCAGCCCCCAGCTCTACACTGCACTCACCACTTCTTCAGGACGATCTTGTTCCAACGGGTGCCAGTTTGGGCTGCGATCAGCTTCTTAAGGTCCCCGATGGTGTCATCAGTGCTGGGCGCAGACGAGTTAAGGAAAATGGAAGGGAGAGGTAGAACGTGGAAGAGGGCATTCCAGGGCTGAAAGCACTCTGCCAGGACCCCATCCGCCCCCTCTCCCGGGTTTAACTAAAGTCCCCCTACAACACAGACTGAGTTGCCTGGCTCATGCCAAGCACCCCAGGAACCACTGCCTCTCGGCCGCCGGTGGATACTTGCACTTAACGCGGACCTTCTTCCCTAGACGGTCGTTGCAAACAACCTCGATCATCCTGTCTGGAGCTACACACAGCGTGGGGTGGAAGGCAGCAGAGTCAGGACTTCAGGAGCCTCCCAGGACCCAAGACCCCGGGTTTGAATCTTCTGTATACCCCTCAACCTCCCGGATCCGCGTCCTTCCGGGCCTCAACTCCCAGGACCACGGACCCCAGGCAGCCGCGCCTCCCCCGTCAGGTCGCCTGAAGGCCCCGCCTCGCCTCTCGCAGGCGCGCACACCCTTGATGGCCGGGTCCCATCAGTCTTCCCCGACTCCGGACTTCTCTACCCAGCCCCTCACCTCGAAACGCCTGGAACCAGCCGACGCCACAACCTCCTCGCTCGAGGGCGGAGCCGGGGTCAGAGCCGGAAGCGGAAGTGAACAACCGGAAGCGCCCGCCCCAGCTCCCCGCTCCCGGCTCCCCTTCCACACCCCTCCGACTTCTTTCCGGTCCCAGGCGCGGGATGGGCTTCCGGTTCCCAGGCGCCGCTTCGCGGTCCAGGAGATACCTGCCCGTCGGTGCGTGGAGCCAAGTTGGGGTCCCGGTCTGTGCGTGGCCGGGGAAGGGGCGTGAAAAGAAAGTCAGAGGTCAGGGGCCGGCGTCCAGTCCGTTGGAAGCTGTTGGTTGAGGCCCCTTAGATGTGGGGAGACGTCGTCCGGTGTGGGGTTTGGTAGGAACATCAGGGGAGCCCGGGGACGTCCCGTGGGGGGTAGTGACTTCCCGTTTCTGAGCCCGACGAAGCCTCTTAGCCTCAGGGCTATGGGGAGCCTAGCTCGAGTCGTGCAGTCATCTCGTCTGGCCCCCTACCTTAATTCAGAGCCGGGCCTTGGAAGCGTTTTGCTAACCCCTCCCCTTTAGCTGTCGCTCCTGACGCCCCGGGGCACCTGGGCGCAGACTACAGTCAATTAGCAAGGGAGCCGCCTGATCTCGTCCTGGATCGCAGCACTTACTAGAATGGAGTCCAAGTTGCACGCCAACCAGCATCACAGGCAAGTAAACTGGAAAGGGCACAAGTGCAAAATCACCCAGGTTTGCGTCTTCAAGGAAGATCGCTCCGGCCGGGTTGGGAGCACCCTGTACCAGATCTCAACCTTGCCTTTCAGTCCCAAAGCAGCCCCTCGACTGGTCTAGTTCTC
This sequence comes from Callorhinus ursinus, assembly GCF_003265705.2. Taxonomy (NCBI): domain Eukaryota; kingdom Metazoa; phylum Chordata; class Mammalia; order Carnivora; family Otariidae; genus Callorhinus; species Callorhinus ursinus. The sequence continues at coordinate 447,797 of NW_027397144.1, read as the reverse complement.
CAGAGCTGGTGGGGCAGGGAGCACCCCTCTCTTAAGTTCATCCAAACAGCTGGCAGTGGAAATGGAACCATTCAGCTGTTCTTTCTCAGCAGACAGGCTTTTCCCAGTTTGGTGAGCCTAAAGGGATTCACTCTGAAAATGAGCCACCACTTCTGATGTGCCCAATCCACCTTCTCAAACTGGGATGTGAGATTAGGTGGAAGACATGAGGGGCCATCCTGTGGAAAGGGCGGAGGCTCTGTGACCCTTTGGCGGCTGACCTGACTTAGGGAGCTGGCCCAAGAGGTCCTACCACAAACACTAGGCTCAGGGGCCTTCCTGCTCAGAACTTTGACCTGTCATTCCTGAGAGTTCTTCTGAGTGTGCTTGAGAGGGCAGGGAATCTGAATGGAAGACCTAAGTTGGAGACACAGGCTTTGAATTTGGGCAGATGAGTGGAAAACCCAACCTCACCCCTTAATATTAAACTGATCTCAAGCAAGACAGTTACCCTCTCCGATTCTTGATTTCCTCATCTATGGAAATGGGATAGCAATTCCCACCCTAGGATTGTAGTAAGGATTGGTCTTGGACCAGCTTCTGATGGTTCTTTGAGAATTTGCTTAAGAACAGATGGGGCAAGAGGGGAGGTTGGAAGGTCAAAGGTGAGCAGAGGGGACTGATGTGCCCAAGGAAGTTTGGAAGGAACACATCATTGCATTCACAGAATTACTGTGTCACACAAGATGGTGGTGGTGGTTACCACTAGATGGTGGAATTGCTGAATCTCCTGTTCCTCTTTGGTACTTTTTGGTGGTTTTCCCAGATTATCTGCAATGAACATATATTACTCTTGTAATCAGGGGAAAAAAGTAAGTGTTACTTTTTAAAACCAAGAAGTTCTAATTTCTAAATGATTGATTCAAAGATTGTTCAAGCACAGGATCATGACGCTGAGTTACAGGCTGGGGAGTGGGAATTGAAAGGGGTTGGGGTGGTGCTGAAAGGGAATGAGAATAAGTCTGGGATTGTTGAGGGTTTGGGCTCCAGTGGGTGGTGGTGGGGATCTACTGGGGGGCTGCCAGCCCCAGCTGGGCTAAGCCATCCTGAGGGGGTGGTGGGCAATGGGAAGTCCCAGGACTAGCCTGCCGCTCCCGCATGGACTCCCTCTCCCCCAGATTAAGTTGAGAGGGGGAGGGGCCTCAGGAGATATGACACCTGGCTTTAGAGACCCCTCCCTACACCCTGGTAATTAGAATTTGGAGATTCCCATGAAAGGACTCAATGAACAAGGGCAGCCCTATTCCCCCTGTCTGAAGGTTTGCTGTCAGAGGTGCTGGGGTGGGGAGGAGGTAGGTGCTTCCCAAGAGGGATAGTTCTAGGTCACAACCCAAGAAGCAAGCTGGGCAGGCCCTCTCTAATCCCTTGTTTCCTGGGTTTCTGACCCAGAGAAAGGAGTTTATATGTGAGGTTTCCCTCCTTCCACCTCTGTATGCTGATGCAACAGGAGACGGTTCTTAGGAACCCTCTTGTAACTGAGCCCCAGGGGCAGGATTTTGCCAGGTTTAGCTGAACTTTAAAGCCGTTGCCCCAGGGGTGCAGTTTAAACCAAATTTGGCAATTTTATTTATTTTTATTTCTTTTAAAGATTTATTTTTACTTATTTGAGAGAGAGCGAGCGAGCATGAGCGAGCAGGAACGGGGGGTTGGGGGCAGAGGAGAGGGAGAAGCAGAGTGCCCACTGAGTAGGGAGCCCGATGTGGGGCTTGATCCCAAGACCCTGAGACCATGACCTGAGCCGAAGGCAGCCGCTCAACCAACTGAGCCACCCAGGTGCCCCCAAATTTAGCAATTTAATTTTTAAAAAGATTTTATTTATTTATTTGAGAGAGTGAGAGAGGGAACACAAGCAGGGGATGTGGGAGAGGGAGAAGCAGACCTCCTGCTGAGCAGAGAGCCTGATGTGGGGCTCGATCCCCGGACCCTGGGATTATGACCTGAGCCAAAGGCAGACGCTTGACGACTGAGCCACCCAGGTGCCCCCCAGATTTGGCTCAGTCGGTTAAGCATCCGCCTCTTGGTTTCAGCTCAGGTCACAATCTCAGGGTCATGAGATCAAGCTCTCCTTTGAGCTCTGCGCTCAGTGCCGAGTCCCCTTGGGATTCTCTCTCTCCCTTTCCCTCTGTCCCTCCTCCTGGGCTCTCTCTCTCTCAAATAAATAAATAAAATATTAAAAAACAACAACAACAAAAACCAATCGCCCCACCTAGGAATCGCCAGAGGGGAAATAATCTTAGGAGTGGAGAGAATTGCTCTGGAATTTCCTTCTTCCAACATCCAGCCTTTCAGCAGGCCTTGGAGATACAGCGGTGACCAAGGCCCCGAATTCAGTCTGATAGAAGACTAAGACAAGTGGTCTTCAGTACAGTGCTGTGAGGGGGAAGCCCAAGGCGCTGAGAGCAAAGAAGGCATTCCCCATGTATGATGGTATAGGCTTTCCAGAAGGACTCAAGACCACGGGTAGTGTGGCAGAGGGGTACGCTGTGGCATCAGATCTGGGCCTGTGGCCCTGGCAAGGGACTTGACCTCTGTGGGATTCTTTTGGTCTTTCCACAGTTGCAGGATGGCTGCCAAAGCATGAAGCATTTTTTTCTGTGCTCTTTCTTGTTTGAGGAAAAATATCGAAGGGGTTTGATTGGTTAACAAACATTTGGAACATACTTTTTTTTTTAAGGTAATAATTGCACATGGTAAAAATTCAAGCAGTATAAAAGTATATATATGGCAGCATAAAGTGTCCTTGCCTTCAGAGCCCAGCCCTCCCCAGGGGCAACTACCATTAAAAGTTGCCATTTTCTGGAGATAGTTCTGGCTTCAAATGTCTGATATGGAGCCTCCCAAGAAAACGATAAAACTTTTCAGACATTAACACATTTCAGTAGAGATAGAGACTTTGTATTTTCAAGTAACATACAATATTTTAAGTTATGTCAAAGGGCAGAAACAAATGACTTAGGGTTTTTTGGTTTTGTTTTTTAAGATTATTGATTGATTTATTTTTAAGTAATCTCTACACCCAATGTGGGGCTTGAATTCACAACCCATGAATTCACATGCTCCACCAACTGAGCCATCCAGGCACGCTATGAATGTTTTAGTTTTTATACAGGCCTTCGTGTATGAAGGGTGAAACATAATAAATCGTGTGTGCATTTTTTGGAGATGTATGTATTTCCAGTGAGATCAAACTATATTCACTGATCTCTATACCTGCTGCTTTTTAAACCAAACAGTATCCTGGAGAATTGTTCAAACAGCACTGAAAGACCTACGTCATTTTTTTTTTTTAACGATTTGAGATCCTACACATGGCATTGTTGGGTCCAGCAGAGGCTGCAATCTTATATTGCTAAACTGCCTTCAAAGAGTTTGAATCAATTCTGCCCCTTCTGCAGGGTTGGAAGGGTCTGTTTCCTCACACCAAGGCCAGTGTGGATATTTTCCAGCTTCTTCATCTTTTTTTTGTTTTGTTTTTAAAGATTTTATTTATTATTTATTTGAGAGAGAGCATGAGCAAGGGGGAGGAGCAGATGGAGAGGAAGAAGCAGATTCCCCGTTGAGTGGGGAGCCCTATACAGGGCTCCCTTCATCCCAGGTCCCTGAGATCATGACCTGAGCTGAAGGCAGCGGCTTAACCGACTGAGCCACCTAGGCGCCCCTTCATCTTTTTTAATCTGATAGATGAAAGCCCTGGTGTTTTACTTTTTATATATTTATGGATAAGCACAAGCATACAGATGTATTTTTTTAGCTTTATTGAGGTATAGTTGATACACAAAAATTGCACACATTTAATGTATACATCTTAATGAGTTTTGCATTTCTTTTTAAGACAGTTTTCAACATCTCCAAATCCTGCCTCTGTGTGTGTGTGTGTGTGTATTGAAAACATTTATTGCCGTAATAGGCTCTTGGGGGTGTGATTTAGCAAAACCTCAGAATTAAATTTCACATGTCCTTTGACGCATCAAACCGGTTCCTGGTTATTTATCCAGTAGAAAAAAACATGTGAGAAGGACACCTGGGTGGCTCAGTGGGTTAAGTGTCTGCCTTCCCTGCGATCCTAGGATCAAGTCCTGCATGGGGCTCCTTGCTCAGCCGGGAGCCTGCTTCTCCCTCTGCCTGCCACTTCCCCTGCTTGTGCTCGCTCGCTCTCTGACAAATAAATAAATAAAATCTTTAAAAAAAGAAAAAAACATGAAAGATATATATGTATATATCTACTTACCCAGTAGAAAAAACATGAGATATAATATATAAATGCTTTTATATACAAGTGCTTATATATAATATATAAATGCTTACTTATATATATTATATATAAATGCTTATATATATAAATGTTTAGCTCAAATATTGTTTGTGGTAACAAATCTGGAAACAACTTGAATACTCATCAATACAGGAATGTTGAATAAATTTGTTTTTATTGATAATTTTTTAATGAATTGCTAATTTAAAAATGAGTCATGGGGTACCTTGCTGGCTCAGTCTATGCAGCATGCGACCCTTGATCTTGGGGTTGTGGGTTCCAGACCTATGTTGGGCGTAGAGATTACTTGGAAATAAAAACTTAAAAAAAAAAAAAAGAGATGGGGCGCCTGACTGGCTCAGTGGGTAGAATATGCAACTCTTGATCTCCAAGTTGTAAGTTCAAGACCAGGTTGGGTGTAGAGATTACTTAAAATCTTTTAAAAAACAAATGAGCAGTATATATTTGGTGGGAGTGTCAACTCAGCCTCTATGCAGAACAATTTGGCATTATCAAGCTGAAAAATTGAACACGCTCTTTGTTAACAAGCTACTTCGGTTCCACAAATTTATTCTTGTTCATAGGCATCAGAAAGCATTATTAAGTAAAAAAGTTAGGGCCTCGCTCTCCGTTACGACAACCGATGGTTGTCCCGCGTTAGCGCGGCTCCTACCGCGCCTGCAGGGCTGGGTCCTGGGGTCTGAAGCCCCGCCCTCCCAACACTTGCCGCGCTCTCGGGCCTGTCACCGCCCCCAGCCCCGCCCCCGGGCCGCTCGTCACCGCCCTTGGCCCCGCCCGTGGGCTGCCCGTCACCGCCCGAGCTACCTTTCCCGGGCTCGATCCCGGTCCTCAGTCCCGCCCCACGAGCCTCCTCCCCGCCTTTAGCCCGGCCCCCAGCCTCGTCCCAGCCCTTAATCCCGCTCCCGGGCCTCGTCCTCGACCCAAACACGTCCCCGGGTCTCCCGTCACCGTCCCGGCTCCCGTCCGAGCCCCAGCCCCGCCCCCACCCTCGTCCGCGCCCCTAACCCCGCCCCCGGGCCGCGTCAGAGCCTCAGCCACGCCTTCCGTGCTCGGGCTTGGCTCCCAGTACCATCCTCCGCTCTCGGTCCAGATCGCCGGGACCCGACCATGTCCCCGCCAGAGGAAAGCTGAAACTCTCCGCCCGCTGTCGGAGGCGGCGACCACCGCCCTGCCGGCACCCCCCCCCCCCCCCCCGCCCCCCCCGGGCGAGATCCCCCAACCCCCCCGCCGCCAGCGGAAGTACGTGTCGGCGGGATCATGGCGACTTTGGCCGACCTGCCGGACTCAGTCCTGTTGGAGATCTTCTCTTACCTCCCGGTCCGGGACCGGATCCGCATCTCCAGGTGCAGCCCCGCCCCGCGGGATGGGGGAGAGGACGGTCGGGCGGGGGTGGGGCTCCCCCTGGGATGCGGATCGGGTCCCCGCGGGGCCGGGGCTGTTCTAACGGCGGGTCCCCTCCCCCAGGGTTTGTCACCGCTGGAAGAGGCTGGTGGACGACCGGTGGCTCTGGCGACATGTCGACCTGACGCTGTACACGGTACGCGGGGCCGACCGGGCGGGCCTGGGCCGCGAGCCCCACCCCCTCGCTCCCTAGATTTCGAGCTTGACGGTCCCGGGCGCATCCCGGCACCGTCGCTTACCTGCTCCGCAGCCTGTTTCCCCATCCCCAAAATGGGGATAACCAAGCTCGTGCGGGGAAAGAGCTTAGAGCCGAGTCTGGCATAGAGTGAGCCTAGGACAAATGTTAGTTGCTTACATTATCTATTAATGAGTTTTCCTGGAGGAATCATTTTCCAGATTCAACTTAATTTCGAGAATTTATTTCCCGAGTAGTGCAACCGAACCTTTTCCACGGTTTCTCATTTGCATCGTATTTATTTTTCTTGTTTTAGTTTTAACTATTTCAAATATATATAGAAATGTGTAGAGGGTAATAATCTGAAACAACTGTGTACTCATCACCTAGATTTAACCCATTTTGACCTTCGGTCATTTTTGCTGCAGATTGTGTGAAACATACATGCAAAGGTTTATGTAGACATATATGCACACAACATTTATAGATATATTCCTTGCATTATTTGAAACCCTCCTCAGAGGTAACCACTATTATAAACTGGATTTGTAGTCTTCTGATCACGTTTTTATTTACTTCCTGCGTGAGTGCTGAGAAGCAATATATAGTTTTGTTAATGTGTTTCTAAAGTTTAAATAATGGTATTCTATTTAGGTAATTAAATGCTATTTATTGTACATCCACCCACAACTAGCTTTATTCACACAATATTGCTTTTGAGATTTATTTTAATTGAGATATGTAAATCTTGTTTGTTCCTTTTAACTTGTTAAATGAGTATACCACAATTTCTCTATTTTCCTGTTGACAGATACTTAGTTATTTCCAGCTTTTTACTATTATAAACAGTGTTGTAAAGGAGGGTCTCAGACTTGCCTGTGTATATGAATCACCCAAGGATCTTGTTAAAATGCTGATTCTGATTCAGTGAACTGGATGGGGCCCCAGATTCTGAATTTCTAACAACCTCCCAGGTTTTATGCTATGCACAAATTTTACATTATGCATTTTCTTTTTTCTTTTTTTTTAAAGGTAAAATGTACCTACATTAAAATGTACAGTGCTTCCAGTTACATTTTTGTTTTCTAGTAATTAACTTTCCAGGGTTAATTTTTGCAGCTTTCACCATTACCAGGTTGTGATGATGATGACGATGATTTTTTAAACATAGGTCTAATTTACTCTAGGCAGTTCTAGGCTTTTTCAGCTTGGTTTTGTGTTGCTTATTTCTACTGGCGGTGGTCATTAAGAAAGGGCTAAAATGCTGGTGAGTCGCTTTGCTTTCTTACTTACTCCAGATAATGGGAATCCACTCTTTTTGCTTGCTAAAGCAATAGATTGCTAAAGACAGATCTATTCTGATCATCTCTTTTCCCCCATTGCTTTTGTTCAAACCTAGAAATCAAAATGAATGGGAGGTGCAGGGTCAGATGAGGCTGGCAGGGGAAGGGCAGAAGCCCAGGGGAGCACTAGAGCCCCAGCTGGGGCTTGTCTGTCTCCAGGCAGGCAGGGCCCTTGGAATAGTCTCCATATCCCTCACCCTGTCACCCCCATCTCTGGCTCTTACAGATGCGGCCTAAAGTCATGTGGCACCTCCTTCGCCGGTACATGGCATCCCGGCTCCATTCCTTGCGGATGGGTGGCTACCTGTTCTCAGGCTCCCAGGCCCCCCAGTTGTCCCCCGCCTTGATGAGAGCCCTGGGCCAGAAATGCCCCAACCTGAAGCGCCTCTGCCTACATGTGGCTGACCTGAGCATGGTGCCCATCACCAGCCTGCCCTGCACCCTGAGGACCCTGGAGCTGCACAGCTGTGAGATCTCTATGGCCTGGCTCCTCAAGGAGCAGGACCCCACCGTGCTGCCCTTGCTCGAGTGCATTGTGCTGGACCGTGTCCCTGCCTTCCGAGACGAGCACCTGCAGGGCCTGACACGCTTTCGTGCCCTGCGGTCACTGGTGCTTGGTGGCACCTACCGTGTGACGGAGACAGGGCTGGATGCGGGCCTCCAGGAGCTGAGCTACCTGCAGAGGCTGGAGGTGCTAGGTTGTACCCTCTCAGCCGACAGCACCCTCCTGGCCATCAGCCGCCACCTCCGAGATGTGCGGAAGATCCGGCTGACCGTGAGGGGCCTCTCTGCCCCTGGCCTGTCGGTCTTGGAAGGCATGCCAGCCCTGGAGAGTCTGTGCTTGCTAGGCCCTCTCATTACCCCAGAAATGCCTTCCCCAGCTGAAATCCTCTCTTCCTGCCTCGCCATGCCCAAGCTCAGGGTCCTTGAGCTGCAGGGGCTAGGGTGGGAGGGTCAGGAGGCTGAGAGGATCCTGTGTAGGGGACTGCCCCACTGTATGGTCATCGTTAGGGCCTGCCCCAAAGAGTCCATGGACTGGTGGATGTGACTACCACCCGTCCATCTCAGCTTTCACTGGGGAGCCCCGCACCCTCTGAATGGCACCTTGCAGAGGGCCTGTAGTCAGGCCGACAGGGCCTGAAAGCCGCAGGTAGAGGGAACCGAGGCCTTGGGGCCTCCAGACAATTGGAATCCCTGTTTGCCAGTTGTTTGGCCTCTGTGGCGTCAGCCAGCCTCCTGGAGGGCCCGTCCGCACATCTGGAAATGGGGAAGATCATAGCTACCTCACGGTTATGTTGCAAAGCCTTAACTCTTTATCAGCCCTGGGCCAAAAAGGTCCTTGATGAAGGGTTGTTCTCAGGAACAGGATGGATGCAGAAGGGTAGGGCTAGGAGTTAGGGGGACCTGAGGGGCCAAGGCCCCTTAGGAGGCCTGGAAAGACTGTCTCTGCATGTGCACCCACACACCGACACACCATTGATACACCTACTTGCACACGAGGGTCATGATGAGAAAGCCAATCAAGACTTAGGCTTTGATGATAAAAGTGTTAATGAAGGTTCTAAGTTGTATTTTCAGTACTTGGTATTCTGTATTTTTCAATTTTTCCACAATATATATTATTTTGCTATTAAAGAAAAAAAAATATATATTTTTTCAAAAAAGCATTTGGTTTCTTATTCAACAAACGTTTCTTGAGTGCCCACTTTATCATAGGCTGTGTTCTAAGCCCTGGGGCCACAGCAGTGAACAAAACAATCCCTGAGTAGAAGGCTGGGCAATCAACAGGAGAAAGCATTGATGGAATAGTTTTAGAGACAATAAACCAGGCTCACGTGATGGAGGTGCCTATGTCTGGTAGACTGGGCGGGATGAGCTGCTCAAGTTTGGAGACCTGAGAGGTGATGAGGAACCCACTCTGGGAAGCGCTGGGAAAAAGAAAAGACCAAGACACTGACATGGGGATGAGCTTGACCTTTTTCAGGATCAGGAAGAATCGTGGCTGAGGGAACAAGGGGTGAGCAATAGAAAGTGAAGTCAGAGAGCTGAAGGGGTGAGGTTGGAGGGTCCTCACAGGTGGCACAGGTTTTAAGGGTTCAGTAAGTAGCGACTTCCTGCCTGCTAAGTCTGAGCCACTTGAAAAAAGCAGGTGTCAGGCTGATGGTGACCAGGAGCGCCCGCCCTTGAGATGAGTGTTACTTCTGATCCGAGCTGGGTAGGAGGGTGTGTGTGACTCTACAGGTTCACCACCTGCCCACCAGCCCAGCCTGCCTGCTCAGTGGCGGGCAGAGCCAAAAGAGAAAACAGGGCTGAGCTGGGACTTTTGGTTCCTTGTTCCAAGCTCACTTACCAGAGGACCTGGGTGTCTCTCCCATGCTTTCCCACTAGTGGGTGGAGCGGAAATTCCGCATCAGGCCACATGAGGACTATGGTATGAGTACTCCCCCAGTGGGGCCATGGGTGGGGTCTACTTGTCCCATGCTGTCATCAAAACTGGCAGCTCCAGCCCAGGGCACCTGGGGGACTAGACTGATGCAGGCTGGGGTGTTGGGACTGGAGAAGTCTCAGGTTAGGGAGAGAGATCTGTTTTAAGGGTGTCTGAAGACCTGAGGTCTGTTGTCGGGAGTATGATGGAGTCGCCAATCCCAGTCTTACACTGGGCTCTGCCAGTGGTCCTGGAGTAGGCTGCTGATGCCCCACCCAGAGCAGCTCGAGGAGGAAAGCAAGTTTCCTTCCTTTCTTCTTGCTTTTCCTGCAGAAATGGAGCAGCAGGTATGAAATTGGAGGCAGTGGTAAACATGGAAGTGTTTAATGGCCATCGCGAGCAAGTAGTGATGGGGTGCGGGAGCCCTAATTTATAGTGTTTGCCCACTTCTGGGGTGTAAGTATCCCGTCATGGCTGGTTTCAAGCTACCAGTAGTCTAACAGCTGGCTCACAAAATTCCTGCAAGTTTAGCAATTGACCCCCCTGATCTGGCATGAGCTGACTTCAGCATGCCACTGGATAGTGGTGTCTTTCTTCCAGGCTCACCCAACTTTAGTGACCCCTTCCCTGAGCTGAGCTCTGAGGGGTGGGTAGGCAAGCTGAGCAAGTTTAGAATTGGCTAGTTTGAATAATTTTGGTGGGCTATAGGCTCTAGAGGTTGTCTCTAGTTGTCTGTTACTTGGCCCTGGGGTGATTTAGGGCAGAGGGAATATTGGTTTGCTGTGTAAGACTGAGCTCAAGGAGGTAGTTGGATTGGTTGGTTTGCATATGAAAGTGTGCTCAGCGGCACCCCTCAGAGGGGTGGTCCTTACCCAGGTTTGCAAGGCCCTAAGGTGTCAAAGCATCACAAAATAAAGAAAATAAAAAAACATGACTAATATACCCTCCATTGAAAGTAAAGGATAATCACAATAGCGAACTTTAATTGAGTATCTATTTTGTGCCAGGTACTATGCTCAGTAGTTCATGCATGGACTTCTTCCAGCAGCCCAATGAAGAGCTCTATTGAGGTATGATTCACATAAATAAACAGCACATATTTAGGTGCCTAATTTGATGAGTTCTGACAAGTGTACACTTGCGAAACCATCAAGATAACAAATACTTCCATAACTCCCTAAAGTTTCCTTGCGGCTCCTTTTAACCCTCCCTCCATCCCTGTTCGCAGGCAAATACTGATCTGCTTTCTGTCACTATAGATTGTTTTTATTTTCCTAGAATTTTATGTAAGTAGAATCATATGTTATATACTTTGTATGTGTGTGTGTGGGGGGCTCTTTTCTTTCACTCACCATAATGATTTTGAGATTCATCCAGGCTGTTGTAGGAATCAAAAGTTTGTTCCCGAGTAGTATTCTGTCATATGGCTATAATAGCACAATTTGTTACCCATCCATCTTTTTTTTTAAAGATTTTATTTATTTGCCAGAGAGAGAGAGAGAGAAAGTGCACAAAGCAGGGGGAGCAGCAGGCAGAGGGAGAAGCAGGCTCCCTGCCGAGCAAGGAGCCTGACATGGGACTTCATCCCAGGACCCTGGGATCATGACCTGAGTTGAAGGCAGACACTTAACCGACTGAGCCACCCAGGCGCCACTACCCATTCATTTTTTGATGGATATTTGTGTTTAAACATATGTTTTTTCTTAAAATAATTTTTCCTGATATTAAAAAATAACATGTTTGTAAAGAATTTTAACATTACAGAAAGTGAGGGGCACCTGGGTGGTTCAGTTGGTTAGCATCTGACTTTGGCTCAGGTCATGATCTCAGGGTCCTGGGATCAAGTGAGCCCTGCATAGGGCTCCCTGCTCAATGGGGAGTCTGCTTCTTACCCCCCGAGCCACTCCCCCAACTTGTGCTCTCTCTTACTTATTAAATAAATAAAATCTTATTTAAAAATTATAGAAAGTGAACCTCTTTCTAATCCTAGGTCCCAGAGGAAATCACTGTGAGAAGTTAGATTTATAATCTTCTAGAATTTTGTCTACTATTGGGGCTTTGGAGAAAAATCAAATACATTACTTTTTTTTTAAGTTTATTTACTTTTTTTTTAAAAGATTTTATTTAATTGACAGAGAGAGAGACAGAGAGAGAGGGAACACAAGAGGGGGAGTGGGAGAGGGAGAAGCAGGCTTCCCGCCGAGCAGGGAGCCTGATGCGGGGCTTGATCCCAGGACCCTGGGATCATGACCTGAGCCGAAGGCAGTCGCTTAACCAACTGAGCCACCCAGGCGCCCCAGTTTATTTACTTTTTTTTTTTTTCAGTTTATTTACTTTTTAAAGTAATCTCTGGACCCAACGTGGGGCTCAAACTCATGAACCCAAGATTAAGAGTCACACGCTCTTCCAAATGAGCCAGCCATACACCCTAATCAATCACACGCTCTTCCAAATGAGCCAGCCATACACCCTAATCAATGACATCTCTTAATCTCCCTTCTGAGTTTGAGACCAATCACAGGAGTTAGAGATGGAAATATCAGCTTCATGAATAACAAAACCTGGATTGAAGCATGCCGGTTTCGCTATGCATCCCCAGTTGGCCTTATGATGTTTTACTGCTGCATTTGTCAAATGTACTTGGGCACGGTCCAGCTGGTCAACCACGAAGCTCCTCTGGAGGCTTCCCGATGGCCCCAGCCTATCAAACTAGCCCTTCTCTGGAGTCTCACAGACTCCCAAAGGGAGAGAGAAAGGGTAAGATTTGAAGACGTTCAGTTCTTTCTTCCAAACCTGCTAGTGAGATAAAGAGTATGGGTGTGTACATGCAGAGGTCACTTCAGCACACATTTGCCCTCCTTGGACATGGAAAGGCAGAGGAATGATGTTTTCTCCCTAATGGACTAAAATAAAGGCATACCTGTTTTGTGTCAGTCAGCCTGTAATAGTGATGCTACTGGCTAGGAATGCCTGGGGCCACTCATCTGGGCCCCTACTACTGGCAGTGAGTCCCCACAGACATTGCCCCGACTGGAGCCAATGTTGTGACTGGACCCACTCTTGTGGTTCTTATTATGATTGCAAGCCACACCTCAGCAGCAACTATCAGATGACTTTGAAAAATAAGATTTATTACTCACAAGTCCTGGAGGGTACATGGCATACCCAAGATTGCCAGGAAAGAGAGAGAGAGAACACAGTCCTGGGGATTTGTCTTTATTGGGGGTTAATGATGGCGTGGAGGGCCTAGGGTTTTGTGGATTCACTCTTTATTGGTGAATTTTGTTAACCTTAAAAATAAAACAGTTATTTTACCAGCAAAAAAAATTGGGTTTATTCAGGAATAACAGAGAATTACAATTCAGGACATGCAGGTTATGGCAAAACCATAGGCAAGTCTGGGGAACAAAGGAGAGGAATGCTTTTTTACTGAGGAAAGAAGGGACTTGGGAGGGGTTATTATAAGCAAAAAAAGTCCGTTAGAGTAACCTGAGAGTTTGAAGTATAGTGGCTTCTCATTGGCTGAGGTGTGCAGGTCTTTCATTGGCTGGACTGTCGCTGAGCTAGGAGTAAATCTTTCCTCCAACTGCTGGGGTAGTAAATGTGCAGGTTTCTTCCTGTTGGGAATACAAGGTATGTGTCTTCCTGTTCATTCGGCAAAGGGCTGCAAGAAGTGGTATGGCACCCTTTCTGGCCTCCTGACTCCATTTTATTTTATTCTGTTTTATTAAGTAGGCTCCACACCCAGCACGGGGCCCAACACGGGGCTTGAAGTTAGGACCCTGAGATCAAGACCTGAGCTGAGATCAAGAGTTGGGTGCTTGGGCGCCTGGGTGGCTCAGATGGTTAAGCGTCTGCCTTCGGCTCAGGTCATGATCCCAACGTCCTGGGATCGAGTCCCGCATCGGGCTCCCTGCTCCTTGGGAGCCTGCTTCTCCCTCTGCCTCTCTCTCTCTCATGAATAAATAAATAAAATCTTAAAAAAAAAGAGTTGGATGCTTAACTGAGTGAACCACCCAGGCACCCCACTTCTAACTCCATTTTAAATGAGATTTCCATTTATTCAGGTTCATAAAATGGATGCCTCTTCAATCAAAAGCTTGATGTCAGGCACCTACACTGAGCCTCCTTAAATAGATGTTCTCTGGGCTTCACTTACTCCTCCCTATAAAAGAAGAGCCTTTTTCTAACTAACCTTTAAGATACTTACGGATCTTATGGTTGGAGTGTTATTTCAAGAGGCCTTTTCTCCCTCTTGCAATAATCCTTGTGAGTGAGGTCTCTCTTTACCAATGTCCAGAATTATTTTTGACAGTGATAAGCAAACAAAACTCCTTTGAGTCATTTTTGACTCCTTGCCCTAAAACTACACAAATCCATCAGCAGATAGCAGCTCTGCCTTAATTTTAGCATCAGAGCTGGTCCCACTCCTTTGATTCTTCCCAGCCACCTGCGTCCAGCTATCTCCATCTGTCATTGGGATTATTGCCTCAACTTTCTAACTGTCCTGCCCGATTCTATCTTTGCCTTCCTAGAGTCACACAACAGACAAAGAGAAGCTTAACATAAAATAAAATAAAAATATATATCAACATCATCTGATGTTGCTCCTATAGCTCAAAACTCTTCAGGGCTCCTGCATTGCACTTAAGGTAAAACCCACAATTTTTTTAAAAAAAGATTTTATTTATTTATTTGAGAGAGAGACAGAGAGCGCACATGTGAGAGTGAGCAGGAGCAGGTGGGAAGGGCAGAGGGAGAGGGAGAAGCAGAGTCCCCGCTGAGCAGTGAGTCTGACATGGGGCTCCATCCCAGGACCCCGGGATCATGACCTGAGCCGAGGGCAGATGCTTAACCAACTGAGCCACCCAGGTGTCCCAAACCCCGCAATTCTTACGGTTGCCCAGAAGGCTTTGTATATGATTCCATTACTTCTTTGACTTCTTTTCCAGCTAGTCTCCATTCCTGCCAAACTCACTTCAAACATTTTAGACACCGGGATTGTGCTGTTGTTTAGAAGCCAAACCTCTCCTACCTCAGGGCCTTTCTATTCTTCCCCCAGAAATTCATAGTCATTCCCTAAATTCCTTCAACCAGATTGCTGGGAGTGAAGTGGAAATACTGCGTGTACATGATTGTGGGCCTTAGTTTTCTCAACTGTCAAACTGTTGTTCCTCCTTACCTCAAACACGAGGCAGATGTCATAACCAAAGGGATAGTGGTAAGAGAAAATGCTTTCTAACATGAGAACTGTTGACCTTAAAAACAAAACTGGCGGTTATTTTACCAGCAAAAGATGGGCTTATTTAGGGATAGCAAAAAGTTGCTACCCCAGGCCCAAGCAAACTATGGCAAAACCATAGATAAGTCCCACCAACAAAGGAGGGTAGCTTTTTTTTTTAATAGAGGAGAAAGGGGGAATAAGGAGGAGCTGTTATAAACTAAAAGTCCATTGGAATAAACTGGGAGTTTGAAGTATAGTGGCTTCTCATTGGCTGAGCTGTTGCTGGGGGAGGAAGAAATCTTGCCTCCTGCGGGGATAGCAAATTAGTATCCCCTTGGTCCCTCTCTTCCCGTTGGGTCTGCAATTGACAACTAGTGCTGGGCATGAAAGCTCCCGACTTCATTCTAAATGAGGTTTCCTTTTATTCATTTTCACATAACTTTCCAATAGGGAAGTACAGTTTTGTGGTTGGTTTCAAGAGCAGGTGCCTGAGACAGTGTGTGTAATACCCTTAGCCCCCAGAAGATGGCAGCACGTCACCGAATTTGTCATGTAGATGAGTTTACTCTCACAGTACAGGAATTATAAGTTGCTAATTATTTGTATACTTCTGCACCCTTCATAAATAGGGAAAATGAAAGGAAAGTGTATTTTTTCGGCAGCTACTGTATTGGCTGGACATCCAATTTACGTCTGTGATTTAAATCAGAGCATGTCCCTCATCTCTCAGAACTCCCTAGTATCAAATGGTAAATGAAACAAAAAATTAAATATATGGGGACGCCTGGGTGGCTCAGTCGGTTAAGCGGCTGCCTTCGGCTCAGTTCATGATCCCAGGGTCTTGGGATTGAGTCCCGTATTGGGCTCCCTGCTCAGCGGGGAGCCTGCTTCTCCCTCTCCCTCTGACCCTCCCCCCTGCTTGTGCTCTCTCTCTGAAAAATAAATAAAATCTTTAAAAAATTAAGTGTATGTACATATAGTGTCTAGGAGTAAATCTAACTGAAAGTTACCACCCATTGAAGAAGAAAATTTAATACTTGAAGGGCCTAAGGAAGAAACAGTATGAATGGAGGTGTGATCCACTTTGTGGACTGACAGGTACCTTTGTACATCTGGTGTTCTGTCACACAGGGGCTCGGAAAGGCAGAGAGAAGGAGCAAAAAAAGCTTTTATTTATTTATTTATTTATTTATTTAAAAATATTTTATTTATTTATTTGACAGAGAAAGACACAGCGAGAGAGGGAACACAGCAGGGGGAGAGGGAGAGGGAGAAGCAGGTTTCCACAGAGCAGGGAACCCGATGCAGGGCTCGATCACAGGACCCTGGGATCATGACCTGAGCTGAAGGCAGATGCTTAACGACTGAGCCACCCAGGCGCCCTGCAAAAAAAGCTTTTATTAGAGGACCGCCAACTGGAAGTGAGGCTCCGCCCCAGCACTGCCCTCACACCAGTTCCCCACCCGGGCTCTGCCCCCCGGGCCTGAGAACCACTTAGCCCTGCCCACGATGCCCTTACGCTTACTCGTAGCCCCGCCTTCTAGGATTGGTCTTCGCCCCCCCCCGCCACGCCCCCAGGCGTGTCTCCAGCTAGGCCACGCCCCTAGGGGCTGTTCCCGCCTCTAGCTCCGCCCGCTTGTCCTGGTACTAGTCCTTGGCTGGGCCCATTCAGCACCCAGCCTTCCAAGCGGGCTTCTTCGGGCTCCTCCCTCCTCCCGCTCCGCCCCGCCTGAGCTCTGGGGCCCCGCCCCTTTTCTTCTCACAAAACCGGAAGCAGAATTGTCGGTCGGCTGGGCTCCTAGCGGTGGCTGTATCACTTCCGCGGCTCCCGGCGCGCCCAGTTCTCGTGTCGCCGGCGGGGAAGGTCTGGCGGGAAGGATCCAGGGCCAAAGGGCAGGTTCGGTCCGGTCCCTGTGGCGCGTTTTCCGAGAGTCTTGCAGGTCCACGGCTTTTCCCGGCCTGCGGGGGTGCGGGTGGCTCGGCTGTATTGGGAGTACTGTGCCCGGATGATTCTGGACCTCAGTGTTCTCATCTGTTGCTCTGTCGCCCCCTTCTCCCGAGCACTTGGCTGATGTAGAACCCGAAAGTACAGGGGGACAGGAACGTGCTTTTATGTTTCAAATGAGAACTTTTAAAAGGACATGAACATGGATGTTCCTAAACATGCTGTGTGAAGGAAGCTTTGCCCAAGTGTATGTATTATATGATTGTTTAGATGGAGTCTGAGAAAAACAAGAAGTAATCTGTAGTCCAAAACTTAAGAACTGTGGTTGGGCAGAAGTTTTGGGTGGGAACTGACTAGGAAAGGGACATGAACTTCTGCAAGTGAGGATAATTATATCTTGATAGAGATTTGGATTACATAGATGTATTTATCCGAACTCAACTAATGCACATTTTATTTTTTTTTTAAGATTTTATTTATTTATTTGACAGAGAGAGACACAGCGAGAGAGGGAACACAAGCAGGGGGAGAAGCAGGCTTCCCTCGGAGCAGGGAGCCCGATGTGGGACTCGATCCCAGGACCCTGGGGTCATGACCTGAGCCGAAGACAGACGCTTAACGACTGAGCCACCCAGGCGCCCTAACGCACACTTTAGAGTTAATTTCACCTTATGTAAATTTTTCCTCAAAAGAAAATATTGTGGGGGCGCCTGGGTGGCTCAGTCGTTAAGCGTCTGCCTTCGGCTCAGGTCATGATCCCGGGCTCCTGGGATCGAGCCCCGCATCGGGCTCCCTGCTCAGCAGGAAGCCTGCTTCTCCCTCTCCCACTCCCCCTGCTTGTGTACCCCCTCTCGCTGTGTTTCTGTCAAATAAATAAATAAAATCTTTAAAAAAAAAGAAAATATTGTATGTAG
Source organism: Callorhinus ursinus (assembly GCF_003265705.2). Lineage (NCBI taxonomy): Eukaryota > Metazoa > Chordata > Mammalia > Carnivora > Otariidae > Callorhinus > Callorhinus ursinus. Next base: position 430,058 of record NW_027397144.1, on the reverse strand, counting down.
ATATTAAACTGTAGTGGATGATATACATACTGAAAAATGGGAAGATGTGTACTGATGTCACAAGTTACTTTGAAAAACATATAAAAAAGATTGATGGGTAGATGGAAGGATAGATAAATATGTGATAATGCAATTATAGGAAAATGCGAATGGTAGAATCTAGGTGGTGCTTATAAACTGTAACTATAAAACTCTTACAAATTTGCTATATATTTGAAAATTTGTATATTAAAATGTTACGGGGAAAGCTCATACACTCGGAGGGTATGTTGTTTATGGAAATCCTGTTTAAGATGTAAATACAGGAGCACCTGGGTGGCCCAGTCGGTTAAGTGTATGCCTTTGGCTCAGGTCATGATCCCAGGGTCCTGGGATTGAGCCCTGCATGGGCTCCCTGCTCGGCAGGGAGCCTTCATCTCCTCTCCCTCTGACCCTCCTCTCTGCTTGTGCTCACTCTCTCTATCAAATAAATAAATAATCTTAAAAAAAAAAGATGTAGGGCACCTGGGTGGCTTATTTGGCTAAGCGACTGCCTTCGGCTCAGGTCATGATCCTGTGGTCCTGGGATCGAGCCCCGCATTGGGCTCCCTGCTCAGCGGGAAGCCTGCTTCTCCCTCTCCCACTCCCCCTGCTTGTGTTCCCTCTCTTGCTCTTTCTCTCTCTCTGTCAAATAAATAAATAAAATCTTCAGAAAAAAAAAAGGCACCATTAAGAAAGGGAAAATAAGCTATAATGAGGGATGATATATGTAACATATGTATTTGAAAAGCACTGCTGTCCAGAATAAATGAAAAACTTCTGCATTATCATAAGAAAACAACAGAAGTTCCAGAAGAAAAATGGGCAAGAGCCTTGATTAGGCAGTTCACAACAAAAGGTTTCCAAACAATAAACATACGAAAAGATGCTCAGTTTCAGTGATCAATGAAATGGGAATAAAACGATCCAGAGATGCTAGTACACACCTAATAGAGTGTTGAAAATTACAGACTGGGATGCCTGGGTGGCTCAGTCGGTTAAGCGTCTGACTTTAGCTCAGGTTATGATCCCAGGGTCCTGGGATCCAGTCCCTCATCGGGCTCCTTGCTCAGCGGGGAGCCTGCTTCTCCCTCTGCCTGCCACTCCCCCTGCTTGTGCTCTTTCTCTCTCTCTCAGACAAATAAATAAATAAAATCTTAAAAAAAAATTACAGGCTGACAATACCAAGTATGGGTAAGGATGCAGAACAGTAGTGCTCATACACTGTGTGGGAGTATACATTTGTACAATCATATTTCTTTTTAACCAACAGAATATGGCAGAGGTGATGGGATGCCACTCCTGTAATTCTGCATTATATAAAACTTGCCAGCAGACTGTAGTTTCTAGAGTCTTCCTCTCTCTGGCACTGAAGCAGCAAGCTTTCATGAATAGTGATGTGGGGCCAGTGAGCTAATGATTAAGAAAGAATTCTTGAGGGGCGCCTGGGTGGCTCAGTCGGCTAAGCATCTGCCTTTGGCTAAGGTCATAATCTTGGGGTCCTGGGATTGAGCTCAGCATCAAGCTCTCTGCTCAGCGGGGAGTCTGCTACTTCCTCTCACTCTCCCTCTGTGCTCTCTCGTTCTCTCTCAAATAAATAAAATCTTAAAAAAAGAGGAAGAATTCTTGAGACATTTTTGGTGCAAAAAGGTGTTTTTATTATAGCACGGGGACCTATGGTCAGAAAGAGCCACGCTAGGATTGTGAGGAGCAACTGATTATATACTTTTTAGTTAGTGGGGGTTAGGGATAATGTAAGTCTCTAAGGAATTTGTGCATGTTAAAAAGCAAGGTCTCCAGGACCTTGGAGGGCTAGCTGTTAAGATAAGGTTGCTTGTAGTCTTCAAATGAAACATCAACAGTAAAGTAGCCTAGAGTTCTTGAGGAATGTCACATTCTATGTTATCTTGGGGATTTATCAGTGGGCTGCAAGTTGTAAGGAGACTTAATTTTAGTTACATTTTCTTGCCTTTGTGCTCATCAAATAGTACAGCCAAAGGAAATTAAGTTTGTCAATTAAGTTGCCAAACCTAATGGAGTTTAGAAGTAGACCCTTATTCCCCAGTTGAGTCTCCGCTGAAGACCCAGCCCTGGATAACCTGAACTCAGCCTTGTGAAACCCTAAAACAGAGAACCCAGCTAAATCATAGAAACTGAGATAATGTGTGTTGTAAGCCACAAAGTTTATGTAATTTGTTAAAGAGCATGGAAAACTAATATAATCCATTGGGAAAACAGACCTATTATGTTGGGTGATATGTACACTCAAGGACTCTGTAATTCCACTCTTTGGAATGTACACAACAGGAATGCTTGCACATGGGCACCAAGAAATATGTACTAGTACAAGAATATGCAGATAAGCATTATTTGAAATAGCCCCAAACTAGAAACAATTTAAAGAGCATCATCACTAAAATGGGAAATAGACTGTGGTGTAGTCATACAATGTAGTAATGTAATACTATACATTATCATGAGTGAACAGAAGTATACGCAATAATATGCATGAATCTCACAAAACATTTAAAAAAAATCCTGTATGAGTTCATTTCTTTAAGTCAAAAACATGCAAAATTAAACTAGTAATCAGGACTGAATACTTAGGTGGTACAAGTATAAAGAAAGGTAAAGAAGTGATAACCATAAAACCCAGGGTATTGCTCCTTTTTAAGTGGGGAGCCAGGAATCTGTGATTGAGAAAGGGTACATGGGTTGTGTGTGGGGGGTCTCATTTTTAAAAGTTGTTTAAAATTTAAACTATAGGGGGGAGCAGAAGAGAGATTCAGAGCACAGGTAGGACAAGGAGGCAGCCAGGCCATGGAGTGAAGAAACAGGACTCTGGTCCAGGTGGAGTAAGCACGAGTGTGTATGTACAGCGGCACACACATACACACTGTATGTATGGACACACCAACACACACACATAAACACATACACACCACCATGCTTTGGCACACACACCAAGGATACACATATTTGCGCACATATGCTACCATGCCATGTCATCATCCCTGCACCACGCCAGACACACACACCACATATACACCACCCACCCACCCCCACACTACACACACATCATACACATATCACACCACACGCACAATGGCCACTGCCAGATCCAGACATCTCACGGGGATCCCACGCAAAATCAGACCTTTGCTTTGCTGTGACACTTAGACAATCCTGGCATCATGTTGAACTCTGAAGGGGGCCATTGAGGGAAGCCTGGTTCTAGCTACTTATGCATAAGAAAGGAGTTCTCAGCATGGTGCCAGGTACAATGGTTGGTGCTCCATGGATAAATCTGAAGTGGCTACACAGTCACTGGCTTTCATCTTGGGGTATTAGGAAGGGCTACACTTAGCTGTGTGTGCTGACCTCCTACGTGATTTAACCCAGGGCTCCCTTAAAGAGTGGTCTCCACTGGGGGGGCACCTGGGTGGCTCAGTCAGTTAAGCACCTGACCCTTGATACGAGCTCAGGTCTTGATCTCAGGGTCATGAGTTCAAGCCGCATGTTGGGCTCCACGCTGGGCATGGAGCTACTTAAAAAAAAAAACCAAAACAAAAAAACACAAAAAACCAAACCCAAACCAAACCAAAACAAAAACAGGGGCACCTGGATGGCTCAGTCAGTTAAGCATCTGCCTTTCAGCTCAGGTCATGATCCCAGGGTCCTGGGATCAAGCCCTGATTGGGCTTCCTGCTTGCAGGGATAGAGAGAACTTAAAATCTTGGGGCACCTGGCTGGCTTAGTCAGTGGAGTGTGCGATTCTTGACCTTGGGGTTGTAAATTTGAGCCCCAGGTTGGGTGTAGAGATTACTTAAAAACAGAATCTTTAGGGGTGCCTGGGTGGCTCAGTTGGTTGTGTTCAACTCTTGGTTTTGACTCAGGTCATGATCTCAGGGTTGTAAAATTGAGCCCAGGTTGGGCTCTGCACTGGGCATGGAGCCTGCTTAAGATTTTGTCTCTCCCTCTACAAAAAAATAAATAAAAATAAAATCTTTAACAATAAATAAAATCTTTAAAAATAAAATTTAAACTATAAATTTCCCTCCTGTTGTGAAAATTAGAAAGGGAAACCTCACTAAAATGGAGTCAGGAGGCCGGAAGGGGTGGGTCTCATGCTGTACCACTTCATGTTAACCATAGGAAGAACTGTCAATTACAGTCCCCCAACAGGAAAAGATGTACATAGCATCTCCTACAAGAAATTGACTACCCAAGCAACTTAGCCAATGAGAAACTCCTCGTTACTCTCAACTCTTGCTTTTGTCCAGTTGACTCCCAACTTATTCCTTGTTTTCCATGAATAACATTCCTCTCCTTTGTTGGACTAGCCTATGGTTTTGCCATAGTTTGCTTGTCCCAAATTGTAAATCTTGGCTATTCCTCAAGAAACCTATCTTTGCTGGTAAAATAACTTATTTTTAAGGTCAACACTTTTTACATTGTATTTCTTATTTTTTAAAGAATGGTTTAAAAAGAAATGATTGAATGAATCTCCACAGCTTTCAGTTTGTAAATATACTAGAAATATTCCAGTGAGGCATTGACCTGGCATGTTTTCTTGAATGTTAGTTTTACCAACTGTCCTCCTCCCCAATAGAAACAAAAGTTCTGTGAAGGTATGACTCAAGTTAATGAATGAATGAAAGGAAAAGCATTATTAAGGTAAATGATGGTAACCACATAAAACTAAAACCAGCAATCGAAATAAATAAAAGATCTAAACATGTTCATACCTAAGGAAAGACTAAATGTCCTTTACTATTTGTCATATAAAAACAGAAAGGTTTAAAAAAATAAAGGCAACAGTCCCAAGATTAACAAGATAATACTGAAAAACTTAGAAGGGGCAAGAAAGTTTTTTAATAGTGAGGAAGGATGTATCGGTTATCTACTGCTGCATAACAAAGCACCTCCAAGCTTAGTACATCCCTGAAGCCCCTGCAAGAACTCAGAGAACAGCATTTTTTTGAGAGGGAGCTGACTGACCGGTCAGGGGTGGGCGGGCACGAGGCTCCGCCCAACAGACTCCGGGCCGTTCTGGTCCCGCCCCCAGCCCGGTCCTTCTGCCTGGCTCCTGTCCAGGGTCCCTGGAGTGGAGCCGCCGGGGTGTGGGCCCAGCTGCAGTGCCTTGGGCCAACGTTAGGACTTCTCTGCGGAGGCCAGAGGACGCGGCCACCGCCCCTCCCGCTGCCTCTGCGCTCCTAAGCCCCGCGGGAGCTGTCTACTTTCCAAGCCCCGAGACCGGAAGTGGGGGGTGCCTCCCCCGAACGGCCGCCATCTTCCCTCTAACGGCACCACGGTTTTTCTCGTTATTTGCTTCCAGCACAGAAGAGCGGCTGCAGGTGCAAGGTCCGGGAGGGAGCTGGGAGAAGGGCCTCGGGGAGGGCGGCGGGTTCTTGACGAAAGTGAGGAGGCGGGGCTCTTGGAAGGCGGGGTTTCGGTGAGGGTGGGCAAACGGGGTCGGGGGCAGGATCTCTGTGGGGGCGGGGCCCTTGGAAGGCGGGGTCTCAATGAGGGTGGATAAATGGGGCTCTGGGGCGGGGCCTTATGGGGGGTGGGGCTCTTAGAAGGACCCAACGGGGCTATGGGGCGGGGCCCTAGGGGCGTGATCTCGGCGGGGGCGGGGTCTCGGTGTCGCAGGCCGAGAGTTCGACGGCCGTTGGTCGCCTTTCTGGGTCCTTCGGTTTTTCTGAACTGGGGATGCCGTTGGTTTCGGGGGGTAAGAGGCCTTGGTGAAACTTACATCAAGGAGGTCCCTTTCTGCCTTCGTAACACAAGAGAATTTTACTTGCGGCTTGCTTTTGTGAGAAATTGTTGAGGTGAGAATATCTTAAAACTTTTTTTCGGTTAATTTGGTAAATTCATTTGGGAAAATACTTCCTCAGGATTCTAGCGCGAGTGCCAATAAGTAAGTGTAATCAAGAAAAGAGAATGAAATAGAGCAAGTGTAAATGTAAACAACAAACCTTACAATTGAAGAAAGATTATTCCGCTCCGCACTTCCCAAGTCGGCTGCACCCCCTCCGGAGCCTGCCATTGCGGCAGAGCTTTAAAACATGGGGATCTCTTACTCTCGATATTATTAAAACGGGTTTTGGTGGCATATACTTGCGGCTAAAGCCTAATAGAAGTCTGAAGCTTAAGTGAAATACATGAAATTGTGTGTCTTTAAAACACAGGGATCTCCAGGAAAAAGGAGGAAGCAGCTTTCCTAATATCGGTAGCAGAAATTAGAATTTACCAATTTTAAAAGAGATGTGTTTTGACCAAGTGGATTTTTTTTTTCTTGTGGGGAGGTTAAAAAGTCACATATGGGCAGTCGGAAGAAGAATAAATTCTGGAAGAAGTTCAGCAACACAGGCTACTTGTTTCTAAAAATGATGTTTCTCACATTTGCCTTTTAAGAATTTTTCTTAAAAGTTTCAGAAATAACACTGGTGGTTTATATTGTGGCAGGCCTTTAAGTTAATGTGTTAACGTTTGTCTTGAGCGCGCACAAGCAGGGGAAGCAGCAGGGAGAGGGAGAAGCGGGCTCCCCACTGAACAAGGAGCCCAATTCGATCCCAGGACGGACCCTGGGACCATGACCTGAGCTGAAGGCAGACGCTTAACCGACTAAGCCACCCAGGCACCCCCCCTTTTGTTAAAGATTTTATTTATTTGAGAGAGAGAGAGTGAGAGAGAGAATGAGCAGGGAGAGCAGCAGAGGGAGAGGGAGGAGCAGGCTCCTTGCTGAGCAGGGAGCCCAACAAGGGGCGCGATCCCAGGCTGCGGGGATCATGACCTGAGCCACCCAGGCGCCCCTGTGTTGCGTTTCTATTGGAGGTGTGCGCTTTCTCGATCTAGCTGTAAATGAACATTTTCCAGGGCCCGCAGAAGAAGCTCATTAAGTGCAGGGTATGAATCTGGCCTGGGCAATCAAAAGAGGCACAGTGCTGTCCCCAGAGAGTGGGCTATTTAGATCAGAAACAGATATGAAATTGATGGGGGGGGGTGTCCTGTGCCAAACAGGAGAGTTTAATATGGACAGACAGGGAAGACCTATTAGGAAGAACTGATCTGTGAGAACTGAAGGATAAGTAATACTGATTAGGCAGAGGCTTGTGGAGGGGGAGTGTCTGAGAGGTGGAAGAAGCTTCAAGTGCAGAATCCCAGAGGCAGGAGAGCCTGGTGTGTTGGATGAACGGAGGAAAGAGAGGCCTGACCAGACTGGGTAGGGAGGGTGTTAGGGGAGGGAGGCAGGATGCTTTGGGACTTTTTTTTTATATATATGTACAGCTGTCATCTATGAATAATGACAGTTATGTTTATACCTTTCCAATCCTCAAACTTTTCATTTTTTTTAGCTTTATCGCCCTGGTGGGACCTCCAGTACCATTACCACATAAAGTGGCGATGGCTGCCATCCTTGTCTTTCCTCAGATTGAAAGCCAGAATTTTTCAACTTTTCACCAGTAAGCTGTAGTTCCTTATTTTAAAATAAAACTTTTTGTTTGGAAACCGCTTGAAGCTTATAGGAGAAAACGTTACCAAAATAGTACAATGAAATCCCATTTGCTCTTTCTCTAGATTCAGCATTTGTTTTTTGTTTTTGTTTTTGTTTTGTTTTGTTTTTAAAGATTTTATTTATTCATGAGAGACAGAGGAAGAGAGAGAGAGTGCGGGAGAGAGAGAGAGAGAGAGAAGCAGGCTCCCAAGGAGCAGGGAGCCCGATACGGGACTCGATCCCAGGACCCTGGGATCATGACCTGAGCCGAAGGCAGACGCTTAACCATCTGAGCCACCCAGGCTCCCTAGATTCAGCATCTGTTAATATTTTGCCACATTTCTTGTATCTCTATACATATAATAATTACTGTTTTTGCTCGATCATTTGAGAGTCAGTTGCGGAAATCATAACCCTATACTTCTAAAGACCTCAGTGTGCATATGTCTCCTAAAAACAGACATTCTCTTTTATAACCTCAGTCTAATTACCACATTCTGGAAGGTGTAGGTTTTTTAAAAAACTGTCTTCTGGTAAAGATGTTCCCTTCTTATTTAACTTTTTTTTTCAAAGCCATGGAATAGTGATTTTATCGAATACTTTTACTGAATATATTCAGGTGATTATATGATTTTTCTCCAGTCTACAAATGTAGTGAATTCTATTAAGTGTTTTCATAAAGATCCTAAACCTAACTTGGATCCCTGCATGGTTGTGGTGGATTCTCCTGCTCACTAGTACATTCAGTGTGTTAATACCTTCTTTCTGCTCTTTGCACTTACGCTCATGAATGAGTTGAGCTCCTTATTTTCCTTTCTTGTAACTATTATTATTCAGTGCCTCCTTGACTTAAGTTGTTTTTTTTTTTTTTTTTTTTTACTGTCGTTCGGTTTCTGAGAATCCCATGACTGGCTCTCTTCTATGGCCTGGTGGGAACTGAGTTTTTTCAGAAATTGTGTGCTTGTGCTTATGTTAGTTCCTTGCCTGAGGTGTTTTGGACGACAGAGGTGTTGTGATTTGGACCAATACTCATGGGAGAGTGGAGTTAACGTTTGCAAGCTCTCAGAAGAGTTTTTTCCCAGTAACCCAGCACTAAGGCCAGAAGAACCCTGGTTATCCTCCTGGTTCTCATTCAGCAAGCATTCCCACCAGGGGAGGGCAAGGAGGTGTGTGAAAGGCCAGAGGTGGGAGGGTCTCACCTGCTGAGATTGGAATTTGGACTGTGTGCTGTATCCAAAGGAGGCATTCTAGAAGTTCTTAAACTGGGAAGGGGCACAATCAGATTTGTAGGCTTTTTTCCTCCCTCATAGAATTCTGTTGACCTCATGGAATATTATTATTATTATTTTAAATGTTTTATTATTTATTCACGAGAGTCAGAGAGAGAGAGAGAGAGAGAGAGAGAGAGGCAGAGGCAGAGGGAGAAGCAGGCTCCCCGCCTAGCAGGGAGCCCGACGCGGGGCTCGATCCCGGGACTCCGGGATCATGACCTGAGCCGAGGGCAGACGCTTAACCATCTGAGCCACCCAGGCGCCCCCTCATGGAACATTATTAACTGTTAGGCATAGAGATACAAGAGAGCAAAGGAAATCAGTCTGTAAACATTGGAATCTTCTAGGCAGGAGGTGATAAAAGCCACAATTTGGGCACATTCTATGCCATTTACAATGATGTTGCCTTTCTAATGCACAATGATGTATGCTTCGTACCATCTAAAGAATGTAAGATTATGTGGATGTATTTCATAAGGCTGTAGAGGTTTCATTTAAAAAATTCTTCCTGGGGCACCTGGGTGGCTCAGTCGGTTGAGCATCTGACTTTTTTTTTTTTTAAGATTTTATTTATTTATTTGACAGAGAGAGACACAGCGAGAGAGGGAACGCAAGCAGGGGGAGCGGGAGAGGGAGAAGCAGGCTCCCCGCGGAGCAGGGAGCCTGATGCTGGGCTCGATCCCAGGACCTGAGCCGAAGGCAGACGCTTAACGACTGAGCCACCCAGGCGCCCCGAGCATCCGACTCTTAATTTCAGCTCAGGGTTGTGAGATCAAGCCCTGTGTTGGGCTCCATGCTCAGTGGGGAGTCTACTTGAAATTCTTTCTCTCCCTCTCCCTTTCTCTCTCGCAAATAGATGAATCTTTGAAAAAAAATTAAAAAGCTCTTCCCTTGGTTGGAAAGAAAGATTGGAAATAGATGAAATATGAATCTGTAGTCAGTAATGAGTGGGTCTAGAGTATGCTGTTGGCAGGGCTCCAAATGGAAGGCATTTGGTGTGTGTGGAGGTGACTTGGATCAGTGAGATTAGCTGTGTGCAGAGGTAATGATTCAGCTACGTGAATTATTTCTGTTTGTACTTGACTGTTTAATTTTTCTTGATTACACAAGTGATGCGTGGGTATGTTGTTTTTCTTGTTTAACATTCAACTAATTCAGAAAACTATAGAGTAAAAATGTTAATGTTTCCCTTCACATTCTCCCTGCCAAGTGCACATAAAATACAGTGTTGTGCTTTTCTCTAGAGGCCTCTGGTGTTCAATAGCAGTGGGGCCTTGCTTTCATTTTTTTTTCTTAAAGATTTTATTTATTTATTTGAGAGAGAGAGAGCATGAGTGGGGTAGAGGGAGACTGACAGACTCCGGGCTGAGCAGGGAGCCCGCCTTGGGGCTTGATCCCAGGACCCCAGGATCATGACCTGAGCTGAGGGCAGACGTGTAACTGACTGAGTCACCCAGGCACCCCTCATTTTTTTTTAATTATTGTGATAAAATGTACATACCATAAAATTGTCCTTTTAACCTTTTTTGAGGGTACTATTCATTGGCATTAAGTACATTCATCTTGTTGTGCAACCATTACCACCATGCATCTCCAAAAGTTTTTCATCTTCCCCAAATGAAACTCTTCCTATTGAAAAATAACCCCCCAAGGACACCTGGGTGGCTTGGTCAGTTAAGCGTCTGACTCTTGGTTTTGGCTCAGGTCATGTACTCAGGGTCATGAGATCAAGCCCTGCTTGAAGATTCTCGCTCTGTCCCTCCCCTCTCTTGTGCATGCATGCGCTGGCTGGCGCTCTCTCTCTCAAATAAATAAATCCTAAAAAAACCCAAAAACTCCCTGGGGCACCTGGATGGCTCAGATGGTTAAGCTAACGTCTGCCTTTGGTTCAGGTCATGATCCCAGGGTCCTGGGATTGAGCCCAACTGGGGGGGCGAGGCTCCTAGCTCAGTGGGAAGTCTGCTTCTCTGCCTCTCTCCCCTGCTCACGCTCTCTCTCTCTCTCAAATGAGTAAATTTTAAAAAATCTTAAAAAAAATAGTAACTCCCCATAACCCTAACTCCCAGCCCCTGGTACTCTCTATTCTACTTTCTTTCTCTATGAACTGGACTATTGTCAGTACCTTGTATAAGTTGAATCCTACAATATTGTTCCTTTGTGTCCAGATTATTTCACATAGCATAATGGTTTAAAATACATGCATGTTATAGCATGTATGAGGATTTCATTCCTTTTTAAGGTTGAATAATATTATATTTACCTTATATATGTTTATGTTTATTATAGTCACATATTTATGCATATTTATAGTTTACATATTTTATATATTATGTTATATTTTTGTATATTTTACATTATATATTTACATATTTTGCATATTCTATATTTTTGGTATATTTGCATTTTATATATTCTATAACTTACATATTTTATATTATAAAATGTAAATATATACTTATATCTAATATAAATATAAAATATAAATATATGCACTTATTTATTTATGCTATAGTTTTATAATATATAATATATAAACACAACTATAATGTTATTCAGCCTTATATATGTACATTTTGTTTCTCCATCTGTTGATGGATATTTGGGTTGTCCATCTTTTGGCTATTGTGAATCATGCTATGAACATTAGTTTACAAATATCTGTTCAAGTTTCTGCTTTCAGTTCTTTGAGTATATAGTCAGAAGTGGAATTGCTGAATCATATGGTAATTCTATGTTAAGCTTTTTGAGGAACACCATACTTTTTGTAGAGAACACCATACTGTTCTCTACAGTGGCTGCACTGTTTCATAATCCCCTCAGCAATGAGCAAGGGTTCTAATTTCTCCAAAACCTCACCAACACTTGTTATTTCTATTTTCATTTTTTTGATAATAGCCATCCTAATGGATATGGAGTGGCATCTCATTATGGGTTTGATTTGCATTTCCCTGATGATGAGTGATGTCGAACATCTTGTCATGTGCTTATTGGCCATCTCAGTGTTTTCTTTGGGGAAATTTCTATTCAAATTCTTTGCCTAACAGTCATTTTTAATGCAGGTACATGCCTCTCTGCATATATATATTTTATAAGTAATATAAATATATTTATACTTTACCTTCAGATCTATGTCAGTTTTTGTTTTAAACACCATAATCAGGGGCGCCTGGGTGGCTCAGTGGTTAAGCATCTGCCTTCAGCTCAGGTCATGATCCCAGGGTCCTGGTATCGAGCCCCACATCGGGCTCCCTGCTCAGCGGGGAGTCTGCTTCTCTCTCTCTCACTCCCCCTGCTTGTGTTCTCTCTCTCACTGTGTCTCTGTCTGTCAACATAAATAAATAAAATTTAAAAAAAAGTGTTAAACACCATAATCAGAGCACCTAGGTGGCTTAGTCGGTTAAGTGTCTGCCTTCAGCTCAGGTCATGATCTCAGGGTCCTGGGATTGAGCCCTACATCGGGCTCCCTGCTCAGCGGGGAGTCTGCTTCTTCTCCCTCTGCCCCTCTGCCTGCTTGTGCACTTTCTCTCTCAAATAAATAAATAAATAAAATCTTTAAAAAATAAACACCATAATCATATCCCATAGTACGGTATATGATAATTAATGCCATAATGTGTATTTTGATTGGTTCTAGTTTTTTTTTTTTAAAGATTTTATTTATTTATTTGAGAGAGCGAGAATGAGAGAGAGAGAGCACATGAGAGGGGGGAGGGTCAGAGGGAGAAGCAGACTCCCTGATGAGCAGGGAGCCTGATGCGGGACTCGATCCCGGGACTCCAGGATCATGACCTGAGCCGAAGGCAGTCGCTTAACCAACTGAGCCACCCAGGCGCCCGATTGGTTCTAGTTTTTACCTATGATAATCAGTTTGTAGTGGACAAGATATCTCTCTTTTGCTCTCTGCACAGATGCCGGGATGCCGGGATTTCTCTTGGCTATAATCCTGTGAGTTGCTGGTTTAAGGATAGGAGTTATTTAAAATTTTGTAGACATAAATTCCAGTATCCCCAGCACACTCCCAACTACCAATGGCCTCTAGTCATCCTTTGTCATCTGAAAAACTGCCCAAGACAGTTTTTCTACCCAGTGCTGAGGAGGCCTGAACTTGGAGCCCAGATAAGATATCCCCTAGAAGCCCTGCCTCAGCCTGCTGGTCTAACATGTTTTGAATTATTCCTGCCAACCCACATTATTCTCACAAGCTTAAAAACAGGCCTTGATATGCCTCTTGCAAAAAGATCCTCCCCAAAGCCCCAACCCCCACCAAAACCCTTTGCCCTATCAAACTTCTCTAAGGGGGAGCATACCTTGTGGGAGTATCCCTGCCCCAGGAGGAAATTTCCCTTCCCTTCCTGAACCCTCCAGCTTTCAGCCTCTTCCTCTTGTGCCACGATGTGGTCAGATGGATAGCTGCGTCCCTAGTACCTGGGCTCTCTGTTGCTAATACCCCGTATATACTTTGATGGGGTATTAATTAATATTAGTATTATAGCATTAGCATGTTGTATGTAAAATGTGTTAAATGCTGTGTATATTTATAAAGTATATTGTATATGATATATATGTATTAATTTTCATATCTCATACTATATATATATATTTTTTTTCCCTTTAAAACCTCACCTTGAACAAATTTGCCTCTTAATCGTTCCCTTTCAGGTTGATAGCATCACTACCTACCCAGTTTATTGGTACTGTAAGGAGAGACTATTGCCATAGACAGAACACTCCCACCCTGAAGTCTGGCACTAAAGAGCTTTTCTTTTATAGGAAAGAGTTCACAAGGATGGGAAGTGGGATGAGTGGGTGGGGTGATAGGATTTTTTTTGATCAGGGAGGTCAGCTGATTTACAGGGAGGGGCTGGTAGAGGGTTGTTCTGTCCCAGTGCTCAGGGGTAGGTTGGGGGAGGAGAGGAACTGCACCAAAGTTTAGTCAAGGCAAATTAAATTCAAAGGTATTTTATCTAGGTAGTTCAGTGGGGACAAACAGTTCAGCTACTCATTCATTAGACAAAAATGGGAATTTGGATAGTCTGTGCCTGGCCTTGTCATAGGTAAACAAGGGGTCATCCTCCTGTCTTATCTAAGTCATATAGGGAAGGGTGTTTCATTGCATGCAGGCATTTCCCAGGACACAGGAGTTGGGGGATTTCTTACCCATCACAGTTTTCTAGGAGCACAGGGTTTGGGTGTGAAGCTCAGCACTGTCAGTGTAAAGACTGGATCGTTCTGTGGTTTCTCTAAGTTCTCTCACTGGCTGCACATCTCCTCCTCTCCCCATTTTTCATCCTAGTGTAAGCCCCTAGCAAATCCTAGCAAATCCTTACATTTCCTACAAAATGTATACAATCATCTCTGCTGCACCTCCCTTCCAAGGAGTCCCCATTCTCACCTGGACTCTGCTGTTGCCCCTCACCACCCACCCCTGCTTCTACTCTTGCCTTCCTCTTTCTGTCCCATGAGCAGCTGCCAGTTTTGATCTTTAAAAATACAAATAGGAATGGAAAACTCTTACAGAACTCCTGCGAAGCTGCCAATCAGAAGGTGTAAACTCAGATTTGATCTAGGCTTGTTTGCCCTGATCTTGACCTGCCACCCTCTCCCATCACTTTCCTCTCCAGACACCCAGGTCACACCAAGCTCCAGCCACACCTACATGGGCTTTCTTCCCTGTTGTGCACCTGCCTGGAGCTAGATCACGCCCTGGCCACTTTGATTTTCCTGAGGCCCTCTTCCTCCAGAGCTTCCAAAGGCTAGGAACAAGGTGGGAGTGGAGCCCTAGGAGCCCTCCAATCTGCTTGCATCAGGGTTGGTGCCTGGGTTTGGGATGTTTGGGGAATAATACATGATACCTTGCGTTCTTTTTATAAACTTGGGCAATTGACTTGCTAAACCTCTCTGAACTTGAGTACCCTTAACAGTCATGGGGGTTTGCTAGGCTTCCTCATGGGCAGCAAGGCCCACAAGCCTCTTTGCTGGCTGTGAGAGACAGGACTCCCGTGGCCTTTTAGGAAACCTGTGTGCACGCGGCATTTGCTTTGTTTCCATGTGTGGTCATGGGTCTTGTGATGCAGCTTCTAGGCATGTGCTGGCTGGAGTCTAGAGCATATCCTGCCTCTCACATCTGCCCTCTTGTCCTCTAGTTGTGCCTGCTCAAGACTACCTGTCTCCAGGGAGGGAATGTGGAGGCAGAAGTGATGGCTCAGGGTTGCTGACAATGTGGTTACAGGAATCAGAAACCCCCTCTTTCCAATGTGACGTCTCCCTCCTTGAGGTTGGCTGTGTCTCCTTCTGGTGGCCTGGAGCTTTCCAACCTGACCAGGACTTGGTCTCCACACTTCCTCAGGACCCTTAGCCTCTAATGAATGGTGGCTAAGGGACTTCCCAGAGAATGCTCAGTGTTTGTGAATTTTTTTTCAGTTACTTGTTCATATTAGCTCAGTAGTTACTTCAGAGCTGTGGCAGAAAACCAGGAAAGACTATGAGATGACTTTGTCTCAGGAATTCATGGAGACATCATTCATTCATTTACTAAGTATTTGTCTCAGGCTTCCATGGGCTCAGGGCTGTGTGGCAACTCACCTAGGGGACCCAGGCCAGATGGGTTCACAGACTAGTTGGAGAGAGAAAAGTTCATCCACTTGTTGAAGAGCTAATAAATCGATGAGGCTAGACAAGACTGCTGAGGATGTGTGTGTGGAGAGAGATGAAGCGAAGAACCCTTTCTGCCTGCATCTGAATTTCCCACTTCTTGGTCTTCTGGTGCCATCCTCCTCACACTCTGCCTTTCTGGGACACTGATGGAGATGAGCTTTGGCTGAGCCTGAATGTGTGTGATGTTTCAGGATTCAGTGACCTTTGAGGAAGTGGTGGTGGACTTCTCCCAGGAGGAGTGGGCACCACCGGACCCTGCTCAGGGAAAATTATGTACAGAGACCTGATGCTAAAGAACTACAGGAACCTGGCCTCAGTCAGCCTCATCTCTTCATTGGTAGATTTTTGCTGCAAGTATTTTTTTAAAAGATTTTATTTATTTATTTGAGAGAGAGTGAGAGACAGAGCACGAGAGTGGGGTGAGGGGCAGAGGGAGAAGCAGACTCCCCACCGAGCAGGGAGCCCGACGTAGGACTCGATCCTGGGAGTTCAGGGTCATGACCTGAGTGAAAGGCAGACGCTCAACTGACTGAGCCACCCAGGCGCCCCGCTGCAAATATTTCTTAAGCACCTGTTACATTCCAGGAACTGTTTTTGGTCTTGGGAAAAGAGTAGTGAAGTAGGAGATGTGGCTCACTCTTGAGGAGCGACAGTGTAGAACAGGAGTGGCCACACTTTTCTTTTAAAGGCCAGAGAGGAAATGTTTTCTGCATAGTGGGCCATAGAGTTTCTGTTGCAACAACACAATGCTGCTAATGTAGTGCCCGGTGTAGTATGGTATGTAAACAAATAGAGCTCTGTTCCAATAAAAGTGTATTTACAAAAGCAGGTGGCTAACTCCGGGCTCTAGTCACTAGTCCCTATCTAGCATCTTCCCCTTGAGAATGAAGATTCATCTTTATGCCAACTTTGTTTTCTTCATGATTAGAAGCTTTGGTGCTCCTGAAGTGTGTCTCTGAGCTTGGGGCTGAGGATCCCCAATCCCTATAGGGCATGATGTGAGGTAGTTTGTGTGGGTCCTGGGTACCATCACCTCATTGCTCATGGGGTCACACATGCCCATCCTCTGAAAGTGTTGGCCCCACTCTGAGGGGAAGTTGCCTTTTCTTCCCTGCACATCCCCCCAGATGTGTCTTTCCCCGTGTACAGGTGTCATTTCCATAAACCCGACCTGCTCACCTAGGTAGAGCAGGAGGAGCTGGGGACCAAGAAAAGGAGAGTTCTGACCCTCTAAGAAACCAGTGTAGATGAGCCCTAGGCCAAAGGAACTCCATTCAGGGAATTTCTAAAATGTCATGATTTTTTTAAAAATTGAGGTATAGTTGACACACAGTGTTACATTAGTTTCAGGTGTACAACATAGGAGTTACACAAGTTTTTATGTTATGCTATGCTCACCACAAGTGTGGCTACCATCTGTCACCATACACTGCTACTACAATGCCATCTAAAATGTTATCTTGTCTGAGAAATCATCTCAGGCCACTTGGAATGAATTTTCTCTTGAAGCTTTGGCTTCCCTTCCTCTCCTTCTTCCTTTTCTCCCCAACTTTCTTTTGTTCCCAGAGAAAGCTCTCTCTGTCCTGCTTCCTTTTTTCTGAGCATTTCCACTTTTGTAAATAAAGTTTTACTGGAACATGACCCCACCTGTTTGTTTGTTCATTTTTCTACTGTCCCCAAACTTTGATAGTGCCCTCTGTCAGACTGTTAGCAGCCATTTTATTCTTGACAAAAACATTTCTTAGCATTTCCATCCCTTGTTTCTGTCACTATCAAATTCTTCATATTGCTGAAATCCTTAAGGTCTGTCCAACTGCTGGGGCATTCTTTACTGTCACATTGACTTCTTATGTTTAGGGTCAGTCTATGAATAAAAGCTACATGGGTCTGGCTCTTTGTTTTTATTTTTAATTACTTTATCTCATCATTTATTTCTCTAAGAACTTAAATCTTTGTCCTCCTCTCCCCCATTAATTTCAGATCAAAAGTTTCAACTTAAAGCCAA
This sequence comes from Callorhinus ursinus, assembly GCF_003265705.2. Lineage (NCBI taxonomy): Eukaryota > Metazoa > Chordata > Mammalia > Carnivora > Otariidae > Callorhinus > Callorhinus ursinus. The sequence goes on along the minus strand of NW_027397144.1, from coordinate 412,609 downwards.
AAACACCACTGCAAAGCAGAATAAAGTTTGGAAAAAACACCTACTGTCAGAAAAATGGTAAGGCTCATGAGGGCACATTGCTGGTTCTCTGCAGAAGAAGTCTGGGATTGCTGTGTTATGGAAGAAGAGCACAACCACCATGGGGAGACACTTGGGTCCAGTGACCTTCACCCAAAAGAAGTTGTTTCTTAGGAGAGAGTCTCTGAGTATCATGAATTGGGGAACATTCTAAACCAATTTCAGTATTTATTTATGGAGAGTTGCCATAAGTAAGCAGATCCATTAATATGACTTAGTGAATTTTGACATATAATTCAGTTTTTAAGTATTTATCAAGAAAAATCTACATAAGCAACTTTAGAATGTCGTGACTATGATGGGACCTTGCGGCAGAGCATTCACCTTACTTAAAATTCGGAAGAACTCAGATAGGGCAGGAGCGGTACATGTGCTCTGAAAATGGTAGTAATTTCTCATGTAGGAATTTGCTTTTTTTATAGGGCAGACTTTTTTTTAAGATTTTATTTATTTGTCAGAGCACAAGGGGGAGTGGCAGGCAGAGGGAGAAGCTACCCACTGAGGCTACCCACTGAGCAAGGAGCCTGATGTGGGACTTGATTCCAGGACTCTGGATCATGACCTGAGCCAAAGACAGATGCTTAACAGACTGAGCTACCCAGGCATCCCTAGTGCAGACTTTCTGTGGTGGGGGGGAATCCCCATGAGTGCAATTAAAGTGAGAAAGCCTTTAGTTATTGCTTATTCCTTAACCAACAGGCACTAACTCAACCCAGAGAGAAACCCCATGAATACAGTTTGTGTGGAAAAGCAATCAGAAGCAATTCTAACCTTGTTTGGCCCAAGAGAAATTACACAGGAGAGAAATGAAATGAATGTCAAGAATGTGGGAGAGTGTTTAGTTATCCTTCATCCCTTCAGACCCATGTGTGATCTCATGCTGGCAAGAAACCCTGTGAATGTTTTCAGCGTGGGAAAGCTCGTGGGTCATCACTCATCCTTTGTGACACGTGTGCGAATCCACACTGGAGAGAAACCATATGAGTTTAACCAATGTGGGAAACTCTTCAGATCCAGCTTGAGCCTTGCTATACTCAAGAGGATACACAATGGGAGAAGCTGTATAAATGCAATGACTGTGGAAAGACTTCATCAGGAGCAGGAACCTGACCGTGCATAAGAGAGTGCACACCAGGGAGGGACTATCTGTGTGAAGATTGTGGCAAAGCCTTTAGCAGGAAATTCCATCGGATGGCACACATGAGAACCCATAATGGGGAGAAGCTTTACCATTGCAGTAACCATGGAGAAGCCTTCAGTAGGAGCTCTAACCTGACTGCTCACAAGAGGGTACGTACAGGGGAGATTTACCAGTGCAGCTGCTGTGGGAAACTTCAGTAGTCACCCATCCCATAGGAAACATGTGAGTACTCACAGTGGAGAGAAGCCCTAGGATTAGAAGCACATGGGAAAGCCCCAGTTGGTCTCACATGTGAGCAACTCTGTGAATATCATTAGTGTGAGAAAGTCCTCCACGGGGACTTCAGTTCCTGCACAAAGAAATTCAGGGTAGGAGAGAAACCTTATGAGGTTTATAAATATGGAATTGCTTTCTTCAGGGTCTTATCCTCAAAATGGAAATCTAACTCATTAGTTTTCAGATCGTGTTTGTGAATAAAAGCATTTAAGGCCATAGATATCCTCTCAATATCCCTTTAGCTACATTACATGGATTTTGACCTAAGGTATTTTTATTTTGGTTTAATTCTAAATACTGTTTCTATTAGATGTATTTTAACTCACAATGTTGATTTCCTTTTTGAGCCTATCAAAATACAACTTCATTTAAATTTCACCTGAACTCTCTCCTTCCCCCAGATTTTATGATATCCATAGGTCTTTGTTTGGGAGGATACCCATGGTTCCTTAGGTGTGTTGTCTCCCTTGTTGCAATGAGCCAGTAAACCTGACTTTGTTAGACTATAGATTTTGTCCTGATAGTCTTTGGCTGATTGTGTTGGGACAATAACATGCAGTCATAAATATGTTCTACTCTCTTGTCCTTAGTGTTTCTAAAAAGTCCTTCTGGGGGCGCCTGGGTGGCTCAGTTGGTTAAGCGACTGCCTTCGGCTCAGGTCATGATCCTGGAGTCCCGGGATCGAGTCCCACATCGGGCTCCCTGCTCGGCAGGGAGTCTGCTTCTCCCTCTGACCCTCTTCCCTCTCGTGCTCTCTATCTCTCATTCTCTCTCTCTCAAATAAATAAAATCTTTAAAAAAAAAAAAGTCCTTCTGAAATGTCTTCTAAAATATTTTGTTTTCCATCATTGATTTTTTTTATATGTGGTGTCAGGAAGGGTCCAGTTTAATTTCCTCCCTGGTAGATAACCAGTTTTCCTAGAACTCTAATCTGAAAGTCAGTTCCAATTTGAAGTTTCTGTGTGCATGTTTTTATGTTTCTGGGCCTTCCATTCTGTTATAATCAAATTTGTTAATCCTGTACCAATATAGCACCATCTTTAATAACTTTATACTATTTTTTTAACATCTGAGAGACAGATCCCTACAACTTGTTCTTCAAGCGTAGCTTCTTTCTTCTGTGCCTTTCATTTCTTCATATGTATTTTATAATAAGCTTGCACAATTCCACAAAAAATCATATTGGCATTTCATTAGATCAGTACTGGTAGAATTGTTAAATCTTTCAGGCCTTAAACTCAATATCTTCATTTATTTAGTCATATTCTAATGTCTTTCAGTGGAGTTTATATTTAAATATATATTTAAAATGTTATTTTCTTAAAAATATGAAGTGTGGACATTGGCTTCTTAGTATCTAAAAACATTTATATTGAGAAACATGGGTCTTTTTTTTTAAGATTTTATTTATTTATTTGACAGAGACACAGTGAGAGAGGGAACACAAGCGGGTTGGGGGGGGTGGTGGGAGAGGGAGAAGCAGGCTCCCCACTGAGCAGGGAGCCTGATGCGGGGCTCGATCCCAGGACCCTGGGATCATGACCTGAGCTGAAGGCAGACACTTAACGACTGAGCCACCCAGGCGCCCGACAAACATGGGTCTTGAGGGCAAAGAGGGACCAGAAAAAAGCAGCCTCCAACATTCAGGGAACATGCATTGCTGGTGGGATTGTAAAATGATGTGTGGTCATTTTGAAGAAGTTTGGCGATTTCTTAAAATAAATTTGCCATTTGACCCCCAAGAGAAAGTAAAAGATATGTCCACACAAAGACTTGCCCACAAATGTTCATAGCATGTTTCATAATAGTCAAAAGAGGAAATGCTGAAAGTCCATCAACTGGAGAATAAGTAAACAAAATCTAGCTATCCATACAATGCACTATTTGGCAATACAAAGAAATGAAGTTCTGATACATGCTACAACACGAATGAACTTCAGAAACATTATGCTCAGTGAAAGAAACCAGTCACAAAGGACCGCATATTGTATGATTTCATTTATATGAAATATCCAGAATAGGGAAAGCCATAGAGACAGATACTAGGTTCGTGTTTGCCTGGGCTGGGGTTGGGAACCTGACTAAACAGGCATGAAGGATCTTGTTGGGTTGATAGTAATGTTCCAAAACTGGTTTGTGCTTATAGTTGCACAACTATGTTCACTAAAAATCATTTGAATTATACATTTAAAATCGTTGAGTTTTATGGTATGTAAACTATATCTCACTAAAGCTGTTATAAAAGGAGATTCCATTGTGCATTCATTTTGATAAATTGAGCTACAGTCTCCATTGTGATAGGATATGTCCATAATAGTTAGCTTTGAAGTCATCTTTGAAGTCAAGTGTTCCTTGACAGGAACACTTGGGACAGTAGCATGATCTTTTCTCAATGATGTGTGAGTCCAACTGATGAATCCTTTTTGGAGTAGATGCATGACTGAAGAGTATGACCCTCTTTAGTTCATTTATTGGGATTCAGGTGAGGTATTCATTTAGCTTGGAGAAGTCCTCTTTTTCAGAGTCTTCCTCCTTTTACTCAGTAGTTTCAATGCCACACTTCCTAATTTGGTTCTTTTCCTTGTGTTCTTTAAAAGTCTTGTTGGACTTTTTGTGAGACCTTGAATGGTTTTCTTTCATAGGCTGTGGGTACTTCAAACTAAACTGGGATGTAAGGTTTCTGGAGAAAGGCTAGAGGTATATGTATCTTGTGGTCCTTATAGATTATATTTCTCTTTGTATGTTGAGTTTGGCTTGTAGCAAACTTGCTATATTCTTATTCTAATAACTGATGTGTAGTCTTTTGAGGTTTTCTGTAGATAATCATATCTACCAATAGAGGCAGATTTCCCCTGCTCCTTTTTAATTTGTATACCTTTCTTATGCTTTTGTTGCCTGACTGTCTCTGGCTGGGACTTGAACCATATTGACTAGAAGCAGTCCTAGGTACTCTTGTCTTCTTCCTGATCTTAAAGGGCATTTTTTTTTCATATTTCATCTTTAAGTGTGGTGTTCTCTGTAACATTTTTATAGATAACTTTACTAGGATGAGAAAGTTTCTTTCTTTTTCCTAGGATGTTGGCATCCTTTCTCATGAACAGATGTTGAATTTTATCAAATGTTTGTTCAGCATCTCCTGAGATGATAATATTTGTTCACTGATGTATTTCAAAACTCCTGGAACAATGGTAGGACACATGGTAGGCACTCAATAAGTATTTGTTGAATGAATGAATGAATGAATGAATACATGTAACATCTCTAACATGTTTGTGTGGTAAATTACTTTAATTGATTTTTCACTGTGAAATTAACTTTGCATTCCTGAATAACTTGGCCATCACATATTAGTTACACATCATTGTTCCTGGCTTGCTAATATGTTAGGATTTTTGCATCTTTGAGTAAGATTGGCCTGCAGTTTTTCTTTCTCATGTTGTCCTTTTGTTATTGTTTCAAGGATATGGTGGCCTTATAATACTGATTGGGAAAATTCTCCCAAAGTCCATTCCTTCACCTAGATTCACCGGCTGTCAACACTTTTTGACAGTTACAGTTTTTTTCATTTGTATAATTTTATTTTATGGATGAGCCATTACAGACATGAGACTTCTTTAACATTTATCCTAAGAACAAGGACATTGTCAGGAACTCAAAGATCTGAGATTTTCCCCTACTTATAGGTTAACAAGTTAGCCTGCCACAGTTTCATGGATGTTGGCCAAAGACACCAGACTTCTGGGTCAGAGACCAAGGACTTTATTACAGGACAGCAGGCAGTACAAGCTTCATATTGCTATCAATTCCTCTTGATTCCCAAGTGCCACAGGGGTGACATGAAGTGGGTTTGTATCACAGCTTGGAGCCCCAAGCTTTTCTAAGGAGCTGCAAACAAACCTGCTTGTTCTTTGCCCCAGAGGGAGACATTATCTTTATTACACTGAACAACAAAAAACCTGCCCTCTGCTCTAAGATGTTATATAAACATCCTCGGAGACATAGTCCAGAACAGAGTAAGATGTGCACACGTGAGCTACCCATGAAGAATTGCCTTCCCACAGACATTTTCCTCTATAATCAAAATATCATCAATACACTGATGAAATGTAGCATTAACAAAATAATGTTACTAGCACACAAACTATAATCAAATCCCTCCCATCCCACAAACATCCTTTATTGAGGATTTGGAACATAATTTAGTTATGAAAATGATTTTAAGAAATCTTATGTGTGAAGCTCTGGGATAATAGACACTTAATAGAGCCATTTGGCAAAAGTCACTTTATTCAACTCAAAAGAATCAGGTCAGGAACCACACAGAAAAGTCATATTTTTTTTTTTTCACAAAAGAAGGTGTGAAAGCCTTCACAAGCACTTATTCTTGTATGCAACAAGCGAGGACGACAGTGGAGGAAAGTCCTTTTAGTATAATGAATATGGAAGGTCTTCAGGTATGGATCTTCACTTGCTGTTCACAAGAGAACTCGTTCTGAGGGAGAGAGGCTATGTCCATGTTGTGAACATGGCATTGCCTTTGTGCTTACCCCTAACTCAATTTGTTTTTTTATTTCATAATATAAATACTCAAGAATACTCATATCCCTCAAAATGCCCTCTAAATTATTGAACAAGTTGTGATAGGTAATATTTGTATTTATTATGACTCAGTTGTAAATACTGTCTCATTTACATTTTGATGACTTCTTGGACTCATGGGTTGTTCGGGAATATGTTTTCAAGATGCAGTGCCAGGAGTTCTTAGTTGCCTTGTTTTTTCATTTCACATTTAACTGCTTTGTGGTCAGAGTCAGTGATCTGTAGGATATGGATTCTTTGGCATTTGTTGGGACTTTCTAGCCCCATGTAGCAGACATTGCTGGCTGCCTCTATATCCATTCTCCTCATTCTTCTTACTCTCAGAACTTGGATTTTGCTCAATTTGTTAATGTTTACTGTAAAAACAAAACCAACCAACCAACCAACCAAAAACAAAAACAAAAACAAAAACCCAACCAGCTCTCTCTCTTAGTCTTTCTTGAAGGAGTGGTCATGTCCCAGAGCTCTGGCCCATGGCAGGTAGGCAGAGTCACTGGTGTAGCTTCTGGGAAAGCTCTTGAAAAGGAGACAGTCCCATGCTTGTTATTTTCACTTTTTGTTCATGGTCCTTCCTCCTCCTTTCTGCCTAGAACCTGAATATAGAGCCTGGAGTTGGAAGACCTTACTTTGTAACCCATAGGCAGAAGCTACAGGTAGGGATGGCGCAGCCAGAACATAGGGCTCCTTGCTCCCCAGGGGGTTTCTTGAGTGACTGCACCAGCCCTGAACTGCTTATTTCTAGACTCATGTTACATGAGAAAAGAGATACTCTTTTAAAACAAAGTCCTTATTGTAGTTTCATAGTGGGAGAGCTATCAGAAATTTGTGTGGCAGCCATGAGAACCTGCCTCTTGGGTATCTACCTCGGGGCTTAGTTGGCTAATGGCCCCGGTTGCTACCCATCCCAGGACCTACCTTTGGTGTTGTGCTAAGACTACTCCTAGCAGTGACTAAGCATGGCAGGAGTAATAGTGCAAGCCCATTCTTCTGGGTAGTAGGGCTCTTCTAGTGATGGCTGTCACTCAAGAACACTCCACTGGCCTGGCCCAAACTTGGCTAGACTGTGCTGAGGTTTGAGACTCTCCCTACCCACTCCTCCTTGGCCCTTCCCCCTTTTTCCTGATTGAATTTAACAATAAACATCAAAATATCAATATAAGTCCTTGATGACCTTGTCAAAATTGGTTCTGTGACCTACTGCCCCCAAAAGCCTGATTGAAATGGGTTCAGGACAAACTAGGAGAAAAATTGGAGATAGTAAAGAGAAGGATTTTTTAATCTTTATTTAATCTAATTAACTTAGTATTATTAGTAAAGTCATGCCAGTTTTCTTTTATTAGTATCTGTTATGTATTTCTCAATTCTTTTCATTTAAACCTTCTTTGTACTTAAGCTTTAGATGTGTCTCTTGTAAATAGGATGTAGCTGGATAAAAAAATCCAATCTGAAAATATCTTTTAGTTTGTAAACCAGTCCAGTCTTTTATTATGATATCTAATATTTTGGATTGATTTCTACCACCTTAGTAGTTGTGATTTCTATTCTGTATTTTTCTTTGAAAAATTGGAAATAGAGAAGATTTGATGAAAATATGCACATACAGTTAAAGATCAATAAACTTGTACCCCTCAACCAAGCCAAGAGATAGATTGCTCTACCTCAGAAGTCTTATGTGTGGGATCTTCATGATTATTCTCAAGATGAAATTAACTATTGTGATTCTTAAATTTATTAATTTCTTGCATGACAACATATTGCCAAGGGTTGGGGGAAGAATAACATGAAGGTTTCTTTGTAGAGATGGAATCATTTTGTATCCTGATTATGAGAATGGTTACCTGAACCTATCTATATATGTGATAAGAAGTGATAAAAAGTCAACTTTATCACTCATATATTACCCACAAAACTATATTATCTCCCCCCATAAAAGAAAAGAGTGCAAATAACAACAGATAAGATCCAGATGAGGTCTATAGATGAATTAATAGGATTGTAGCAATGCCAGTGTCCTGGTTTGAGAATGTACTATGGTTATGTTAAGATATTATTATTGGGGGAAGCTGAGTGAAGAGTATATGGGAACTCTGTACTATTTTTGCAACTTCTTGTGATTCTGAACCTATTTCAAAATAAAGTTACTAAAAAAAATCAAGGAGGGAAGAACATTATGCAAGTGAATAGCATGTTTATACATTCTCATGTGACATACTTTTGCTCACACATTTTTGACGTTTATTTGTGTGTTTCATGTAGTTGTAGTTAATTTATTTAATTGCTGCATAGGGACCTTTTGTATGAACATACCACAGTTTATTTATCCAGTCTAGAGTGGATGGACCTCCTTAGGTTGTTTGCAGCTTTTATCCATTATGAATAATGCTGCCATAAACATTCTTGCACATCTCCCTTGCTCATATATATTAAATTACTCTAAAACTGAACTCGCTGGCTATAGAATCTGTATGCTAAAATTTGTTTTGTGTTTTATGTCTTTTCTTGTATTTTATATTTTTGAGTAGTTAGGAAATGGTACCTCATTGTTTTAATTCATGTTTTGCTGATACTATTGAGAATGGGCATCTTTTTATAATATTGGCTATTTTACATTTCCCCTTGGGAATTACCTGTACATGTTTTTTGCTGGGTGTGATAACTTTGGTACCAATTTTTATTTCTGCTTGTAAATGTCCCTCTCTTTATGGTGTCTTGATGGCAGAGATTCTGAATTTTAGTCAAATTTATTAGTCTTTTCCTTTATGGTGTGAGTTTTTGTGTCTTGTTTAAGAAATCCTTCCCCAAATAAGTGATTATAAATGTGTTTGGCTTCAGTGTCTTCTTCATTTTTTGAAGTTCAGTTTCACATTTAAATTCTCTGTTTTTGTTTGTGACAGAACATGACAAATTTTTTGATATGGTTTTAGATTCTACATTGTAACCTTTAAGAAATGACCACTTGTTAATTTTGGTTCAGTATCAAAGAAGACTGTCCACAATTATCTGAAAAGGCTGTAAAAATGCTCTTCTCTTTTCCATCTATGTGTCTTTGTGAAGCTGAATTTCTTCATATACTTCAATTAAAACAAATCACAAAAGATTGATTGTAGAAGCAGATATGAGAAGCCAGCTGTTTATGTGTTAAGCAGACATTAAAGTTATAAAAAAATGTCAAATAATGCCACTCTTTAAATTTTCTGGTTTGGCAAATATTCTTGTATTTTCAAAATAAAAATGTTATTTATGTTTACATGTAATGGTTTATTGTTTTTTTAACAAATGAGCAAATAGTAATACATTTTTTAAAATTCCATTTTAACATTAATGTTGATATTTAACACCTTAAAGAGATATGAGCAGAATTTTAAGATATTTTACATAAATGAGAGAAACTTATGTCAGAAGAATAGGTAAAGAGATCAAGACAAGATTTTGTATGTCTAAGAATCAACTGAAACAATATTAAAGTTAATAAATTTCATTAATAAAGTAGATTATATAAAAATGCAAATGGTTTTTCTATTACCTGGTATAATCAGTTGGATATGTTAAAAATAACAGAAAAGAAAAAGATTTTCACATGTTGAGATATAAAATTAGACCTGAAATTAGAGGAATGAAAAAACATAATTTCTCAGGAATAGTCAGGGAAAAGTATATTAAAATAATACGGACTGAGACATTATTTTACTCCCATCAGGATGGCAAATATTTTTATTTTAAAAATATTTATTTATTGGGGTGCCTGGGTGGCTCAGTTGGTTAAGTGTCTGCCTTCAGCTCAGGTCATGATCCCAGGGTCCTGAGATCAAGTCCCACATTGGGTTTCCTGCTTAGCAGGGAGTTTGCTTCTCCCTCTGCCCCTCTCCCCTGCTTGTGATCTCTCTTTCTCATGCTCTCTCTCAAATAAATAAAATCTTAAATAAATATATGTTTGTTTGTTTTTTTAAAGTAAGCTCTACATCGAACATGGGGCTTGAACTCATGACCCCAAGATCAAGAGTTGCATGCTCCATTGACTGAGCCAGCCAGATGCCCCAGGATGGCAAATATTTTTAAAATTCAGTGATAGGTTTGTGGGAAAACTGATACTTTATCACACAAATAGGAGTGGGTGTAAATGGTAACAACCACTTTGGAGGATAATTAGATGTATTTTAAAAATAAAAATCAGCATACCCAGTGACCTAGCACTTCCCCTCTTGATATCTAGTCTAGAAACACATATACCACAAGTACCACAAGGATTATCTATCATCTATCTACCTATCTATCTATATCATCCATCAATCAGTCATCTATCAATCTATATCCTCTGTCTTTTGACCATCTATCCATCTGTCATCTATCATATTAGTTAAGGTAACTCTAGCTGCTGAAGCAGATAAGCCCTGAAGTCAGTGTTAGCATTAAAGGTGGTGATATGTGGATGAATTATAACTATTTTTTGTATTCTTTATAATATTCTGAACATGGAATTGACAGGATTTTGTGGTAGGTTACATGTGGGCTATGAGAAAAAGAAAAGAATGAAAGATGACCCCAAGGGTTTCAGCTTGAGCAACTACAATAATGGAATTGTCATTTATTGAAATGGGGTAAAGCAGGAACAAGTGTTGGGGGGAAATAATGAATTTAGTTTTGGGTGTCTCAAAATTAAGATGACCATCACACAGTAGTGGAGATGTTTAGTAGGCATTAACCAAATGCCAAGGTTTGAACAGTATCCTGAGTTAATCATAATATAATTTTTTAAAAACCCTTTTTATTTTGAAATAATTTTAGACACAATAGAGTTGCTCTGGAGCCTCCTTGGGAGCTTCCTGGGTGTGATCTGAAATCAGCCCCTGTACTCTAAAGGAAGGGAGAGACGAAAAAAGAGGCAAACCATAGGGGGGTGGGGGGATGGGGTAACTGGGTGGTGGACATTGGGGAGGGTATGTGTTGTAATAAGCACTGGGTATTATATAAGACTGATGAATCACAGATTTTTAACCCTGAAACAAAAAACAAATAATGCATTATATGTTAATTAATCGAATTTAAGTTAAAAAATAAATTAATTAAGAAAGGCAAGCCATTTCAGATTGGTAGGTGTCAGTTTTAAAGATTTTACTTTTTTGTTTTTTTTTAAGATTTTTTTATTTATTTGAGAGACAGAGCGTGAGCAGGGGAGGGGGAGAGGGAGAGGGAGAAGCAGACTCCCTGATGAGCAGGAAGCCCGACACAGGGATCGATCCCAGGATCATGACCCGAGCTGAAGGCAGAAGCTTAAGCAACTGAGCCACCCAGGTGCTCCAAGTTTTTACTTTTAAAGTAATCTCTACACCCAACGTGGGGCTCAAACTACAACCCTGAGATCAAAGAGTTAGGTGGCAGTTTTAATGAGCAAGGGAATTTACTTAAGAGTCTTGTTTTAGGCAGCCTCAAGACAAGTAGTTTTCAGCACCCACCTGCCACATCTTAAGTTTGTATAGAGACCTTAACGGGTTCAGACGAGTATACCGTCTAGGTAGTTTCAACACCACATGTCTATCTCAAGGCTGTATCTTTAGGGCAGCTTCTGAAAATGGGGAAAGCAAGTGGAACATGCATTTCAAGGACAGGGGAAAGGATGAGGAGCCTCCAACTGCCCAGGCCATCTCTTGAGTCAACAAGTGGTCACATCCTGATGACCTCACCTAACAGAGAAATTACAAAATTAGTACACTCAGCTTCCCTTAGTGACAACATCTTATATAACCATGGTACAATGGGCAAAACCAAGAAGTTGACATTGACATAATATTATTAAGCTATAGACCTTATTCACATTTCGCCAGTAGAATAATTTTTATTTAATAATTCTGTTAAATGATTAATTTATTTGAGAGTATGTTACTGAAACCCAAGTTTGGCTACCTGTTGCTTGAAAAGCCAATACTCAAGAAATGAATTGTTGTCTTTTTTCCCCAGATTTTATTCATCCATCTGACAGAGAGAGCGCAAGCAGGGGGAGCAGGATAGGGAGAAGCAAGCTCCACACCAAGCAGGGAATCTGATGCAGGGCTCCATCCCAGGACCCTAGGATCATGACCCGAGCCAAATGCAGGTGCTCAACCAACTGAGCCACCCAGGTGCCCCAAGAGATGAGTTTTGATTGGAAAGGAATATGAGCTTTATTCAAGAGGCTGGCCACCTAGGGAGAAGGTGAACTCTTGTCCAAAGGCCAACTCCATGGTTTCTGCCTGGCCCAAGGGTTTTTTAAAGGGGTTTAGTGCAGATAATCAGTAAAGGGAGTACAGTGGTCCCATAACATTTCTTTATTACATGCAGACTCAATGGTGCCAGCTACAGATGTTATTTCAGTGCTTGGAGGTTGTGCAAGGGGATCTGGTTCCTTAGTGAGCAGGGGTTGTGCAAGGGGGTCTGGTTCTTTGGTGCCCAGGGGTGGTGCAGGAGGGTCTGGTGACATGCAGAAATATTCTGTTCTTTCTAGGAAAGAATGCATGATCTATAGGTATACAAAGAAAGGTTAATCAATGATATGGGCTAAGGGTGCTTGTTAAAGCTTAGAGACTACTAAGTTGTCCAGAGGGCCCCAGGCAGCTTCAGGTACACGGCCAAAATAATTTCCATTCAATCCAGAACATGGCAGGATTGCCCATATATTCCATGCTTATTCAATACTGCTTTCTAGATTCTGGTTTCTAGAAATGACCTGTATAAATAGTGGGAAAAAAGAGACAAGATTATCTTTATCTTTAGTTATGGTTTTATGCATAGAAACACAAAATAATCTTTTTTAAAAAAGATTTTATTTATTTGAGAGAGAAAGTGAGAGAGAGAAGGAGCAGGGGGAGGGACAGAGGAAGAGGGAGAAGCAGACTCTCTGCTGAGCAGGGAGCCCGATGTGGGGCTTGATGTGGGGCTCAATCCCAGGACTCCAGGATCATGACCTGAGCTGAAGGCAGATGCTTAACTGACTGAGCCGGCCAGGCGACCCAAAATATTCTGTTTTAAAACTTAGTATTAAATTAACTTAATTTTCTCAGGTACACTCATCACACACCCCCCCCCACATACACATCCAATCCCCTCCACACACAAGCTTCATGTAGAAATAAAAATGGGGAAAACTTCCATTCTCAATAGTGAAAAGGAAGTTCAGAAAATTAGAAATAAATATAACAAGAAATGGATAAGATACACATAAAGAAATCTTATGAAATGCAATGAAACAAGATCTGAACAAATGGAAATAATTACTGGATGAGAAGATTTATGTAAAGAAAGAAAAACCAGTCCTCCCTAGATTAACATATAAATGTAAAACAATAACTAAATGATTTCAAAATTTACATAAGGAATAAATGCCAGAGACCAGCCAAGAATTTATTGAAACAAACAAACAAAAATGAAGAGAGACTTGTCTTCCCAATAGTGAAGCAAGATGACTGTGAAACCAGACTGTCTAAGATTGAGTCAAGGTGTAAGCTCTCTGTGCATAAGTTTGTTTTTTCATTGTAACATGAGGATGAGAGTAGCACCACTTTGTAGAGTATCTCTAGGGTAAATAATTTAATAGAGGAAACATTAGTCATCCCTATTACTGTTGTAAACAGATATTAAAAATTACAAAACTATTGCAATCAAAACAATATATTAACCATCCATCTGGAGGAACACAAAGTTGGACCTCCATGTCACACTACATACCAAAATATATACTGTTATAAAGATTTCAAACTATAAGAAAATTAGGAAAATATTTTTATAACCTAGAGTTAGGATACACATTTATTCATTTACTTTAAAAGATATATTTTTAAATTTTTTATTGTTATGTTAATCACCATACATTACATCATTAGTTCTTGATGTAGTGTTCCATGATTCATTGTTTGTGCATAACACCCAGTGCTCCACACAGACTGGGCCCTCTTTAATACCCATCACCAGGCTAACCCATCCCCCCACCCTCCTCCCCTCTAGAACCCTCAGTTTGTTTTTCAGAGTGCATCGTCTCTCATGGTTCTTCTCCCCCTCCGACTTACTCCCCTTTATTCTTCCCCTCCTGCTATCTTCTTATTTTTCTTTTTTCTTAACATATGTTGCATTATTTGTTTCAGAAGTACAGATCTGTGATTCAACAGTCTTGCACAATTCACAGCACTCACCATAGCACATACCCTACCCAATGTCTATCACCCAGCCACCCCATCCCTCCCACCCCCCACCACTCCAGCAACACTCAGTTTGTTTCCTGAGATTAAGAATTCTCATATCATTGAGGTCATATGATACATGTCTTTCTCTGATTGACTTATTTCACTCAGTGTAACACCCTCCAGTTCCATCCACATCGTTGCAAATGGCAAGATCTCATTCCTTTTGATGGCTGCATAATATTCCATTGTGTATATATACCACATCTTCTTTATCCATTCATCTGTCAATGGACATCTTGGCTCTTTCCACAGTTTGGCTATTGTGGACATTGTTGCTATAAACATTGGGGTGCACGTACCCCTTCGGATCCCTACATTTGTATCTTTGGGGTAAATACCCAGTAGTGCAATTGCTGGATCGTATGGTAGCTCTATTTTCAACTGTTTGAGGAACCTCCATACTGTTTTCCAGAGTGGTTGCACCAGCTTGCATTCCCACCAACAGTGTAGGAGGGTTCCCCTTTCTCCACATCCCCGCCAACATCTGTCGTTTCCTGACGTTAATTTTAGCCATTCTGACTGGTGTGAGGTGGTATCTCATTGAGGTTTTGATTTGGATTTCCCTGATGCCGAGCGATGTTGAGCACTTTTTCCATGTGTCTGTTGGCTATTTGGATGTCTTCTTTGGAAAAATGTCTGTTCATGTCTTCTGCCCATTTCTTGATTGGATTATTTGTTAAAAGATATTTTTTGTCAGAGAGAGCTCATAAGCAGGGGGAGTGGCAGACAGAGGGAGAAGGAGGCTCTCCACTGAGCAAGGAGCCTGATGCGGGACTGGATCCCAGGACCTTTGGATCATGACTTGAGCCCAACGCAGATGCTTAACTCACCGAGCCACCCAGGCATCCCTGGACACACTTTTAAAAGCACAATAATTTATCCAGAAAGTATAAATGACAAATTTGACTACACAAATATTAAATATTTTGTATGACTTAAGATTCCATGAAGTTAAATCAAAAGCATAAAAAAGCATTTGATGAAGTTCAACACATTTTTCGCAATAAAATCTCTTCCCAATCTTAGGATAAAAATTAATTTCTTTTGCCTGTTAAGGTCATTGACACCCCTTCCACTACAAATATCATAATTTAATGGAGAAAGTTCAGAACCATTGCTTTGTTATTATTATTACTACTATTATTTAGAGAGGAAGAGAAAGAATCCCAAGCAGGCTCCACACCTAGTGCAGAGCTAGACTTGGGGCTCGATCCCACAACCCTGAGATCATGACCTGAGCTGAAAACAAGAGATGGAGGCTTAACCAGCTGAGCCACCCACATGCCCCTAGAATCATTGCTTTGTACATCAAGAGCAAGACAAGGATGCCTACTAATCACTGCTATTATTCAACATAATATTAGAAATTCTGATCAACACTGTAAGAAAAATTAAATGAGATACAATTATTGGCAGAAAAGAAAAATATATTAAAATGGACTATTGTTTACAGCTATTTACACCATTTACATAAAAAATCCAAGAAAATCAGCAAATTATTAGAACTAATCTTTGTCAAGGTTACTAGATTCATGATAGATACCAAAAATACCATTATTCTATTAATCATATAAATAATTAGTGTGAAATGCATATATACACATACATATATGAAGCATATGGAACGACTCTAACCAAAATTGCAAAAAGCAAACATGTGAAGCTCATTTTAAGAAAAACGAATGAAGGGAAGGGTATAACATTTCACAGATTGGCAGGCTTGCCATTAAAAATATGGTTGGTCATGGTATTGGGCTGTAGATGCAAGCAGAAAGAAAAAAATATGATTCTGCAGGGACAAAGCCCCGCCTCCAAGTGGGTATGAATCCGAGTCAAGCCACGCCTCTGGCCTGGTCCGACCACTGTGTTCAACCAGGGCCTCAGTGAGGGAACGCAGATTTTCTGCTCTCCAAGGGGTAGGCAGTGGACCATACCCCTTCCTTCCCCAAGATGAGAAGCTGAAGCGTGCATTCCTGGGACACCGCAGTTGTAGCGGAACTTCCCCACCACATCAGAGGGCCGAGTCGACGAAATTGGCTTCTGGTCTGGCCCAGCTGATATTGGACCAAAGCAGGGTGGGGGGCCTGCACGGACGTGGTAGGCACGGGGTCAACGTGTGAGTCTGGTCTCCGATGCTAGGCGTGGCTTCTGGCGAATAACAGGCCTTTGACGGGAAGAAAAGCAGGCTACTTCTGCTCAGTTCTGCAGAGGTGTGGTCCGCGCATCCCCGCTCCTCTGCAGATGTAGGCGCGTTCTGGTGAGAACTGGAGAGACTCCATCAATAGATGAATGGATAAAGAAGATGTGGTGTATATATATACAATGGATGCCAACAGCAGTCTAGTGGCATTTCTTTCTCATTTGAGGCCAAACAATCCTGCTCAGTGTCCAGATGTTTTAGTCATACTGCCTTGAAGGGTGAGGTATGGTGAAGCCAGATGCAGACTGAGAGAGTAACAGAAAGAGTTTTGAACTTATGTTTTATTCACAGTTCACTGGGGGAAACACAGTACTCCATACAGGGCCACTTAATGTAAACCCTGGGGTTGGTCACAAGGCAGAGGAAGGGAATGGAACTGTGGGCAAACACCTTTATTGTGTTTTCCATGAGAAGGAAGTGAAGTCATCTTGGCCCCTCTGGCTAAACTAGTAGTCTTTAAACTTTACCAAGCATCCTTAGCCCATGTATTTGATTAACTAATTTTGGATATCTATAGATCACGCATTCTTTCCTAGAAAAGAACAGAGCACTTACGCATGTCATAAAACAGAAACCAGATCCCCTTGTACAACCTTCAAGCACCAAGATAATGTCTATAGCTGGAACATTGAATCTGCATGTAATCAAGAAATGTTACGGACCACTACACTCTTTTTACTGATTAACTGCCATAAACACCTTTAAAAAACTCCTGGGCTAGGCAGAAACATTGGAGTTGGCCTTTGGACAAGAGTCTGCCTTCTTCCCAGGTGGCCAACCTTCTGAATAAAGCTCATATTCCTTTCCAGTCAAAACTCATCTCTTGAGTATTGGCATTTCAAGCGACGGGCAGCCAAACTTGGGTTTTGAAATAGAATGAGCAAGGCTGAATAAGCAGGTATAATATCAGCCAGCTGTATTTGAAAGTGGTTCTTCCATGAAATTTATACTATGTTAGAGATTATGCCTTGGGGCTATCTAAAGTCTCCAGATGTTTTTGGGTGAGCCAGGGTTTACTTGGGAACAGCTAACAGCTAGTAACCATTTTGTAGCTGTTAAAGCATCAGTATGCAGAAATTAAAAGCATGTTAAAACATATTGGCATGAAGATAGACATAGAAACCAATGCAATAGAATTGAGAAGTCAGAATACACCCCTGCACCTATGGCAAATGGATTTTTTTTGTAGTTTCAAGTTTTTATTCAAATTCCAATCAGTATACAGTATAATATTAGTTTCAAGAGTAGAATTCAGTGATTCATCACATACATACAACACCCAATGCTCGCTGCAAGTGCCCTCCTTAATACCCATCACCCATTTAACCCATCCCCCCCAACTTCCCTCAAGCAACCATTAGTTTGTTCTCTGTAGCTAAGAGTCTGTTTATGGTTTGACTCTCCCTCCCCGCCATGTTCATCTGTTTCATTTCTTAAATCATATGGTATTTGTCTTTCTCTGACTGACTTATTTAACTTATTAGCATAATACACTCTAGCTCCATCCATGTTGTTGCAAATGACAGGCTTTCGTTCTTTCAATGGCTGAGTAATATTCCAGTATATGTAGTTTCTTTCTGATGGCTGAGTAATATTCCACAATGTCAGTAGGGCACCATCACTTGTTTTTCCAGTGTTTTCTCAGACAATAACGTGTTTGTTTTTCCATATAAATGTTAGTATCAATTTGCCTAGCTCCATTTTATTTTACTTAATTTTTTTAAAGGATTATGTAGGGATGCCTGGGTGGCTCAGTCATTAAGCGTCTGCCTTTGGCTCAGGTCATGATCCCAGGGTCCTGGGATCGAGTCCTGTGTTGGGTTCCTTGCTCAGTGGGGAGCCTGCTTCTCCCTCTCCCTCTGCCTGCCGCTCCCCCTGCTTGTACTCTCTCTCTCTGACAAATAAATAAAGAAAGATTTATGCATTTATTTTAGAGAGAGAGGGTGCATAAGTGGGGGGAGGGGCAGAGAGAGAGGGAGAGAGAGAATCCTCAAGCCGACTCCCCACTGAACACGGAGACTGATGCAGGGCTTGATCTCAGGACCCTGAGATCATGACCTGAGCCAAAATCAAGAGTTGGCCACTCAACCGACTAAGCCACCCAGATGCCCCTACCTATTTAAAAAAGCTTGTTGGTATTTTTTATTAGGATTATCTTACATTTCTGAATTAACCTGGGGAGAATTGATATCTTTATGATGTTAAGCCATTTTATCAAAGAACAAGCAATGTTTTTCCTTTTGTTCAAGTCTATTTGTGTCTTTCAGGGTATTTTAAAAGTTCACTGAGTTTTATACATTGCTTGTTAAGTTTAATCCAAAGGTTTTTTTCCTATTATAAATGAAGTTTTCTCTACTGGTTATTGGTTGAGTAAATAAATGAAGGCTTTTGATTTCTAGATGGCAATTACATATCCTGCTAACTTACTAAATTCTTTATTGCTTACCATTAATTAATTTTACCATTAATTCTCTGGAGCTTTCCATGTACAATATCATATCATCCTAAAAAGAGATAGTTTTACTTTTTTTTTTGCCATTCCTATGTTTCTTACTAGTTTCTCTTATCTAACTGCATTAACCAATACCACCAGTACACACCCAGACACACATAGCTATAGAGGCAATCATATTTTTTAAAAAAAGGTTTTATTTAGAGGGAGAGAGAGAGCGCGCGCGCGCGCGCGCGCGAGCATAGCACGTGAGCAGGGGGCGGGGCAGAAGAGGGAAAGAGAGAATCACAAGCCGACTCCAGGTGGAGCATGGAGCCCAATGCAGGACTTGATCCCACAACCCCGAGATTGTGACCTGAGCCGAAATCAAGAGCCAGACACTTAGCCAACTGAGCCACCCAGGCGCCCCATATAGGCAATCATCTTAAGAAAATATTCATCAATTTCTATTTTTTAAGCGCTTTTATCAATATGGGTGTTGACTTTTGTTAAAGGCTTCATCAGCAGCCGCGGCGCGCGCGCAGGGGCCTGGCCGGCCGGGGGCGCACCGCCACCGCCACCGCCACCCGGCGCTCCGGAGCCCGCGGCCCTCCCGGCCGCCCCGCCTGCGAGAGGAGCCGAGGCCGCCCGCGCTCGCGCCTCGCCGGCCCCTCCCCCGGCCGCCGCGGCCGCTTCGCCGCCGCTGCGGTGGCGTTCTTTGAGTGGCTTTCCCGATTTTAAACACTCCAGCATTTGGAAGGATATTTTCTAATGCGGCTCATAAGCTGCCTCTGAAGGCCTTTCCCCAAATAGTGGCTCCAACAGTGGTAGCTTTGGTGGAACTAAAGCTGTAACTACTTTGAGGGAGACACGTTCATTTAGATTTCTACGATCCGTCATGTCTCTTTTATTAAAAGATAAGACTTGCAAAAAAAAAAAAAAGACGTCATCAGCATCTATGAAGATGATAATCATATGATTTGTTTTCTTAAATGTATTGATATGGTATATTATTTAAAGATTCCCTAATAACTAAACAAACCTTGAATTTCTAGAGGAAATTCCACGTGCTCAAGTTTATTATTTTCTTAATGTGTTTTCATATTCTTTTTTAAAATTTAATTTTATTATGTTATTAGTCACCATGCAATACATCATTAGTTTTTTTTTTTTAAGATTTTATTTATTTATTTGACAGAGAGAGAGACAGCTTGAGAGGGAACACAAGCAGGGGGAGTGGGAGAGGGAGAAGCAGGCTTCCCACAGAGCAGGGAGCCTGATGTGGGGCTCGATCCCGGGACACTAGGATCACCTGAGCCGAAGACAGACGCTTAACGACTGAGCCACCCAGGTGCCCCCATCATTAGTTTTTGATGTAGTGATCCACGATTCATTGTTTTTGTATAACACCTAGTGCTCTATGCAGATTTATTCATTTATTTGAGAGAGAAAGAGTGGGACAGAGGGAGAAGGAGAGAGAATCTTAAGCAGACTCCCAGCTGAGCCCACAGCCCGATGTGGGGCTTGATCCCATGACCCTGAGTTCACAACCTAAGTGGGAACCAAGAATCAGAAGCTTAACTGATTGCACCACCCAGGCACCCCTGTAGTTTCATATTCTTTTTGCTAATATTTAACATAGCTCATTGAATCAATATTCACAAGTGATATGGCTTTGTAATTTTCTATTTTTGTATTCGATCTGGTTTTATATGAATGTTATCTTGCTTCATAAAAGGAATTAGGAAGTTTTTCTTCATTCTCATTGCTCTTAAACAACTTATGGAGTACTACAAATATCTGAACTTTGAAGGTATAATTCTCCTAACTAAAACACCTGGGCTCACATTTATGGTCCAATGATGCTTGGTGAGGGTGCCAAAACAATTCATTAGGGGAACAAATAGTCTTTTCAACAAATGGAGCTGGGACAATTGGATATCCATACAACAAAGAATGAAGCTGGATATCTACCTCACACCATATTTGAAAATTACTCAAAACAGATCAAAGAACTAAATGTAAGAGTTAAAAGCATAAAACTCTTAGAAGAAAACATAGTGGTAAATCTTTAGTGACCTTGGATTTGACTGTGGTTTCTTAAATTTCACACCCAAAGCATAAGCAACCAAAGAAAAAAATAGACAAGTTAAAACTTCATCAAAATAAAATTGTTTTGTACTTCAGAGAATACCATAAAGAAGTGAAAAGACAACCAATTAATGGGAGAGACTATTTGGAAATTCTGTATCTGAAAAGGGGCTGACATCTTGAATATATAAAGAACTCTTAGAGTCCAATAATAAAATGGTAAATAACACAACTAAAACATAGTCAAGTATTTGAATGGACATTTCTCCCAATAAGACATACAAATGGCCAATAAGCACATGCAAAGATATTCAATACCCACTAGTCACCAAGGAAATTAAAATGAAAACTACAATGAAATACTACTTCACATCAACCAGGATGGCTGTAATATTAAAAAACAAAAACAAAAACAAACAACACTAAATGTTGGACAGGATAAGAAATTGGAACCCTCATATATCATAGGTGAGATTGTAAAGTTGTGCAGCCACTTTGGGAAAATAGGTAGTTCCTCTAAAGCTTAAACATAGTGTTACAATATGACCCAGCAGTTTCTGTCCCAGGGATGTATCTAGAAGAAATGAAAACATGTCCACATAAAAACTTTTTTTTTTTTAAAGATTTTATTTATTTATTTGAGAGAGAGAGAATGAGAGATAGAGAGCACGAGAGGGAAGAGGGTCAGAGGGAGAAGCAGACTCCTCGCTGAGCAGGGAGCCCGATGCGGGACTCAATCCCGGGACTCCAGTATCATGACCTGAGCCGAAGGCAGTCGCTTAACCAACTGAGCCACCCAGGCGCCCCACATAAAAACTTGTATGACAGTATTTCATAGCCAAAGAGTGAAAACAACCCACATGTCCACCAACTGATAGGAATATTATTCAATTAAAAAGAATAAAATACTAGGACATTTGGCTGGCTCAGTCAGAAGAGCATGCAACTCTTGATCTTAGAGTCATGAGTTTGAGCCCCATATTGGGTGCAGATTACTTAAATAAATAATAAAAAAAAGAATAAAATACTGATAAATGCTACAATATAGATTAACCTTGAAAAGTTTACGCTATGTGAAAGAAACCAGTCACAAAAGACCACACAGTATTTTTTAAAACTTATATGAAATTGTCAGAATAGGCAAATCTATAGAGACAGTATATAGCTTAGGGTTGGGGACGGGATGGGGAGTTTGGGGTGGTGAAATTGTTCTAAAACTGATTGTGGTAATGGTTTCACAACTCTTGTGAGTATAATAACCACTGAATGAATGTATACTTTAAATGGGTGAATTATGTTCCAATAAAGCTGTTACCACCCCCACTCAGCCAAAAACCAATCCATCTGGGCTTGATGCTCTTTTGTAGTGTTAAGTTCCTATATAACTTTGTGTTGGTTTGCAATGATATTCTATTTCTAGGTTTTCTGTCTGTTTTTTAGCTTGATATATATTATCGTCTCATTTTTCAGGATATAAACGTTTAAGAATATGAATTTTCCTCTGATCGCTGTTCAAAAAATATCC
Source organism: Callorhinus ursinus (assembly GCF_003265705.2). Taxonomy (NCBI): domain Eukaryota; kingdom Metazoa; phylum Chordata; class Mammalia; order Carnivora; family Otariidae; genus Callorhinus; species Callorhinus ursinus. The sequence goes on along the minus strand of NW_027397144.1, from coordinate 390,061 downwards.
CATGTTATTTATAATAGTCAAAAAAGGGGAAGTAACCCAATGTCCATCAACTAATGAATGGATAAATTGTGATACACCCATACAGTGGAATATTATTTAGTAAGAAAAAGAAATGAAGTACTGGTACATGCTACAACATGGGTGAAACTTGAAAACGTTATGTAAGTCAGGGAGCCCGATGTGAGGCTCGATCCCAGGACCCCGGGATCACGACCCGAGCCGAAGGCAGACGCTTAACGACTGAGCCACCCAGGCGCCCCCGTTATGTAAGTCAAAGAAGCCAGACACAAAGACCACATATTGTAATATTTTGTTTACATGAAATGTGAGAATAGGCAAATTCCTAGAGACAAAAAGTAGATTAGTTGTTGCCTTGGGCTTGGGTTCAGGTGGGTATTATAGCTAAGAGGGTACTGGGTTTCCTTTTGTGATTATGAAAATGTACCAAAATTGATTGTGGTGATGGATACACAGCTTCGACTATACTAAAAGCCACTGTATGGTACATTTTAAACGGGTTAATTATATGCTATGAGAATTCTATCTCAAACAAGACTAAAGGTCTAAAAAGAGGACTGAATGACCTAGGAGTTCATTTTGTGGACTAGCAGGATTATCTTTATAAATATGCATAGCGCTACGTGGAGCTGAACCAACATGGAGAGACTAGTAGAAGGGCACTTGATGAACTTCTTTGGCCCGGAACCCGGAGGCAAACCCCGCCCACCGCGTCTGTCCCTCTTCCAACTCGGTCCCCTGCGCTCCTCTCGGCTCTCCGGCCGGGTCGGTGTGGACAGCCTGCTCTGGATCGAGGTCCAACCGCCTCCCCGGACGTCTGGAAGAAGAGGCCGCCATCCGCAATCCGCAATCCGACCTAGATGCTCCGGAGGCTCCGCCCCTTACGCTGACCTCGTGGCGGAAACCGGAAGCGGAAGTGCTCGTCAGATAACATCTCACTTCCCGCTCCGCCCTGCGTGGGAGGTAAGTTTTCCACTCCGTTGGCCTCCTGCGGGGCACTCAGCCCCGGGGGTTCCGAACGTCCTGGGCTGGTCGGGAATCGCGGCGCTTCCTCCCCGCGGGTACAAGGCGCCCGAGGGACTGCGGCCGACCCGGTCCCTCCGAGAGCGTCTGTCGGCTCCGTCAGCGCGGGTGGGGGTCGTGGCCGTGGCTCAGGGTCCCCGGTGGAGGCAGGACCCTTTCTCCGTCCGGTGTGCGCTTCTCTTCAAAAGCTGCCAGAACAAACACTGTGCCCTTTCTCCAGAGGAGAAACGTGTACGCAGTGGTGGAAAACGGCCGCAGTACCCTCTTCTCGCTGACCTGGCGATTGCGGGGAGAACGTTCTGGTGAGCACTGGACGGAAATGCTCTGGCTGTGGGCACCCGTTATTGAAGTTTGATGTATTATTCAGGTGTTACCTTGTTGCACATTGACCATTTGTTAGTATTTTGCATGCCTAGTGGACCTCTTTATCCAACTCTCAGCATGTGTATAGTTAAATGTTTATGATGAGCTCTTTGAAGGTAAGGAGATTAAAATAATTTGCAGGCATGATATTCGACCTTTAGTACTTGGTTAATTGCCTCACATGTAACAACAAAGGAGTTGTGTAATAACTCCTACAAATTAATACCCAAAGTGAAAAATGAACCAAGAGGTTTCGATAGGCTCTTCAATAAAAGAAAAAATGCAAATGGACAACAAATATATGAAAAAGTGCTTCATTAGCAACCAGAGATTTGCGAATAAAAACCACAGTGTATACTACTGCACACACTAAATGTCTAAAAGTAAAACTAAAAAGAGTGACAGTGCCGGGGCGCCTGGGTGGCTCAGTCGTTAAGCGTCTGCCTTCGGCTCAGGTCATGATCCCAGGGTCCAGGTATCGAGCCCCACATGGGGCTCCCTGCTCAGCTGCAAGCTTGCTTCTCCGTCTCCCACTCCCCCTGCTTGTGTTCCCTCGCTCACTGTCTCTCTGTCAAATAAATAAAATCTTTAAAAAAAGAAAAAGTGACAGTGCCAAGTGTTTTAAAGTGTATCAACTAACTTACCAGTAACACACACACGTCTACCAATTGAACATAAACAGTATTTGTAACATCATTTTTTTTTTCTGAAGATTTTATTTATTTATTTATTTATTTGGGAGACAGCACAAACGGGGAGCAGCAAGCAGAGGGAAAAGTGGGCTTCCCGCTGAGCAGGGAGCCTGAAGCGGGACTCAATCCCAGGACCGTGGGATCATGACCTGAGCCAAAGGTGGACGCTTAACTGACTGAGCCACCCAGGCGTCCTTATTTGTAACATCATTATTTGAAATATCCCTAAATTGGAAATAACCCAAAGTGGATCAAGGGACAGGTGGATGAATTGTGGCATATATTTTTTGTGGCACACTCTTTAGTAAAAGGAAGGAGCACAGTTGCAACAACTTAGATGAACTTCACAAACATAATGTCTAATGAAAGAAGCCAGACATAAAAGAGTGCGTGCTGTTTGATACTCTTTAAAATTCGAAAACAGGCAGAAGACTCTAAAGTGTCAGGATAGTGGTTGTGGTTGGGAGGCATGGAGTGAGTGATTTGGGAAAGAGACAAGGAATGTGTCTGTGATGCTGGATTTGGATATATTCTATTTCTCAACTTGAATGATGGTTGTAAGGGGCTGTTCATTTCTTAATTCCTCATTGAGACTTTTTTTCATGATTGCCTCCCTTAGTTGTAAGTATGCTGTAATTTAATAAAAGAAGTTTGAGGGCGCCTGGGTGGCTCAGTTAGTTAAGCGACTGCCTTCGGCTCAGGTCATGATCCTGGAGTCCCGGGATCGAGTCCCGCATCGGGCTCCCTGCTCAGCGGGGAGTCTGCTTCTCCCTCTGACCCTCTTCCCTCTCGTGCTCTCTATCTCATTCTCTCTCTCCCAAATAAATAAATAAAATCTTTAAAAAAAAAGTTTGATTAATGGATCTAAGCATGCTACTTCATAAGGTTGAGCAAGAAATATAGAAGTAGAAGAAAATGTACTGAATGAATAAAAATAAAACTAATGATGGAAAAGAGTAGAACTGATCAGTAATAAGAAAAGGTGAAAAGATGCATGATATATTTGTATATTAGTCTTTGTGGTTAACTATGAGATAATATGGAAAGCCTTCAGTTTCAACATAAAAAAAAAAAAACACAGGACACCTGGGTTGCTCATTCGGTTAAGCCTCTGTCTTCAGCTCAGGTCATGATCCAGGAGTCCTGGGATCAAGTCCCAAATTGGGCTCCTTGCTCGCAGGGAGCCCCCTTCTCTCTCTGCCTGCCACTCCCCCTGCTTGTGCTCTCTCTCTCTCTGACAAATAAATAAATAATATCTTTTTTAAAAAACAAAAAACCCAGTGACATGATTCAGAAGCTGTTGGAGTGGCTAACATAAGTGTATTTTGAGTTTTTGTAAAATTATGATATTTCAAGTTTGGATGTCTTTAGGTCAAACTTTGCACACTACTTTTTAAGTAAGTAAGGTATCAATTATCACAGTCCTCTGAAGTGATTATTTCCCTATTCTGTCTTTATCCTACCTTTAACTAGCCCTGTTTCTGTATCAGGAATATATTTGTATATGTGCAGTACTCCTTATACTTTAATGGGATTGATTCTTTAACTGTACTGCTCATCACCAACTGCTAATTATCTGTTTATTACCTGCATTGCCTGATTGAACTGTGAGATCCCTAAGAACTGTTCCCTCCTCGTTGCCTAGTACCTGGCCTGGCAGAAGGAAGGCGCTTACTAAATATTTGCTGACTGAATGAAGGAATGAGACAGAAGGAGGCAAAGGTTCCAAATCCAACCAAGTTCCAGCAGGGGGTGCTCAGGGGGACTTCTCATTTCATAAACTCTTTTGTATTTCTCATTTCCATTATGCCTCTCAGAGGATGTGGACTCATTTCTGGTCATCTGAGGAATAACAACCACCACAGGAGATAAGGCTCTTGCCATACCAACATGTGTCTGCCTGGCCTACCTTTCCTAATGGGTGATTTGAGACAGTTATTAATACTGTGTGAACCTCCATTTTCTCAGTTATTAAATGACAGTTATTAATACCCAGTTTGGAGGGTTGTTAGGGCAACTGAAGGAGTTAATACTTGTAGAGCTACTAACAGTGCTCAGTAAATAGAGATTGGTATTAATATTTGCATGGTAGGATATTCGACAGTTTTTAATGGCTGTCACATGTTTTATCTGCACAGAGATGGCTAAAGAGTGATGTTTGATGATTGAGGAAAAATGTCTATTGCTTAATGATGGTATTGTGAACCGGTTACCCAGACACTCCAGTAGTCAAAGAGCAATTGAGATCAACCTCTTAATTTAAACTCAAAAGCTTCTCTGAAGTGGTCTTCTGAGCAAGAAATGGAATATTTTGGAAATTCTCACTATCAGATTCACAGGATGGCAGCCCTTGATGTGAATCAGGTGTGTGGTGAGTCCTTGTTGACTTCTTTTCATATAGTTCCGTCACAAATGGCAGATCCAGTGCTCAGTGCTCAGGGGCTGAGTGATCATGCAGTAGGCCATGTAAGAGCGACTGAAAAGAGCAGAGCATGTATAAGTCAGGTTCCTGGGATTTGGGAGGCAGGAAGGTGTGTGTGCTTTTTGCGGGGGTAACGTGTTCATGAATTCTGTGGTGTCAAACAACTCTGCCTCTCTGTACTGTAATTTGTGTAACTCTAAATTGGAATATTTAACCTGTTCCTCATGGGTAGCAAGATCCAGAAAACCATTTTCTTGCTACAGGTAACTCAGAGCACTTTGCCAGTTTATGGAGTTAGTGTGTTTGTGGTATGTTCTGTGCATGGTGTGGAATAGCTTATAAGCATGTGATTATTGGAATTGGATTGGCTTCAGAGTTCATGGCATTCTTCTCTCTGAGGTCATCTTTCTTGGGACCCTTACTGTCTTCATGAGGGGAAAATTGAGGAGGCAAGGATGGTGGCTGGGTTACTGATGGATTCTTCTCAGGTAAGTGGAAAGTTGACCTTTCTGCAGAATGTCAGGCTTATTTATTGGGTAGTCATTTCTCCTTGTAATGTCCCCAGGCTTCTTATAGCAATTAATGACTCTGCTTAAGGAATGAGTCTCAGGTCAATTTCTCCAGGACTCATGCCATCTCGGAATATATAGGGATTACACTAATCCTCAAGATTATATGATTCTTTTATCTCAATATTCATTAATTCTTTCTGATCCTCAGTCATGCTTGTTGGCTTATCGTTTTGTTGAGTGGTATGATAGATACCGAGGAATGATATGAAGGTATCTAATCTCATGGAATGTGTGTGTTACTGTGGAAATAATTCATCTGTTAGAAGATTTTACAGTGTTTGCATTGTGTTCAGTGCTAACTACAGCCTATAAATAGAAGAGAAATAAAGCACGAATAGCCCACAGTCAAGTTGTGATAACATAAATGTAGTCACATGTCAGTGATGCTGGTAAGTCCATGTGACTGGCTGTGACCACCAGGCAGCATCTGTAGCTAGAGAAGAAGTCTGGGCCCAGGAGTACTATAGGCTTCTGGTCTACCTTCCTCAGTCCCTCATGCATCTTCCTGAGAACCTCAAAGAAGATGGTGGTTAGCTGAAGCCAGCATGTATTTGATGGTTTAGCACTTAGTGACCTTCGAGGATGTGGCTGTGAACTTTACCCAGGAGGAGTGGACTTTGTTGGATCAAACACAGAGAGATCTCTACAGAGATGTGATGCTGGAGAACTACCAGAATCTCATTATACTAGGTAAGGCTGGAATCATTTCTTCATGAATGTTATGAATGTTATGAAATGAATGTTTCTTAAGTATCTTTCCTGTCAAATGAGAATAGTGTGGTAAACAAGACAGACATAATCCCTGACCTCAGGGGCCTTACTATCTAGAGGATTCCCTGTGAAAATGAAGATCTGTCTAAATAAATGACTTTATTCCTTTTAGGGACTGAAAACCTTAGGACTTTAAATGTGTGTAGAGGCTGGACATGATTTTCAGGTCTTAGAGCTCTCTAGTCATTTGAGGACAAAGAATGTACTTATATTTTTGTTCCTTTTAGAATAGTTTTATTGCATCGATTTAAAATTTTGTGCGATTATTTTGCTGTTTGTAAAGTGAGACTTCACTGTCTACAGAAACCCTGAAGCTAAAGTGTTGGTTCCTATCCAAAGAGCTGTGTTTCATGTCTTGCAAGGTCCATTTTATGTATTTTTCCTGTAAGCAGGATGTGAATCATGCAAACCTGATCTCAACTCTTCAGTGGGAGGAGCAGAAGAGCTGAGGACAGGAGGGAGAGGAATTCTGCAGGGTAAGTTCATGCCTGGGTAAGGTGCTGTACATTTGGAAATGCCACTTGGCAGACTTTCAAAGGTATACTCTTTTTCTGAGAAGGCTGAAGTAGTTTGGTTTTTGAGTTTGCTTAGGAACCTTCAACTCTCTTTACCTTTAAATTTCCGTTGATCTCAACCTTTTCCTGTTCTCCCAGAAAGATCTGTCTGACTCAATTGAAAATTTCATTACCTGCAGATAGCTCATTTTGCAGTACTTTCTATCTTGTTTTCCTGATTCTATCAGTGTTTTTTTGTTTATGGTCAGCCTTAGTTTTCCAGAGTATTAAGCTTTGTACATTGCCTACGGTTTCGACACCATACCCTTATCGTTGCCAAACTCCTAACAAGCCAAACTCTGTGTAGTCCAATTTCCCTTTTGTTTCAACCTTTTATCTTGTTTCATGCATATTTAGACATAAGTATGTGCCATATGTTTTTTTTTTTAGAGATAAAATACACAAAAATTAACCATTTTAGTGGGTATGATTTATTGGTATTGAGGACATTCACAGTGTTGTGCAACCATCAGCTCTTTTTAGTTCCAAAATATTTTCATCACTTGAAAAGGAAACCCTGTAACCATTAAGCAGTCAGCCTCCTTTCAGCTCTATCCCCACTCCCTGCAGCCACTAATCTACTTTCTAATCTACAGGTTTGCCTATTCTGTACATATCAAATAGAATCATACAGAATTCAGTTTCATGACTATAACTTACTACCTAGGAATAGAATTGTGAGGGCATATGGTCATTTTGTTTAACTTGTTAAGGATTACCAAACTGTTTTAGACAGAAGCTGTACCATATTAGATTCCCTCTAGCAGTGTAGAAGTGACTTTGCCTCCTTGCCATCACTTCTTCCTTCCTTTTTTTTTTTTTTCTTTTTACTAGTAACCATCCTAGCAGGTATGAAGCGGTATCTTACTGTGGTTTTGATTTGCATTTCCCTAAAACAAATGATGTTGGACATCTTTTTGTGTGCTTGTTGACCAGTTCCATGTCTTTGGAGAAATGCTGGTTCAAGTTCTTTGCCCAGTTTTTACCTTGGGTCGTTTGTTTTGTTGTTGCTGAAGCATAGGCGTTCTTTCAGTACTCTAATAGTGGACCCATATCACATGGATGATTTGCAAATATTTCCTCCCATTTTTGGGGTTATCCTTTTGCTTTTTTAAAAAAAAATTTTATTGTTATGTTAATCACTCCTTTTGCTTTTTTGATAGTGTTCTTTGATGTACATTTTTAATTGCAGTGGGGTCCAGTTTATCTTTGTTTTCTTTGGTGCTTTTGATATCATATCTAAGAATAGATAGACTGGACACTGTTAAATCCAACATTCTGAAGGTTTCCACCCTTGTTTTCTTCTAAGAGTTTTTCCTTTACATTGGGTTTTTGATCCGTTTTGAGTGAATTTGTATATATGGCGTGAAGTAGGTATCCCATTTGATTCTTCTGCATAGAAATATCCAGTTATCCTAGCACTGTATGTGTGTTGAAGAGACTGTTCTTTCCCCCATTGGATGGTCATGGCATGCTTGTTGAGAATATATTGATTCTAGATGTATGGTTTTTTTTCTGGATTCTCTCTTCTATTCATGTATATGTCTATCCTTTTGCCTGTACCACACATTTCTGATATTGTACTTTTTGGCTCCAGAATTTTTTTAAAAAGATGTTATTTATTTGACACACAGAGAGAGAAAGAGCACAAGCAGGGGGAGTGGCAAAGGGAGAGGGAGAAGCAGGCTCCCCGCTGAGCAGGGAGCTTGACGCGGGGCTCGATCCCAGGACCCTGGTATCATGACCTGGGCCACCCAGCTGCCCCTTGGCTCCAGAATTTATTTGGTTCTTTTTTGTAATTTCTGTCTCTTACTTGACAGTCTCTTAAGTGAGACATAATTCTTCTAGTTTCCTTTAATTCTTTGTCCATGGTTTCTGTTAGCTTTTTGGATGTGTTGAAACAGATTGATTTAAACTTATTAGTAAGTCCAGTGCTTTGGCTTTCAGGAACAATTTGTATTAATTTTTCATTGTTCCATTGCATACCTCATATGTTTTAGTTGGAAATGTACATTTTAGATACCATAATGTGGCAGTTTGAAAATCTGATTCACCCCCTCCCTGGGTTTGTTGTTGCTGCTTGTTGTGTATTGTTGGTGTTTGTTTAGTGGCTTTTATAAATTGTTTTTGTATATTCTGCCTTCTTTTTAGTGCAGTCCCTGAAATCTGTGTTCTGTTAGTTTAGTGGTCACCTTAGAGTGACAGAAATTCCTTAAATACTGGAGCCAAGAAAAGAAAACTAAACTATTCTTTTAGTTTTTGTTGATTGGCTGTGTGTTGGGCCACTCCTTCAGTGTTTAGCTAGACCATCTACAACTCTTCCTTAGCCTTCCATTCCTGGCTGAAGGTCAGCCAGAGGTGAAAGTTTTGAGTCCTCTCCAGCCTTTCTCAGCATGCATCCAGTCCCCAGTGTGCTTGTGGACTTCTTGATTCCCTGGTAAACACTCGAACTTTTATTTACGCACATATCAGCATTCCCAGTCTGTTCCTTCTAAGGCTTTTCAGGCTGTCTTTTGTTTGTCCCAAATGCTTTTCCTTTCCTTGGACTGCTGTAGGCAACACTTTGCCTTTAGACACTTTCATCAGTAGTTGTCTGAGATGCTGCCTTGCTCCTGGGAACTCTGAGTTGGGTGAGATAAAGGCACACCCTTGCAGCGGTGATACTCGAGGAAGCTGCCAGACAGATGGAAACACAATGGCAGTTCTTCAGCAAAGTCCATAGTGCTCCTTTCAGCACTTTTAACTTGCTCAGGGATGCATCCTGTGGTCTACATGGCTGCCGGTGATCTGAAGGGGGTTGTGGTAGGTGGGTAATTAAAATGCCTCAGCACTCTCTTGGTGAACTATAGTTGCTTCTCTCTTCCATAAGTGTTCCCTTGGTGGTTATAAGTTTTTGACTAGGTTCTAAAGTTCTGTAATAGTTGATTTTGATAGTTTTTGTAAGCTTGTTAGTTGTTTTCTGGTGGGAAGGAGTCCTGGAGTTCCCTACTTCACCATATTTTGTGGTGTCATTCTCTGTGCCATATGCTTTTAAACAATTTTATCCCAGGATTTTTCTCCAAAACTAAATTTTTCCACTTTTTTTCAGAATTGGATTTGCAGCTCAAAACCAAAGGTTCCACATCCCTTCAAGATATTTCTTTGGAAAAAACATCAAATGGAATCCAATTGGTAAGATCTCCAAAAGTAATTCCTTTCTTCCACACCTGGACCAGAAGTACAAAATCCATGTCAATTATATGAAATAAATGTCACTTACCCAAAGAAAGCACAATCTGTGAAGAGATTCTTTGAATATCAAGAATTTGAGGAGCACTCTAAACCTACTTCAAACCCATTTCTCCTCAGAGATCCACATAAATATAACTCAGATGTCCAGTTTTTGATGCACTGGGATTTAGTCAGAATAATTTAGGTTTTAAATGATTTAGTATGAATAATTACCAGAAGATACTCTGTGAAAGTAAAATATAATTCAGGGCCCTAGCCTCAGAGTCTGTTTGTTCAACTTAAAACAACTAAAAACAGGGCAGGAACTCTGTACACTTAAATGGAAATGGAAAAAACACTTCAATTATGATGATGTTTCCAATGCATAAAAATTGTGATGAGGGAGAAATTCTGTTATAGTGCGTGTGGAAAAGTCTTTAGTTATCACTTAAACCTTAATCAACAGGAGAGAAGCAATGCTGGAGCGAAGCAATATGGCTCTCACCTGTATGGAAGAGCATTCAGTGGGCACTCACTTATGACTCACAGTAGACAGAAAACTTCTAAGGGTAATCAGAATGGGAAAGCCTTTAAAAAGAACTTTATTTGTACTTTGCTCAAGGAAATCCCTGTTGGGGAGAAAACTTCCGAGAGTGTTCAACATGATAAAGCCCTTTGTCAGCTTTCAAATCTTACTGGGCAGAAGGAAACTCAGACACGAGGGAAAGTGTGTGAATGCAAAGACTGTCAGAGAACTTTTGTTGATCAGTCATCCCTTAAGGTACACATGAGACACCACACTGGAGAAAAACCATATGAATATAAAGAATGTGGGAAAGCCTTCCCTCATTCCTCATACCTTACAGATCATAGAAGAATTCACAGTGGAAAAAGGCCCTATGTATGCATGGAATGTGGGAAAGCCTTTACTCGATCGACAGGACTTATTTTACACATGCGAATTCACACTGGAGAAAAACCATATGAATGTAAGGAATGTGGAAAAGCTTTTATTCACTCTTCATACCTTACAAAACATGTAAGAATTCACAGCGGAGAAAAGCCATATTTATGTAAGGAGTGTGGGAAAACGTTCACTCGTTCCTCAGGACTTGTCTTACACGTGCGAACACACACTGGAGAGAAACCCTATGTATGTAAGGAATGTGGGAAAGCCTTTAATAATTCTTCAATGCTCAATCAGCATGTAAGGACACACACTGGAGAGAAGCCATATGAATGCAAGCAGTGTGGGAAAGCTTTCACTCAGTCTTCAGGCCTTACCACACATTTAAGAACTCACACTGGAGAGAAGGCCTATGCGTGTAAAGAATGTGGGAAAGCTTTTGCTCGTTCTACAAATCTTAATATGCACATGCGAACGCATACTGGAGAAAAGCCCTACAAATGTAAAGAATGTGGGAAAGCCTTTAGATACTCCACATGCCTTAATATTCACATGCGAACTCACACTGGAGAGAAACCATATGAATGTAAGGAATGTGGGAAAAACTTCACTCAATCTTCGGCACTTGCTAAACATTTAAGAACTAAGGCATGTGAAAAAACCTGTAAATGTTCTTCGGATGTTAGTATTCACATCTAAACTCATCTGGATAAAGTACCTTAGGAAAGTAAAGAATGTGTGAGAAAGCTTTACTCATTTTGCATCCTTACATGATAGGAACTTTCTGGGGCAGAATTCCCATTCATATAAGGTATATGGGAGAGCAGTAATTGTTCATACTTTACAGAATGTGTAAGAACTCGCACTTGAGAGAACCTTCCAGTTATAAGGTATGTGGGAGAGCCTTTTTGTTGTTGCTCTAAACATTAATTTTACATATCTAAAATTACTGTAGATTTAGAAACTGGCTGGCTCAGTTGGTAGAGCAGGTGACTCTTGATCTCAGGGCTGTGAGTTCGAGCCCCACTTTGGGCATAGAGATTACTTATAAGTAAATAAATTACTTACAAATAAATAAACTACTGTAAAAGTGATGTGAAGGTGAGAATGAGATACAGCCTTAAAATATGACCACATGCTTTGATAGTACACGGTAACTCATCCTAGGGATGGATCATCTGTATGTAAGGAACGTGGTGAAACCGTAGTGCCAAGGCCTTAATACCCACATGAGACTTCATACTGGTATAAAACCCTACAAATGTCAAGGATCCAGGAAGACCTACAGTTGTTTCTTGTATCTTTTAAGAACTCAGCATTTAAAAAACAGTGGAGAGATTTCTATACATGTTAAGAAATATGGGAAAGCTTCTAGAAATTCTTGATTGCTTCATATGCAAGGAGACTCATGAATGTAAGAAATGTTGAAAATTGTTCAGGTGTTAATGGGTAAGTCACAACACGCAGTGAAGAGAAACCTTATGATGGTAAGATATGTGGGACAACAGAGCCCCATATGTTAACATTCTTTAGTAATCTCAGAAAATGTTATGAATATTAGAAATAATGGTTATGCCTTTATGTGTGTATGTGTTTATTTTTTGGCTTTTGACCTTTAGTAAAAATAATCCACACTGGAGAGAAATAATGGTTGTAGGATACATGGGAAATGATGTATCCATCTTATACATCTTACTCTACATGTGAAAACCCACCCTGGAAAGAAGCTGAATGAATGTAAAAATGTGGGAATGATTTTTGGTAAATACACATCCCTTAAGAGACACAAAATACTCACTGAAGGAATGAAGTATGAATGAGAGGAATTTGGGGAAGCTTTCAGGTATTGCTCTTCACTTACTGTACACAAGAGAATTCTTCCTGGAGGTCATATTGAAATAAATGACATAAATGCAGTTGCCTTTCTGTGTGTTTCCTTCTCAAGGAAAGTAGCTAGCACCTATATTTTTTGTGGTGGTTTTGTTTTACAAAGTTTTAGTTGCTTTAAAGATACTCTAAAATTTTTGCAATATTATACTCATTTCATATAATGGTGTTTTCATTATGGTTCACATCTAAAGACTTCCCCATATATATATCTTCATTGAATTATATGAGATATTTGGAACTTTATTTGGCAATGTAAGAGCATTTTAAAAAAAGATTTTATTTATTTGACAGAGCAGGGGAAGCAGCAAGCAGGTAGAGGGAGGGGGAGAAGTAGGTTCCCCGTGGAGCAGGGAGCCCAATGTGGGGATTGATCCCAGGATCCTGGGATCATGATCTGAGCCAAAGGCAGACACTTAACTGACTGAGCCACCCAGGTGCCCCTGTAAGAGCATTTTTAAAAATTATCTGTGGGCGCCTGGGTGGCTCAGTCGGTTGAGCGACTGCCTTCGGCTCGGGTCATGATCCTGGAGTCCTGGGATCGAGTCCTGCATCGGGCTCCCTGCTCGGCAGGGAGTCTGCTTCTCCCTCTGACCCTCCCCCCCCATGTGCTCTCTCTCTCCAATAAATAAAATTTTAAAAAATGTATTTGTTTATTTTGAAAGTGTGCACGTGAGCTGGGGGAGGGACAGAGGGAGAGACTCTTTCAAGCAGACTCCCTGCTGAGCACAGAGCCCCACACAGAGCTCGGTCTCACAACCCATGAGATCATGACCTGAGCTGAAACCAGGAGTTGGACACTCAACTGACTGAGCCACCCAGGTGCCCTTGCAATGTGAGAGCATTTTATCATGTTTTTAGGTACTGCTTTCTGGTGTATTTGCAAGTGGGTCATAAAATGGGGCTCTTCATATTATTTGATATAGGACAATTCTTGCTTTCTATGGCAAGTAGTATTTAGTCATCACAATATTCCTTGTCCCTTATAAATAGAATCCAGATTATCTCCAGGCACATAGTTTAAAAAAAAAAATCATTTCTACTTCTCAGGTTTCCTTGGGTTTATAGGAAGACTATATTTCATAATCGTGGCTAATAAGAAGTAGGCAGAAGACATCAGTGTGGATTCTGGAAAAGCTTTTAAAAAGGGGACAGTCTCCAGTGGCTTTTTCTCTTCAAGGATTGCTCTTCTTTCTCCTTCCTTCCTGGAAGTCAGGTACATTCCTATAGTTTAGATGATACATTGTGTACTGTGAGGACAAAAGCTACAGACAAGTAAGGTGTGGCTGAAAAACACATGCTTTCTGCTTGTAGTATTGCACCAGCCCTTAGACTGCGTATGTGTAGACTTCTTGGTACATAAGAAAAAACTTATCAGGCTGAGCACTTATGTTTCCGAATCATCAGTGTATAGATGGCACTTAAAACCATTCAATTAGATAATTTCAGCTGAGGATTGGCAAGCCCCGGGAGTCAACTTTGGCAGTTGGGAGTCATGGGAGGAAGTACTGAATGAATTGAGAAGTAGTGGCCCATGAAATAGCAATAGAATTAAGATTGGTGTCCATGAATCCAAGGCAAGGAGCAGCGACGGATCCACTATACCAAATGCTGATTTGGGTGAGTTGAATGAGGATGGGATTTAACCATAAAAGTCATTGAGGACCTTTTTCCCAAAAGCTGGCTTTATAGAACAGCATGTGCCAAGGTCTTGCAATAGATTTCTGAGAAAGTAGCATAAACATTGTCCATCCTATCTTACCCAAAACATTCTTTCCTAAATATAGATAGATACGTCTCTTTGACCTCACAATCGGTACCTTAATATTCTGGCTTTACATTGTGTTGTTAGTTTACTATTGCTGCTGTAACAAACTACCAAACAATGCCACAAGACAACTAAACTTTTACTACCTTACAGTTTTGGAGTTCAGAACTCTGAAAAGGGTTTCAGTGAACTAAAATCAACATGTTAACAGGACCGTATTCCTCCTTGGAGGCTCTAGGGGTGAATCTGTTTCCTTTTTCCGGCGTCTAGATGCCCGTCTCTTTTTTTTTTCCTGGATCTTTTTTCCTTCTTGAAGGCCAGCATTGTCAGTCTCATACTACCATCTCTCTGACTCTTCTGCTTTACCTTGTCCCCCCCCTTTTTTTTAGATTTTATTTATTTTATTTATTTTTCAAAGATTTTATTTTTATTTATTTATTGGAGAGAGAGAATGAGGGAGAGGGAGGGAGAAGCAGACTCCCCGCTGAGCGGGGAGCCCGATGTGGGACTCGATCCCGGGACTCCAGGATCACGACCTGAGCCGAAGGCAGTCGCTTAACCGACTGAGCCACCCAGGCGCCCAGATTTTATTTATTTGAGAGAGAGCGAGCACAGAGGGAGATTGAGAGGGAGAAGCAGACTCCCCGCTGAGCAGGGAGCCCGATGCGGGACTCCATCCCAGGACCCTGGGATCATGACCTGAGCTGAAGGCAGACGCTTAACGACTGAGCCACCCAGGTGCCCCTCTCCTTCTACTTATTTAAAAAAAAAAGTAGGGGCGCCTGGGTGGCTCAGATGGTTGAGCGTCTGCCTTCGGCTCAGGTCATGATCCCAGGGTCCTGGGATCGAGTCCCGCATCGGGCTCCCTGCTCAGTGGGGAGTCTGCTTCTCCCTCTGCCTCTCTCTCTCTCTCTCTCTGTCTCTCATGAATAAATAAATAAAAATAAAATCTTTAAAAATAAATAAATAAAAAAAATAAAAAAAAAGTAAACTTCCCAATGTGGGGCTCAAACTCAAGGCCCTAAGATCAAGAGTTGCATGCTTTCCTGACTGAGGCAGCCAGGCACCCCACCTCTACTACATTATTTTAATGCTTTTCTGTTATTTTCCCCCCATTCTGTTAAAAAAAATTATTAGAGCACAAGCGGGGGAGAGGAAGAAGGAGAGGGAGAGGGACAAGCAGACTCCTTGCTGAGTGCAGAGCCCAACATGGGGCTTGGTGCCAGGACCCGAGATCATGATCTGAGCTGAAGTTCTGGGATCAAGCCCCGCATCGGACTCCCAGCTCAGCCAGGGGTCCACTTCTCCCTCTCCCTCTGCCTCTCCCCCTGCTTGTGCTCTGTCTCTCTCCCTCTCAAATGAATAAATAAAATCTTAAAAAAAGATGCTTAATCGAATGAGCCACCCAGTCATCCCTTTTTTTGTCCATTCTTAAATTTTATAATTGTAGCATACATATAGAATATAGTGTGAAAATGCATAAGTGCTGCTAATAAACTACAAAATAGTGTGTGCATAGGTGTCTACCTTCCAGATAAGGAAATGGAAGATTACCTTCCCCGTGTGAATCTTTTCCATCTTGCATCACCTTCCATCCAAGAGGAAACTATTGTGTTTGGACATTGGCTTAACGTTACTTATATTAGCAGTAACAGTGGAGCTGGAGAGTATTGTGTCCTCTCTGTGCTGCCTGATAAGAAACACTAATAATGTGGTGGAAGTTCTGGCCCTTTCCAAGGCCATGGTTCTTGCAGCCTGCAGATGTCAGCCCTCCCATTTCCCTGTGCTTGGGGACTGGTTTAGTGATCCACTGGTGTCAGGATTTCTTCTGATAGCTTTATGGAATGGATCAATGAGGATATCCTCAAAGAATTTGTATGTGGAATCTTCACCAACCCAGTAAGAATTCAAGACTCTCAGAGCCCCAGTGGCATCCAGCTTGCTCCTCTGCAACTGACTGAAGGTGGTGGGCAAACTTGGGCAAAAAGCAAAAAGCTGGTTAACACCATGATGGACAGGCTTGCCATAGGTTGCACCCTTAGGAACTGGGTATTGGCAGCCACTACATCACACATGAATCCAAAATATGACATAAACTTGCTTGGCCTTGTACCCCAGTCTGCACGCTTTATCGGGCTGGGTTGGGTGGAGGGCCCTGTGAAGTGCAGAGAGCTGGTGGTAACTGCCAGCAGCGCAGCCTAAGAAAGGGCATTACAGCGGACTGCTTCCTCCTCCATAGCTCCTGGATGTACTGGTAAGTGCCCCTTTTCGCTTGCCTTTCAGTGGACGGCTGCCTACAGACAAAGGACTAGCTAATTCTTTTTTTTTTTTTTTAAGATTTTATTTATTTATTTGACAAAGAGAGCACAAGCAGGGGGAGTGGCAGGCAGAGGGAGAGGGAGAAGCAGGCTCCCTGCCAAGCAGGGAGCCAATGTGGGGCTCGATCCCAGGACCCTGGGCTCATGACCTGAGCCGAAGGCAGACGCTTAACTGACTTGAGCCACCCAGTGCCCCGGCACTAGCTAAGTAATTTCTCTGGAAGCTCACCTCTCATATGCAAACCAACCGCTCCAGAGCCCGTACTCCAACCACCTCCTCTATCTTAACTCTCACAAAACAATCCAGTATTTCTCCTGCCCTAAATCAACCTAGGGCTAGGTAGTGGACAACTGTGATTCGGAGCCCACTGGAATTATTCAAGCTACCCAGTATTTATCTTTACCCTGCTCTGCCTTGCCTTTCCTGAAGAAACCCCAACAGAGCTCTGACCTATGCTCTCGCCTCACTCCTGTTTTCTGCCTCCTGATCTGGTGCTTCCCTATGGATCCTGCATTACCTGGTGTGCCCCCTTCTCTTGGAACTGTAAGTAATAAACTTTTGGTGGCATTAACCTATCTGTGTTATCATCTGGTCACCCCAGCGCAAATCAGTTGGCACAGGGTGACTCTGTTTGGTGGGGGGCGTGCCTCTGGACTGCTCTTGGCTTACTTACTGTCATATACCAAACAGCGAGTCCTGCCTGAGAGTACTACTGGCCACTGGTGCACTTGCACTTTGACGATTACTGCCTTATGCAGTGTCTGCACGTTCTTCTGTGGTTTTCCAATCTAAATTGTGGTAAGAGATTGACCGCAGATTCTTGCTTTGTATAGTTAACTGTGATTGGGTGTATGAGAGGTCCCCAATCAACATTTTATTAACGAAGTGTCCTACTGGATGAGAAATCATGGAAGCATCTAGGGATAATTGGCATATACTAAAAGAGGCACAGTGAAGGCTTCCTGGAAAGTGGGAAGCACAAAATGGTTATCCTCAAGACTACTGTGAGGGTGCTGAGACTGATCCACTGGCCTGCCAACACCATGAGAGCACCACCAAGGGCCACCATGGTGGGCTCCGGAGACAAGCATTGAGTCCCAGGTGCTGTTCCTTCTTTGTGAGAAATCTATTTTGATGGGCAAATAAGTCTGGGGGTGAATGTATGTGTTCCGCTGGGCCATTAAAAGCTGTCATTGAATATTCCTTGGGAATTGTGACCCTCGGGAAACACTCATCCATTTGATTTGAAATTTGGACAGGCCCCTCTCAATCATCAGTAGTTAGGTGGAGGGGGTCCATCCTATAGATAATCCTGGCTTCCAAAAATTTAAATGCTGCTTTAAAGGCAAATCCTTTTGCTTCTTTGTTCTCTGACCTAGTGGGATAAAGAAGATCCCATCCATGGAGACTGGTGTCTCAGTGTGTAATGAAAAAGGAAGGAAGGAAGGAACATTTTGCTTTTGCTTCCCTAAGACCTTTGAGGAGGTTCACAGCTCATATGAGGTTGTTAGTCCCCTGGTCAGTGTACTTGGGCATTCTTGAGTGCCACTGCCTTTCAGCATGCTAAAAGCATCCTCCTGAAAATCAAATTATCACAAAATCAGGATTCTGCCATTATTTTTCTCTTGGATTTAAACCTCAGCCCCTCTAAAGTTGATAGGGATACCCTAGGAAGAGAAGCTGATGCTCATAGGAGGGGCCACTTGGGGCCACCAGGAGCTTATCAGGTAAATACCTTTTTTTTTTTTTTTAAGGGAAACAATCGAGGTCAGACAGGAGACTAAATAAACACATAAAAAAAAGTAAGGGCTGCAGCCTTTTTGGGAAGCACTCCCAGCCCCCCCAAAAAGAGAACTTTAAATTTTAGGGACCCAGCAAATGCCAGGTATAGAAACCATAGTGCTACTCCTATATTACTTACTGATTTTAAAAACAAAAAATCCCTAGTGCAGGGGGAGAAAATAAAAGATAAGTAAAAAACATATACATAATATTTTAATATAGAATTGAAATAAATTATATAATAATGAAAACAAAGATGCATAATTAGATCCAATTAGAATTCCAAAGTTTGTATGTTAAAATTTCATATCTTAAAAACTTCTATAACTAAACATATAATAATCATGTGTAACAACTATGTGATAACATCAAAAAAGTTATGGAAGAAAAAGATAAAAGGGGCATTGCCTGGCTTTTGTGCCTCTTCAACATAACTTCTACATTAACATTTACTAAAATGCACTAATTGAAAAAGCTTCATAGACTTAATACTGTGTCTCAAATATAGTTATGCCTGGGGATCACACCAAATTTAAACATGATATTCACTATAATCTTTAAAAAGTAATTAAAAATAGGGGTGCCTGGGTGGCTCAGTTGGTTGAGCATATATGACACTTGATCTCAGGGTCATGAGTTCAAGCCCTGCATTGGGCTCCAGGCTGGGCGTGGAGCCTACTTAAAAAAAAAGTAATTAAAAATAAAATAGAGGATAAATACGTGTGCCTTACTTTAACTGTAGCCTTACCTAAATTTCCCATAGTCCTGGGGTGCCTGGGTGGCTCAGTCAGTTGAGCATCTGCCTTCGACTCAGGTCATGATCCCAGGGTCCTGGGAATGAGCCCCTCAGCTTCCCTGCTCAGTGGGGAGCGAGCTTTTCCCTCTCCCTCTGCTGCTCTCCCTGCTTGTGCTTGCTCTCTCCGTCAAATAAATAAAATCTTTAAAAAATAATAAAGTTCCTAGAACCTATTGCCCTAAAATATATCATCCTGGATATATCTATGACAACAATAAATAATAAATTTAAATGAAGGTAAGTTGTTGGCACTTACAAGTTTTCTTGATAAAATAGGACCCTATGAATCCCTTGCTAAAATAATTATTATGGCCCAATGTAAGTTAAAACAGGGTCACCAAGGATTAAAACTTACTATATAAACCCTATTACTAAAGAGGTGATCATCTCCACTGCTTCAAAGTTAAATAACCCAGTTTTGCCTTTTTTTGAGAGAGAGTCCGTGTGTGCTCCCGAGTGGGGGGAGGGGCAGTGGGAGAGGGAGAGAGAATCTTAAGCAGGCTCTATGCCCAGCAGGAGTAGATGCGGGGCTCAATCTCATGACCCCCAGATTATGAGTTGAGCCAAAATCAAGAGTCAGATGCTTAACCAACTAAGCCACCCAGGTGCCCCCAATTTTGCCTTTTCTTAAGGCTGAAAATAAGTACATAAATAGGTAAATCCATCCATCCATCCCTTGGCTACCTGGGGAACCCCTTGGGATTAACTGAGTAAACAGCAATGGGGGTTCATGGACTATATGAATGGCACCGCTAACCATGCTATGTGATGGAGCACAGTGGAATGTTACTGCTTTCCATCTCTTAAACAGAATGTTGCTAATAAAAAATAGGACCCGGGGCACCTGGGTGGCTCAGTTGTAGAGCATCTGCCTTTGGCTTGGGTCATGATCCCAGGGTCCTGGGATCGAGCCCTGCATCGGGCTCCCTGCTCAGTGGGGAGCCTGCTTCTCCCTCTCCCACTCCCCTTGCTTGTGTTCCCTCTCTCACTGTGTCTCTGTCAAATACATAAATAAAATCTTTAAAAAAAAATAGGACCCCAGGAAACATTACACTTGGCCAAATTTCAGGCAGTCATTTTGGCTCTGGGTGCCCTGGCCAATGAATGGCCCCATCTTCATGTTTATTATTATTATTTTTAAAAGATTTTATTTATTTGACAGAGTGAGACACAGTGAGAGAGGGAACACAAGCAGGGGGAGTGGGAGAGGGAGAAGCAGGCTTCCCGCTAAGCAGAGAGCCTGATGCGGGGCTCAATTCCAGGACCCCAGGATCATGACCTGAGCCGAAGGCAGATGCTTAACAACTGAGCCACACAGGCGCCCTGATACAAGAAGTTGTTTGTTGTTTTTTGTTTTTTTAGGATTTTTATTTATTTATTTAAGAGACAGCAAGAGAGCACAAGCAGGGGGAGCGGCAGAAACAGGCTCCCTGCTAAGCAGGGAGCCTGACACAGGACTCAATCCCAGTCCTGAGCCAAAGGCATGATTCTTAACTGACTGAGTCACCCAGGTGCCCTATATACTGGTAGTTTAGGTAATTTTAATAAGTATGTCTGATTAACATTAGCCTGTAATATTCTTTTCCTACTCTATTTTCACCTGTTTTCTTGTGTGAAGATAGGAGTATTTCCTCTCAAAAAATTTTTATTTATTTAAGTAATCTCTACGCCCACGTGAGGCTCAAACTCATGACCCCAAGATCAAGAGTTGCATGCTCTTCTGACTGAGCCAGCCAGGTGCCTCCCCTCCTTTGATAAACTTTAAAAGTATTTCCTATGATAAGAATGGTTTCTTTTATATAAGGAAAAATTCACTGGTTACATTATTTGCATCTGGATTAGTTGTCACTAGTTATTGCATTTTTTTCCCTTTTTTTGGAATGATTTTAAAGCAAGCATCAAATAGTTTTATGTTTTTAGGACTGCTAAGGTTTCCAATTTCATCTTGTCAGTTAAGGCAAGTTGTGTGTGTGTGTTTTAAAAATTTTATTTATTTGACAGAGAGAGAGAGCGGCAGGCAGAGGGAGAGGGAGAAGCAGGCTCCCCACTGAGCAGAGAGCCAGATGCGGGACTCGATCCCAGGACCCTGGGATCACGCCCTGAGCCAAAGGCAGACGCTTAACGACGGAGCCACCCAGGCGCCCTGCAAGTTGTGTTTTTACAGGATTTTTCTATTTCAAATTTAGAGTCAAAAAATTCATAATATTTTCTTATAATTTATTATTTGTGGATTTTGTAAATACTGCCATCTGTTTCCACATTCTGTCTAGTCTACCCATTAGAGACCATAGCATCTTAGTCACAATTGATTTATATTTGATCTGTCCAACATTCTTGCCAACTCTGAATCTAGTTTTGATGTTTGTACCATCTCTTCAAAATGTATTTTTCCCTTCTAGTGTGTTTTATATAATTATATTATAATTAACTAGGTAAATAAAACTGCTGTAAGACTTGAGTTATGAGATGATGGTAAGGTTTGGTGGAAAGGGAAGCATTGTACAGACCCTATGAGCAGATCTCATTCTTTTAGTGACCCTTTACTTCTGAATTGTGAATTTCACATGTGCTCCTGTTTTTCTCCCTCTTTGGTGGGATAGGATTGCTAGAGTCGGGTGAAGGTGTTTTCCTTTTGCTCCCATGTGGAGGCTATCTTGGGTGGCGTTGTGTATATCCCTTCCTGCCCGTGAGTTAGGCTCCCATAAATCCCCAGCAGGTCAGGCTCTGGTTAAATAGTTTCTCCTGAGGGCAGACCTTGTTAAGAAGATTAGCATGCTCTGGCATTTTTTCAAAATGGTTCCTTTTACCTTCACCTTTCCAGAAGTTCGAGGGAATTTTTCTCCAGTTTTCTTGGTGGAACCTGTTTGAGCTCCTACAGGTAAAACCCACAAATGTGTGGGGACTCTCAGTGACTGGGTCCCCCTGGAATTTTTATGTCAGACTTGCCCATGCCGGCCTCCATCAATTTGTCAATTGCAATTTGTCTATCTCTATCTTGGTACTTGTTGCCACAGAGGTTTGTGGGCACTGGTTTCTATCTAGAGTGTTGTGATTCTCTGTAATAGCTTGTCATTCTCTCCAATTTTGGAGGTGTTATTTGCCCTGAAACGTCCATTTCTCTGCTGGGTCAAGAATAATTGATTTTTTAGTTGCTCAGCTTTTTGTTCCTTGTTGGGACAGAGTGACCACTCCCAGGTTCTTACAGAACAAACTGGGAATTGGCATTCTCTGATTTACTTTTTAAAATGAGAAATGAGTGCCAAGTTTTATCAGATGCTTTTTCAGCTTCCCTTGCAATAATTCAGTTTTCTTTCTACTGTAGTAATCAATTGTGTTGAGACAGTTTCTGAATATAAGCCACTCTTGCAATCCTGGAATAAACCTGGTTATAATGCATTATTCTGGGCGCCTGGGTGGCTCAGTTGGTTAAGCGACTGCCTTCGGCTCAGGTCATGATCCTGGAGTCCCAGGATCGAGTCCCGCATCGGGCTCCCTGCTCGGTGAGGAGCCTACTTCTCCCTCTGACCCTCTCCCCTCTCATGTACTCTCTCTCTCTCATTCTCGCTCTCTCAAATAAATAAATCTTTAAAAAAATAATGCATTCTTTTGTGTCATAGATAGGTTAGTTTTGCTAATATTTTATTTAGAATGTTTGCATACAAATGTGTTCTTTTAAAATATCGTTAGTTGTGGCTTATTTAATCTTACTAAGTGCCACTCAGTATTCTAGTGCTCTCACTTGAGAGAGTGCATTGTTTTGTGTCAGTCTCAGCCTATTGATAATGATGCTCTCCACTAGAAATGCCTAGGGGCACTCACCTGAGCCTGTACCACTTGTTGGGAGCCCTGCAACATTCCCCCAACTGAAGTCAATGTTGTAGCTGGACTGGCCCTTGTGGTTCTTATGATTGCAAGGTGTACTTCAGCAACAACCATCAGGGAACTTTCAAAAAAGAAAAAACAGAAAACAAGGTCCTGGATGGTACAAGGCATGCCCAGGGCCACATACCAAGGTGGGGGCAGGGGAGAGGGAGAGGGAGAGAAAGAGCATGCATGCATACACCTGGGACTCTGTCTTTATTGGTGTCAAAGGGGGATGTCTAGGATTTCATGGATTCACTTTCTTTCTCCCCATGGATTCACTATTGGTGAATTTAAAACATAACAAGAGGGTCACTCAAGTCAGTTATCTAGATTACCCAGGGTTTTCTGAAAGGGGAACTTCATAGGTGGGATAGCCTGAGTCTTCGGTTGTGCCGCTGGCAATATGTTTATTCAAGATGGATGTCTTTTTTTTTTTTTTTTTGAGAGAAAGCAAGAGAGCATGGGGGTGGGGGGAGCGACAGATGGAGAGGGAGAGAGAGAGAGAGAATCGTTAAGCAGGTTCCATGCCCACGGCGGAGCCTTGATTTCACAATCCTGAAGATCAAGACCTGAGCCAAAATCAAGAGTGATACTTAACCAGCTGAGCCACCCCAGTGCCCCAAGATGGATGTCTTTGAATTAGATGCCTCAGCAATCAAAAGCTTAATGTTGTTAACCTTAAAAAATAGACACTGCTTGTTATTTTACCATCCAAAGATGAGTTTATTTGGGAATAAGAGAGAACTGCAATCCAGGACAAACAATCTGCAGCAAAACTGTAGGCAAGGCTGGAGTATAAATAAATGTGGAAAACAAAAAAATGTATTTATCTCTCTCACTGAGCACTGAGAGACTGCCTACCTACTGCTTGTGCCAAGACCAAAGAGCATCTTCTGGAATAATCTCTGTTGTTGCTGATACCTACTTTTGGATTTTCAACTACATTGAGTCCAGGCTGGATTATACCAGAGGGAGAAAAACTGGTAAATTTGCTGCCTGTTCATCTGGGTGGCTCAGTTGGTTAACTGTCTGCCTTTGGCTCAGGCTATGATCCTGGGGTCTGGGGATCAAGCCCCACATCGGGCTCCCTGCTCAGTGGGGAGCCTGCTTCTTCTACCTCTTCCTCTTCCCTCTGCTCCTGCTCTCTCTCAAATCTTTAAAAAAATAAATTTGCTGCTGTTTGGTGATACTTTGAAATCTGGTGTTTTTCATCAGTCTACCTGCAAATATTTATTTTTTGGATTCCTCAAATAGCTGCTCCAGGTATTGTGTCCAAGCTTTATACCTTCAGTGGGTCAGAGTAGATAAATTGTGCTTATTTCCAAAACTAGTACTAATTTTGTCTGGTTTTTACACATAAACCAATATAGTATGCATTCTTTTATGTCTGGTTTCTTTTACAACAATGTGTTTGTGAAATTCATCCATGTTATTGCATGTACTTGTGTAGTAGGCAGAATTATGATTCCTGCCCTCTTGTATGCCTTTGTTTAATCTCCTTCAATTGCATGTGGGTGGGATATACAACTTCCTTCCAATCAAGAGAATGGCAGAAGTGAGGAGCTATCACTCTTGGTGCATTAGTTGGCAAAATATATAAAGGATTTTGCACACATGAAGTCCATAATCAGTTGAACGTAAGCTAATCAAAAGGGAGTGTATCTTGGAGATAGCCTGATTAATCAGGTGAGCTCCTTCAGAGAGGACTAGAGATCAGAGATTCAAAGCCTCTCTCTAATTCTCCCGTCCTCTCTGTAGCTGGCTTTGATTTAAAAAGCCGCCAAGAATTCTACAGCTGTAACAAATTAATTCTGCCAACAATTGGAGGAAAATTGGAAGTACATCCTTTACTATTTGAGCCTCCAGATAAGAATGCAGCCTGGCCCCTACCCTGATTTCTGCCTTGCGAAATCTTGAACAGAGACCTACCTAAGCCATGCCAACACTTTTAGCCTACAGATATTGTGAAGTAATAAATGAGTATTGTTTTAAGCCACTAAATTTGTGGCAAGAATAGAAAGCTAATACAAACGTATAAACTACCACTTTTCTTTGTAGTAGTGTGTTCCATGAAATAAGCATACCAAATTTATTCTTTTTTTTCTCTTGGTGCAAGTTTGGATTTTTTTTGCACTTAAAGGTATGTTTTATTTTTTCAAATTTGATTGAAAATAAAACAACTGACACAGCACTGTATAAGTTTAAGCTATATAGCATAATGACTTAAGTTACATATATTGTGAAATTAATTCCATAATAAGTTAACATCCATCATCTCCTATAGATACAAAAGATTTAAAAAAAGAAAACTTTAAAAGATTTTATTTATTTATTTGACAGAGAGAGACACAGTGAGAGAGGGAACACAAGCAGGGGGAGTGGGAGAGGGAGAAGCAGGCTTCCTGCCGAGCAGCGACCCTATGAGGGGCTCGACTCCGGGACCCTGGGACCATGACCTGAGCCGAAGGCAGATGCTTAACAACTGAGCCACCCAGGCTCCCACACCCTGCTTGTGTTCCCTCTCTCACTATGTCTCTGTCAAATAAATAAAATCTTAAAAAAAAAAAAAACTCTTTCCCTTGGGATGAGAACTCAGAATTTACTCTTAACAACTTTCAAATATACCATACAGTGAAATACAGTCCCACTTTATTTTTGCTTTTGTTGCTTTGCTTTTGGTGTCAATCCCCCAAAAATTATTGCTAAGACCAATGTCAAGGAATGTACCAGCAATATTTTCTAGGAATTTTATGGTATCGGGTATTAAGCTCAAGTCTTTAATCCATTTTGAGTTAATTTTTGTGTAGGAAAGTGGTCCAGTTTTCCCAGCACCATTTATTGAAGAGACTGTCCTTTCCCCATTGTATATTATTAACCCTGTTGTCATAAATTAATGTACAAAAAATGCTTGAGTTTATTTTTGGGCTATTAGGCTCCACTAATATGTGTGGTTTTATGCCTATATTGTACTTTTTTGATTATAACTTTGTATAACTTTTGTATACTTTTAATAACACTTTGTAATCAGGAAGTGTGATACCTCCAGCTTCGAGCTTTGTTCTTCTGCCTCAGGATTGCTTTGGCTGTTCAGGGTCTGTTGTGGTTCCATTCAAAAAATTTTTTTAAGATTCTATTTATTGGGCGCCTGGGTGGCTCAGATGGTTAGGCGTCTGCCTTCGGCTCAGGTCATGATCCCAGGGTCCTGGGATCGAGTCCCGCATTGGGCTCCCTGCTCCTTGGGAGTCTGCTTCTCCCTCTGCTTCTATCTCTTTCTCCCTCTCTCTCCCTCTGTCTCTCATGAATAAATAAAATCTTAAAAAAAAGATTCTATTTATTTATTAGAGTGCATGTGCATAAGCAGGGGGAGGGGGAGAGGCAGAGGGAGATGGAGAAGCAGACTCCCTGCTGAGCAGGGAGCCCAGTGCGGGGCTCAATCCCAGGACCCTGGGATCATGACCTGAGCCAAAGGCACACTTAACTGACTGAGCCATCCAGGTGCCCTCCATTCAAATTTTAGGAATGTTTTATTTCTGTGAGAAATGCCATTAGAAGTTTGATAGGGATTGCACTGAATCTGTAGATTGCTTTGGGCTGTATGTACATTTTACCAATATTAACTTCCCCAATCCATGAGCATAGAATATCTTTCCATTTATTTATGTCTTCTTCAATGTCTTTTATCACTGTCTTATAGTTTTCACCATACAGGTCTTTCACCTGCTTCATTAAATTTATTCCTGGGTATTTTATTCTTTTTGATGCAGTTGTACATGGGATTGTTTTCTTAATTTCTCTCTCTTTTTTAAGTAGGCTCCAAGCCCAGCATGGTGACAAATGTGGGGCCCAAACTCATGACCCTGAGATCAAGACCTGAGTGGAGATCAAGAGTTGGATGCTTAACAAACCGAGCCACCTAGGTGCCCCCTTAGTTTCTGTAACAGTTCATCATTAGTGTAAAGAAACACAATAGACTTTTGTATATTGATTTGTATCCTGCAACTTTACTGAATTCATTTATTAGTTCTTTGATTTTATTTATTTATTTGACAGAGAGACACAGCGAGAGCAGGAACACAAGCAGGGGGAGTGGGAGAGGGAGAAGCAGGCTTCCCGCTGAGCAGGGAGCTCAATGCGGGGCTTGATCCCAGGACCCTAGGATCATGACCTGAGCCGAAGGCAGACGCTTAACGACTGAGCCACCCAGGTGCCCTCATTTCTTAGTTCTAATAGTTTTTTTTCCCCCCTTAGGGGAGTCTTGAGGGTTTTTTTTTATATGATATGTCATCTGCAAATAGTGACAATTTTACTTCTTCAGTTCCAATTTTGCTACACTATTTTTTCTTGCTCTGGCTAGGACTTCCAACACTATGTTGAATAAAAGTGGTGAGAGTAGGCATTGCTGCTTTGTTCCTGATCTTACAGGAAAAGCTTTCAGATTTTCCCTAGAGTATGATGTTAGTTGTGGGCTTGTCATAAATGGCCTTTATTATGTTGCAGTACATTCCCTCTATATTCACTTTGTTGATAGTTATTATGAATCACTATTGGATTTTGTTAAATGCTTTTTTTGCATCTTTTAAAATGAATCATGTGGGGGTTTTTTGTGTGATTTTTAAGGTTTTTCTTTCCGGCTAATTAACACACATATTAGTTTCAGGTGTACAATGATTCATATGGTGTTTATGCTTCATTTTGTTAATGTGTTGTATATTGATTTTGTAATGTTGAGCCATCCTTGCACCCCTAGAATAAATTCCATTTCATTGTGGTGTATGATCCTTTTAATGCATTGTTTTAATATTGTATTGAGTGTTTTGCATCTATATTCATCAGGGATATAGGCTTGGAATTTATACTTGTGTCTTGGTGTGAACCTCCTCGGGTTTATTTTCTTAGGGGCTCTCAGTGTTTCTTGGACTTGGATGTGTTTCCTTCCCCAGGTCAGGGACGTTTTCAGCTACAATTTCTTCATATACGCTTTCTGCCCCCTTCTTTACTTCTGGGATCCCTATATTATTACGCTTGATGATGTTACTGAGTTCCATTAACCTATTCTCATTTTAATGTTTTGTTTTTTATTTTTTTATTCAGTGTGGTTGCTTTCCATTACTGTGTCTTTCAAATCACTGATCTGTTCTTCTGCATCCTCCAAGCTGCTGTTGATTACCTCTAGTGCACTCCTATTTCAATTATTGAATTCTTCAGCTCTAACTGGTGGCCGCTACTGCTCTTCTTCATCTTCCCCTCCTTCTCCCCCTTATTCTTAAAGCTTTCTATCTGTTGAAATTCTCACTGAGAACATGCTCTCTTCTCAAGTGAGTATTTTTATGGCCATCACTTTAAATTCTTTATCAGGCATATTGCTTATCTCTTTTACTGTGATTTCATCTTGTTCCTTCATTTGGCACATATTCCTCTGTCTCCTCATTTTGTCTAAATGTTTGCTTCTGTGTATTATGTAGGTAAGCCACATCTCTTGGTCTTGAAAGTAGTGGCCTTGTGTAGAAGTCCCATGGTGCCCTGTAGTGCAATTCTCCCTGGTCACCAGAATCAGGTGCTCCAGGGTGTCCTGTGTGTGGGCTGCTATTCCCCTATTATCAAGGCTGACACACAGTTGGCTTGAGGCCAGTCAACTTCAATGGCCCATTTTTCCTGCTATGGGCACATTGGGCAGGGTTTGGTCCCTGTGCTGTTGAGAGGACTGAGGTCGCCATGGACTTGGTGATGGACAAGGCCAGCAGTCAGACTAGGTGGCTTCTCTGCCACAGCTTCGGGTGCCCCAAAGGACAGTGCTTGCTCCCTGTGCATCCGAGAGTCTCTCACTGGTGAGCAAGGTCAGCCGCCAGACTAGATGTCTGTAATTAGCCTTTCTGCACAGTTGCAGCCTTACCAATGTTGAAGTCTTGCTCTCTGCATGGCCAGCTAAGAGGCTGGGTTGCTGGACTGTGGGAGTGCTGGTGTGTGAGGCTATCTCCCCACTTCCCAGGGCAGGAATCACTTTGGAGTGGCACTGGTTTCTGCCAGGGTTGCCTGTATAGAGTAGCAGGGAAGGAGTTGTTTTTGGAGGGATGCCTACGGAGCTGGATGAGTTGGAAGGGATGGGTGAGCAGGGGAACATGGGGTGAGAGTATTGGTGCTGGCTCCCAACAGCATCTGGCTACCTAGATTGAAGGAGGGGGAGAGAAATGGCATTGACCAGCACTTTTATTTCTGGATAAATCTCCTGAAGATTCTTGCCTTGCAGCACATGCTCTAAGATTAGTCAGTACATCTTCACTTATACCCCAGGCACTTTTCAAATGGCTGCTTCTGTGCTGTTTCTTGGGCAGAGTTATATTTTATGCTGGCTCTTTAAGGTCAGGGACCCAATTTCCTATAATCCTCTGGCTCTCCCAGCTTTAAGCTTGTTGATTTCTGAGATAGGGGGTTTAAAAAGATTTTATTTTTTAAATCTCTGTATGCAACATGTGGCTTGAACTGACAACCCTGAGATCAAGATCTACCAACTGAGCCAGCCAGACTCCCCTAAGCCTGCTAATCTTTAAAGCTCCTCAACTTAAGTTCTGCTAGTTTTCAAAGCCAGATGTTATGGGAACCTGTATTCCCAGTGCAGGTTCCCAGTACTAGCAGTGCCTCATGTGGGGTCTGGTCTCTGTGTTTGTGGTGCCCCTCCCATTTGTGGTCAGTCCTACCAGGGGTTTAGTTCTCAACTGTGTCTCCACCCTCTTCCCATTTTCAATGTGGCCTCCTCTATGATTAACTGTGGAAAGTCTGTTGTTGTGACTTTTCAGGTCATTTTCAGTTAGTTGTATAGATGTAACTGTTATCTCAGTGTGTCCATGGGACAAGGTAAGCTCTTATTCCTCCATCTTCCAAGAGTCTTTTTCATTTATTTTTCTAATTCCTTTGGGAGTAAACAGGTTCTTTATTTGAAACTTTTCTTATTTCTTGATGTGGCATTTATTGCTGTGAACTTCTCTCTCAGAACTGCTTTAGCTACGTACTGTGTTTTGGTATATTTCCATATTCATCTGTCAAGGTATTTTTAATTTCTTATTTTCAGTTTAACCCCATTGTTCCTCAGTAGATATTATTTAATCATGACAAATTTGTGAATTTTCCAGTTTTCTTCTTGTAATTGACTTCTAGTTTCATATCACTGTGATTGGAAAAGATGCTTGATAGGATTCAATGTACTTAAATTGACTTCTTTTGGGACTTAACATGTGATCTAGCCTGAAGAAACTTCCATGTGCAGTTAAGAATACATATTCCATTGTTTTTGGATGAAATGTTTGTTAAGCCCATCTTGTCTAATGTGTCAACTAAGACTAATGTGTCCTTATTGATTTTGTGTCTGAGTGATCTATCCATTGAGGAAAGTGTATATATTGTATTGTCTATTTCTCTCTTGAAGGCTGTTAATATTTGCTTTATATATTTAGGTACTCCTATGTTAGGTATGTAAATACTTAGAAATGTTGCATCTACTTGTTTGATCCTTTTATTATTAGTGCTGTTCTTTGTCTCTTCTTACAGTCTGTTTTAAAATCTGTTTTGTCTAAGTAAAGATAACCCAGCTTTCTTTTGGTTTCCATTTGCATGGAGTATCTTTTCCCATCCTTTCAGTTTCAGTCTGTGTGTGTCCTTTTTTTTGAAGTGAATCTCTTTTAGTCAGCATATAGATGGGTGGACTATGTGTCTATTTTCATGCCAACATCATACTGTTTCTATTACTCTAGCTTTGGAGTATAGTTTGAAATCAGAAAGTATAATTGCCTCCAGCTTTGTTCTTTTTCCCCAAGATTGCATTAGCTCTTTTGGGTCTTGTGATTACATACAAATTTTAGGATTTTTTTTTCTATTTCTGTAAAGAATAGTATTGGTATTTTGATGAGGACGGCATTAAACCTATAGATGGCTTTGGCTAGTATGGATCACTTTAACTATTATTTCTTCCAATCCATGACCATGGGATGTCTTCCCATTTGTTTGTGTCTTCTTTGATTTTTTTTTTTTTTAAGCTAAGTCTTATAGTTTTCATCATATGGATCTTTCACTTCTTTGGTTAAATTTATTCCTAGGTATTTTTTGTTTTTGATGTTGTGAATGGAATTACTTTCATTCTTTTTCAGATGTTTTATGATTAGTCTATAAAAACACAACTGAGTTCTGTATGTTTCTTTTATATCCTAAAATGTTACTAAAATCATTGATTAGTTCCAACAGTTTTTGGCTGAGTCTGGGATTTCTTATATAAAAAATTCCTATGATTTGCAGATATCAACAGTTTTTCTTCTTTTCAAATTTAGATGACTTTGATTTCTTTGTCTTGCCTAATTGGTGAGTGGTGAGAGTGGGCACCCTTGTTCAGAATCTTAGAGGAAAATCTTTTTCTCTGTTGAGTCTAACGTTAGCTGTGGGTTTGTCACATATGGCCTTTATTATGACGATGTATGTTCCTTTAATACCCAATCTTTCAAGGCTTTTTAAAATCATAAAATGTATTTCCTCAAATACTTTTTCTATATTAAGATATTATTTTAATGTTTCATTTTATTGTGATGTTACATTTATTGATTTGTGTATATTGAACCATCCTTGCATCTCAGGGGAAAAAAAATCCCAATTGGTCATAGTGTATAATCCCTTTAATGTATTTTTGAACTTGGTTTGCTAATATTTTGTGGAGAATTCTTGCATCTATATTCATCATGGCATTGGTATATAATTTGCTTGTAATGTCCTTATCTGGCTTTGGGTATCAGGGTAATGCTGTTAGATGCTTTACAGAGTGCATTTCAAAGTGTTCCCTCATCTTTAATTTTTTTGAAAGAGTTTGAGAAAGATTGGCATTAATTCTTCTTTAAGTGTTTGGTGAAATTAGCTAATAAAGCCATGTAGTCCTGGGGTTTTGTGTGTTGGGAGGTTTTTGATTACTGATTCAATCTGATTAGTAATTGGTATGTTCAGATATTCTATTTCTTCTCAATTCATTGGTAGATTTATGTTTCTAAGATTATTACATTTCTTTTAGGTTGTCCAGTTTTTTGGCATATAGTTGTTCATAGTAGCCTCTTATCCTTTCTATCAGTTATAATGTCTACTTTTTCATTTGTAATTTTGTCAACTTGGGTCCTCTTTTTTTCATTGGTTAGTCCAGCAAAAGATCTGTCAATTATGTTTTTTCCCCAAGCTTTAGTAGTTATTTTTACATTTTAATTATCAGTACACCATTACTTTTTGATGTAGTGTACCATGATTCATTATTTACATATAAACATCCAGTGCTCCATGCAATACGTGCCCTCCTTAATACCCATCATCGGGCTAACCCATCCCCCCACCTTCCTCCCCTTTAAAACCCTGTTTGTTTCTTGGAGTCCACAGGCTCTCATGGTTCGTTTCCCCCTCTGATTCCCCCCCTTCATTTTCTCTTCCTTCTAATGTCCTCCATGCTATTCCTTATGTTCCACAAATAAGTGAAACTGTATGATAATTGACTTTCTCTGCTTGACTTATTTGACTTAGCATAATATCCTCCAGTCCCTTCCATGTTGATGCAAAAGTTGGGTATTCATTCTTTCTGATGGCTGAGTAAAATTCCATTGTATATATGGACCACATCTTCTTTATCCATTCATCTGTTGAAGGGCATCTAAGCTCTTTTTACAGTTTGGCTATTGTGGACATTGCTGCTATGAACAATGGGGTGCATAGGGCCCTTATTTTCGCTACATCTGTGTCTTTGGGGTAAATGCCCAGGAGTGCATTTGCTGGGTCATAGGGTAGCTCTATTTTTAATTTTTTGAGGAACTCCACACTGTCTTCAAAAGTGGCTGTACCACTTTGCATTCCAACCAACAGTGTAAGAGGGTTCCCCTTTCTCCACAACCTCTCCAACATTTGTTGTTTCTTGCCCTGTCCATTTTTGCCATTCTAACTGGTGTAAGGTGGTATCTCAATGTGGTTTTGATTTGAATTTCCCTGATGGCTAATGATGATGAACATTTTTTCATGTGTCTGATACCCATTTGTATGTCTTCTTTGGAGAAGTGTTGTTCATGTCTTCTGCCCATTATTTGACTGGGTTATTTGTTTTTTGAGTGTTGAGTTTGAGAAGTTCCTTATAGATCTTGGATACCAGCCCTCTGTCTGTAGTGTTATTTGCAAAAATCTCCTATTCCATGGGTTGCCCCTTTGTCTTGTTGAGTGTTTCCTTTGTTGCTGTGCCAAAGCTGTTTATCTTGATAAGGTCCCAGAAGTTCATTTTCACTTTTGTTTCCCTTGCCTTTGGGGACATGTCTTGAAAGCCGTTGCCGTGGCCGATGTCGAAGAGGTTACTGCCTATGTTCTCCTCTAGGATTTTGATGAATTCCTGTCTCACATTGAGGTCTTTCACCCATTTGGAGTTTATCTTTGTGTATGGTGTAAGAGAATGGTTGAGTTTCATTCTTCTGGATATAGCTGTCCAGTTTTCCCAGCACCATTTATTGAAGAGACTGTCTTTTTTCCATTGCATATTTTTTCCTGCTTTGTCGAAGATTATTTGACCATAGAGTTGAGGGTCCATATCTGGCCTCTCTATTCTGTTCCATTGGTCTATGTGTCTGTTTTTGTGCCAGTACCATGCTGTCTTGGTGATCACAGCTTTGGAATATAGCTTGAAATCAGGCAATGTGATGCCCCCAGCTTTGTTATTCTTTTTCAACATTTCCTTGGCAATTCAGGGTTTTTTCTGATTCCATACACATTTTAGGATTGTTTGTTCCAGCACTTTGAAAAATGCCATTGGTATTTTGATTGGGATGGCGTTGAAGGTACAGATTGCTCTGGGCAGCATAGACATTTTAACAATGTTTATTCTTCCGATCCATAAGCATGAATGTTTTTCCATCTTTTTGTGTCTTCTTCAATTTCTTTCATGAGTGTTTTGTAGTTCCTAGAGTATAGATCCTTTACCTCTTTGTTTAGGTTTATTCCGAAGTATCTTATGGTTTTTGGTGCTATTGTAAATGGAATCGATTCTCTAATTTCTCTTTCCACAGTTACATCATAAGTGTATAAGAAAGCAACTGATTTCTGTGCATTGATTTTGTATCCTGCCACATTACTGAACTGCTGTATGAGTTCTAGTAATTTGGGTGTGGAGTCTTTTGGGTTTTCCACATAAAGTATCGTGTCATCTGCGAAGACAGAGAGTTTGACTTCTTCTTTGCCAATTTGAATACCTTTTATTTCTTTTTGTTGTCTGATTGCTATTCCTAGGACTTCTAGTACTATGTTGAACACTAGTGGTGAGAGTGGGCATCCTTGTTGTGTTTCTGATATTAAGGGGAAGGCTCTCAACTTTTCCCCATTGAGAATGATATTTGCTGTGGGTTTTTCATAGATGGATTTTATGAACTTGAGGAATGTTCCCTCTATCCCTATACTTTGAAGAGTTTTAATCACGAAAGGATGCTGTATTTTGTCAAATGCTTTCCCTGCATCAATTGAGAGGACTATATGGTTCTTCTCTCTCCTCTTATTAATGTGTTCTATCACACTGATTGATTTGCAAATGTTGAACCACCCTTGCATCCCAGGGATAAATCCCACTTGGTCGTGGTGAGTGATCCTTTTAATGTACTGTTGGATCCTGTTAGCTAGGATTTTGTTGAGAATTCTGGCATCCATATTCATCAGGCATATACTGGTCTGAAATTCTCCTTTTTGATGGGGTCTTTGCCTGGTTTGGGGATCAAGGTAATGCTGGCCTCATAGAATGAGTCTGGAAGCTTTCCTTTTGTTTCTGTTTTTTGAAACAGCTTCAGCAGAATAGGTATCATTTCTTCTTTGAATGTTTTGTAGAATTCCCCAGGGAATCCATCAGGTCCTGGACTCTTGTTTTTTGGGAGGTTTTTGATCACTGCTTCAATCTCATTTCTGGTTATTGGCCTATTCAGTTTGTCAGTTTCTTCCTGTTTCAGTCTTGGGAGGTTATAGGTTTCCAGGAAGGCATCCATTTCATCCACGTTGCTCAGCTTATTGGCATATAGTTGTTGATAATAATTTCTGATAATTGTTTCTATTTCCTTGGTGTTAGTCATGATCTCTCCTCTTTCATTCATAATTTTATTAATTTGGGTCCTTTCTCTTTTCTTTTGGATAAGTCTGGCCAGTGGTTTATTGATCTTATTAATTCTTTCAAAGAACCAGCTCCTAGTTTCATTGATATGTTCTACTGTATTTCTGGTTTCTAATTCATTGTTCTCTGCTCTAATCTTATTTCCCCTCTCATGCGTGGGTTAGGTTTAATTTGTTGTTGATTCTCCAGTTCTTTAAGGTGTAAGGATAGTTTGTGTATTTGGGATTTTTCTATTCTTTTGAGTGAGGCTTGGATGGCTGTGTATTTTCCCCTTAAGACTGCCTTTGCCAAATCCCATAGGTTTTGGACTGATGTGTTTTCATTCTCATTGGTGTCCATGAATTGTTTAAATTCTTCTTCGATTTGCTGGTTGACCCATACATTCTTAATCAGGATGGTCTTTAGCTTCCAAGTGTTCGAATTTCTTCCTAACTTTTTCTTGTGATTGAGTTCCAGTTTCAAAGCATTTTGGTCTGAGAATATGCAGGGAATAATCTCAGTCTTTTGGTATAGGTTGAGACTTGATTTGTGACCCAGGATGTGGTCTATTCTGGAGAAAGTTCCATGTGCGCTCGAGAAGAATGAGTATTCTGTTGTTTTAGGGTGGAATGTTCTGTGTATATCTATGAGGTCCATCTGGTCCAGTGTGTCATTCAAAGCTCTTGTTTCTTTGTTGATTTTTCTGCTGAGATCATCTGTCTATTGCTGAGAGTGGAGTGTTGAGGTCTCCTACTATTAACGTATTATTTTCAACATGCCTCTTTATTTTGGTTAATAGTTGGCTTATGTAGTTGGCTGCTCCCATGTTGGGGGCATAGATATTTACAAATGTTAGATATTCTTGTTGGATAGACTCTTTAAGAATGATATAGTGTCCTTCTGTATCTGTAACTAGTCTTTAGCTTAAAATCTAATTTGTCTGATATGAGAATTGTTACCCCAGCTTTCTTTTAAGGTCTGTTGGCATGAAAAATGGTTCTCCATCCCTTCACTTTCAGTCTGGATGTATCTTTAGGTTCAAAATGAGTCTCTTGTAGACATCATATGGGTGGGTCCTGTCTTTTTATCCAATCTGCAACCCTGTGCCGTTTTATGGGTGCATTTAGGCCATTCACATTGAGAGTGATTATTGAAAGATATGGTTTTATTGTCATCATGTTGCCTGTGAAGTCCTTGTTTCTATAGATTCTCTCTGTAAATTTCTGTTCTATATGACTCTTGGGGTCTTTCTCATTTTATAGAGCGCCCCCCCTTAATATTTCTTGCAGGGCCGGCTTAGTAGTCACATATTCTTTCAGTTTCTGCCAGTCCTGGAAGCTCTGTATCTCTCCATCCATTCTAAATGACAGCCTTGCCAAATAAAGTATTCTTGGCTGCATGTTCTCATTTAGTACCCTAAATATGTCTTGCCAGCCCTTTCTGGCTTGCCAGGTCTCTGTGGACAGGTCTGACCTTATTCTGATGTTCCTCCCTCTGTATGTAAGCAACCTCTTCCCCCTAACTGCCCTTAAGATGGTTTTCTTGGTTCTAAGATTTGTGAGTTTTACTATTACATGCCAGGGCATTGATCTTTTCTCCTTGATCTTGGGAGGGGTCCTCTCTGCCTCTAGGACACGAATGCTTGTTTCCTTACCCAGATTAGGGAAGTTCTCAGCTATGATTTGCTCAAATATATCTTCTAGTCCTCTCTCTCTCCACCCCCCTCAGGGATCCCAATAATTCTGACATTGGAATGTTTCATGGCATCACTTATTTCTCTAATTCTGTTTTCATGGATTTTAAGCTGTTTGTTCTAGTTCTCCTGTTCCTTCTTTTCTATCAGTTTGTCTCTAGATCACTAGTTCTTTCTTCTGCCTCATTTACCCTGTTAGAGTATCTAGATTAGATTGCATCTCATTGATAGAATTTTTAAGTTCTTCCAGTTCAGCTCTCATCACTGCCCTTAGAGAATCTATGTTGCCATTAGTAGTTTTCTCCATCCTAGCTATTGTCTTCATAACTGTTACCCTGAAGTCTATTTCCGACATCTTGCTTATATCCATATCCATTTGTTCTGTGGCAGAGGTCACAGTCTCTGAGTCTTTCCTATTTTGGGGGTTCCTCCTCTTAGTCATTCTGGTGAGGGGTGGCTGAGGAAATGTACAGAGTCCAAATTATTGACCACATTCCAAGTGAGATGCACCTGTTTTATAGGGACCTTAGGGTTGTTGGCCTCTTGATCTTCCTGCCTGTCTTCTGGGGGAAGGGCCTGCTGTATAACTGTGTGTGTGTGTGGGGGGGGGAGGATGAGCTCACTGAAAACTGTTTTTTTTTGGGTTTTGTTCTCTGGTGGCTTTCCCTGGCGGCTTTCTGCATCTCTTCTGAGAGTCAGAGCAAAATGACCACATCCAAACCTGTGCCTCAGTACATCAAAAACTAATGATGTATCGTATGGTGACTAACATAATAAAAATAGAGATCGCAGTCTGTTCTTCCATGAGCTCTCCAGGCCACAGTCTCTGGTTCTGTCTGTGCTGCTAAAAACCGCAGCATCCTGGGTCGTGTCCCCCACAACAGTACTCCCAGCCCTTGCCTCCAGGTCCAGGCACGTCTCTGCCCTTTGTGCTTCTAAAACTACCAGCTGCCCCCAGTTCACAGATGTGCCCCCACAGCTCCAGGCCTCAGTCTGGGGGGCTGCCCTAAAGTCCTTTCCCCACTGCTACCAGTCTGCGAGCCCAGTACACGGCATGGGAGGCTTTCACACTCCATTGGTGCAGGATCCCGGAGGCTCCCTCTCCCTTTTGTTTATCTTCTGATATCTGCCCAGAGAATCATGGCTTCCCGCTTCATACCTCGAGACCACCTGCTGGAGATATTTTGTTTGTAGAGATCCAGATATATCTTCTTACATCTCAGGCTGATTTCGTGGGTGTTCAGAGTGGTGAGGTAGATATCCAGCTCAATTCAGGGGACCGGTTGAAATAGGGTCCCCTACTCCTCCACCATATTTGGGACTTCAATTATGTTTATTTTTTTAACATGAACACTTTTATCTTTTCTATTTTTCCCTTTTTCTATTTATATTTCTCCTCTAAGCCTTATTTCCTTCTGCTAATTTTGGGCTCAGTTTGTTTTGTTCTTTTTCTAGTTCCTAAAGGGTTGTTAGGTTGTCTATTTGAGATCTTTCTTTTTCTTCTTCTTCTTTCTTTATTTCTTCTTTCTTCTTCTTCTTCTTCCTCCTTCCTCCTTCTCCTTCTTCTTCCTCCTTTTCTTCCCTTTTTTTTTTTTTTAGATCCATCTTGTTTCTTAATGTAAGCATTTATTGTTAGGTAGGAACATTCTTCTTAGAAATCTTTTTGCTGGGGCATCTGGGTGGCTCAGTCGTTAAGCGTCTGCCTTCGGCTCAGGTCATGATCCCAGGGTTCTGAGATTGAGCACCGCATCGGGCTCTCTGCTTGGCGGGAAGCCTGCTTCTCCCTCTCCCACTCCCCCTGCTTGTGTTCCCTCTCTTGCTGTCTTTCTCTGTCAAATAAATAAATAAAATCTTAAAAAAAAATCTTTTTGCTGCATCCTGTAGGTTTTCATATGCTGTGTTTCCCTTTTCGATTGTCTTGAGATACTATTTTATTTCCCCCTTAACTCATTGGCTATTCAGTAGAGAGTTTAATTTTGAAGTGTGTTTAAACTTTCCAGTTTTCTTCCTTTTTTACTTTTTGTTTTTACTAATTTTTTAAATTTTATTATGTTAGTCACCATACATCATTAGTTTTTGATGTAGTGATCCATGATTCATTGTTTTCATATATTTTCCAGCCATTGTGGTCACAGAAGATTCTTGGTAGGATTTCAATCCTTGAATTTGCTAGGATTTTTTTTTTTTTTGGCCTATCATATGGTCTTAGATAATATTCCAGATGTGCTTAAGTAGAATTTGTATTTTATTGTTAGAATGTTCTGTATATGTCTGTTAGGTCCATTTGGTCTATGGTTTTGTTAA
Organism: Callorhinus ursinus; assembly: GCF_003265705.2. NCBI lineage: Eukaryota > Metazoa > Chordata > Mammalia > Carnivora > Otariidae > Callorhinus > Callorhinus ursinus. Next base: position 351,007 of record NW_027397144.1, on the reverse strand, counting down.
AATCTGCGGTTTCCTTATTGATTCTGTCTGGATGATCTATCCATTGTTCAGTGTGGGGTATTAAAGTCCTCCAATATTAATGCATTTCTGCTTTTAGCTCTGCTAGTTTTTGCTTTGTATATTTGGATGCTCTGATGTTGGATGCATAAATATTTACAATAGTTATATCTTCTTGAATGATTAACCCCTTTATCATTATGTAATAGCCTTGTCTCTTTTTACCATATTTAGGTTAAAGTATATTGTCTGCTTTAAGTGTAGTTACCTCTGGCTTTTTTCTTTTCCTTTTTTGGTTACCATTTGCTGAGTATCTTTTTCAATCCCTTCACTGTTAGTCTATGTTTATCTTTAATGCTAAAGTGAGTCTCTTGTATGAAGCATATTGCCAGATCTTGTTGTCTTAGCCATTCTGCAGTTTTTGATTGGAGAATTTAATCCATTTATTTTTAAAATGATTATTGATATGTAAGGACACCATTGCCATTTTGTTCATTGTTTTCTGTCTTATTGACCCTTTATTCCTCGTTTTTATCCTGAAGTTGGTTGTTGTTTTTCTCTGATGTTTTTGGGTATCAGTTCCTGACTTCTTTATCAATGTGGGGCTCAAACTTATAAACCAGAGATCAAGAGCTGCATGCTCTACCAACTGAGCCAGCCAGGTGCCCCTATTATGTATTTTTACTACAGGTTTTTTTTCCCCCATGTGGTTATTATGAGGCTTACATAAAATATCTTAAAATTTTAACACCCTCTTAAAACTGGTAACAACTTCAGTGGCATTCCTAAATTTTATACTTTTACTTCTCCCTCTCATGTTTCAGGTTAATGATGTTACAGCTTACATATTTTTAAAACATATATTGTGTATAGAATAACAAATCATACTTCTAGATATTTTTACTATATTTTCTAACTTTTATATTGGAGTTGTAAGTGAATCATGCACCACCATTACCATAATACAGAATCCAACTTTGAGTATATATATTTACTGTTACCAGTGAGTTTTACTCTACCTTCTTATGTTTTTATGATGTCAGTCAGTGTCCTTTTACTTCCACTCAAAGAACTCCTTTTAGTATTTCTTGTAAAGCAGGTCTAGTGGTGATGAATCCCCATAGCTTTGAATTGGTCAAAAGCGTCTTTATCTCTCTGAAGGACAGCTTTGCCAGGTATTTGACAATTTAATTCTTTCAATATTTTGAATATATCATTCCATTCACTCCTGGCCTGAAAAATTTCTGTTGAGAAATCCACCCATCATTTACGGGAGTTCCCTTGTATATAAATGATCTCTTCTCTTGCCACTTTTAAAATTCTTTGTCTTTGACTTTTGACAATTATAATGTGTCTTGCTGTAGCCCTATTCACGTTCAACCTAGTGGGGGTACTATGGTCTCATGAATCTGGATATCCATTTCTCTCTGGGTTTGAGAAATTTTTAGCTATCCTTGCTTTAAATCTTCTTCTGGATTTCCCATAATGCAGATATTGTTTCCTTTGATTATGTCCTATTAAGTCCTGTAAGTTTTCCTCTTTTTCATTCCTTTTTCTTTTTGCTGCTCTGAGTACTTTCAACTGTCTAGTTGTCTAGGACACTGATTCATTCTTCTGCATGGTCATATCTGCTTTTCAAGCTTTCTATTGAGGGCATTGGTGGTTCAGTGGTAGAATTCTCGCCTCCCACTACCCCAAGATCAAAAGTTGCATGCTCTATTGACAGCCAGCCAGGTGCCCTTAATTAAGACCTTAAACTACAAAGCTTTCAGTGTAATGCAGTGTATAAATTTTAGACATCAAGAGGAAAAACAAATGAGGAAAAAATGGAATTCAAAGAAAGAAAAATAAGACAAATGAAAAGCATAAAATTAGATAACTGAATTAAATCCAAATATTAGTAATTATATTACAAATAAATGGACTAAATGCTTCCATTGATAGGGATTGTTATTGTGGATTTAAAAACTATCAATATTAGTTCAATGTGTGATTTTGAATGCACCCTGGCCCAAAAAAACAGGCCAAATAAAACAAAGCTTGAATAAGGTTTGTAGATTAGGAAATTAACATTGATAAAATATTATCAACTAGTTTCAGTAATTATACTATGATTACCTAAGATGTTAACCTTCGGGAGAGGTGGGTGAAAGATATACAGGAACATATGTCCTATTTTTTACCTCTCTGAATGCCTGAATTTATTTCAAAATTAGAAATTTATTTAGAATCCAGAGTTTTTAAATGACAGCTATAGGTCTTTGTTTTTTTTTTTTTTAAACATTTTATTTATTTGAGAGAGAGAGCACAAGCAGGGAGAGCAGCAGAGGGAGAGGGAGAAGCAGGCTCTAACAGAGTTTCCGAAGCTGCAGCTACTGCTCATGCCATTCTAACTGGTGTAAGGTGGTATCTCAATGTGGTTTTGATTTGAATTTCCCTGATGGCTAATGATGATGAACATTTTTTCATGTGTCTGTTAGCCATTTGTATGTCTTCTTCAGAGAAGTGTCTTTTCATGTCTTCTGCCCATTTTTTGACTTGTTTTTTGGGTGTTGAGTTTGAGAAGCTCTTTATAGATCTTGGATACCTGCCCTTTATCCGTAGTGTCATTTGCAAATATCTTCTCCCATTCTGTGGGTTGCCTCTTTGTTTTGTTGACTATTTCCTTTGCTGTGCAGAGGTTTTTATCTTGAAGTCCCAAAAGTTCATTTTTGCTTTTGTTTCCCTAGCTTTTGGAGATGTATCTTGAAAGAAGTTGCTATGGCTGATGTCAAAGAGGTTACTGCCTATGTTCTCCTCTAGGGTTTTGATGGATTCCTGTCTCACACTGAGGTCTTTCAACCATTTTGAGTTTATCTTTGTGTATGGTGTTAGAGAATGATCGAATTTCATTCTTCTGCATGTGGCTGTCCAATTTTCCCAGCACCATTTATTGAAGAGACTGTCTTTTTTCCATTGCATGTTTTTTTCCTGCTTTGTCGAAGATTATTTGACCATAGAGTTGAAGGTCCATATCTGGGTTCTCTGTTCGGTTCCATTGGTCTATATGTCTGTTTTTTGTGCCAGTACCATGCTGTCTTGGTGATCACAGCTTTGTAATATAGCTTGAAATCGGGCAACGTGATGCCTCCAGCTTTGTTTTTCTTTTTCAACATTTCCTTGGCGATTCGGGGTCTTTTCTGATTTCATACAAATTTTAGGATTGTTTGTTCCAGCACTTTGAAAAATGTCATTGGAATTTTGATCAGGATGGCACTGAAGGTATAGATTGCTATGGGCAACATAGACATTTTAACAATGTTTATTCTTCCGATCCATGAGCATGGAACATTTTTCCATCTTTTTGTGTCTTCTACAGTTTCTTTCATGAGTGTTCTGTAGTTCCTAGAGTATAGATCCTTTACCTCTTTGGTTAGGTTTATTCTGAGGTATCTTATGGTTTTTGGTGCATTTGTTTTGTTTCTTAAATTCCACATATGAGTAAAATCACATGGTATTTGTCTTTCTCTGACTGGCTTATTTCCCTTAGCATTGTACCTCTAGATTCATCCTGTTGTTGCAAATGGCAAGGTTTCATTCTTTTTTGTGGCTGAAAAATATTCCATTGTATATATAGACTACATCTTCTTTATCCATTCAACAGAAGTCCTTTTTATGTAATGAATGTAAAAAGACCTTTACCCAGCTCACAGATCTTCAACATGACCAACAAATCCATACTGGAGAGAAACCTTAAATATGCAGTAATTGTAAAAAGACTTTTGTCTGTTTCTCAGATCTAACTTGACATTGAAGAACTCATACTGGAGAGAGACCATATCAAGTGTAATGTTTGTGAAAAACCTTTAAATATCACTCAAATGTTATTAAAATCAGAAAATTCATTCTGAAGAGAGGCCCTTTACAGGTAACGAGTGTGAAAAGATCTTTTGCTATTGTTTAGTCCTTAAGTGACATAAAAAATTCATACTAAACAGTAACCCTATCAATGTGGTGAATGTCAAAAAATTTTTAAACACAGTGTAAATCTTAGAAACACAAAAAAAATTCGTACTGAAGAGAAACCCTTTGTGTGTAATCACTGGAAAAGCTTTTAGCTTAAAACAAAAAATTCTTGACATCAGAAAATTCATGATAAAAAACTCTAAAATATGCAGGATGCAGAAAGGCATTTAGAAATAACTTACATTTGGTTTAATTTCCAATTTCTACTAAAAGAAATGTGGAAAACTTTTTAGTCAAAGCCCAATGCTTTTGCATGAATTCAACATATAAGGAGTATTTTAGAAATATAAATACATACATGGTGAAGAAGTCACAGGGAGATGTGACCACAAATGTACTTTCTATATTGCACTGAATTGACTCTGAGCAAAACTGGCTAAACATGTTCAACCAAACTTGAAATTGAATAAGGCTGTTCCTATAATAAGTAGTAGGCTAAGAGGCAGCAGAAAGGATATAGTAAAAAGAACATATTCATTTTGCTGTTTGTTCATAATCTATTTCCACTAGATGAATACAACCATATTTTTAATAGAGGCAGATCTCTAAAGAAATAAACTTTTGTAGGGAGAGGATGCAACCCTAGTCTAAGCATAAGTAAGGAAAACAAAAGGCCATCTCTTTGGAATTAGAACTATCAGAAAAGAGGGGCACCTGGGTGGTTTAGTCAGTTAAGCATCTAACTCTTGATTTTGGCTCAGGTCATGCATGATCTTGGGGTTGTGGGATTGAGGCCCATGTTGGGCTCTATACTGGGCGTGGAGCCTGCTTGGGATTCTCTCTCTCCCTCTGCCCCTCCTCCCTGCTTGCATGCTATCTGTCAAAAAACAAAACAAAAACAAACCCCACAAACTATCAGAAAAGAAGAAACTTTGCCAGTAGACAATGAAAAACGAAAAGCTGATTATGATGAAAAAAAAAAAAACCTACAGAGTTAAGAGGGTAGGGGTGCCTGGGTGGCTCAGTCATTAAGCATCTGCCTTCAGCTCAGGTCATGACCCTGGGGTCCTGGGATCAAGCCCTGCATTGGGCTCCCCACTCAGCAGGAAGCCTGCTTCTCCCTCCCCCATTCCCCCTGCTTGTGTTCCCTCTCTCTCTGTGTCTGTCAAATAAATAAATAAAATCTCAAAAAAAAATAGTTAAGAGGGTAGACACAAGAAATCCAAAGGTCAGTGGATGAGCTGGTTTCTGCTGCCTTGTCTAAATGGATATAACTCTAAGACACCTAGCCTCCCTGAATAATTACACCATTCCTAGATGGATCTAGAGAACAAAGAGAAGACAAACAAATTGCAACAATTCTATTTAGTTTCAGGACATGGAGAATCTATTACTTATACTGTTTTTTGAAATAAATTAATTTCCAGTATGCATTAATGAATAAATGCTAGGGCTTTTATTCATTTATTTGAGAGAGAACATGTGAGTGGGGGAAGAAGGAGAGGGAGAGAATCCCAAGCAGACTTGTGCTGAATGCAGACGGTGCTCAATCTCATGATGCTGAGATCATGACCTGAGCTGAAACCAAGAGTTGGACGTTCAACCGACTGAGCCACCCAGGCACCCCAAATGCTAAGTCTTTTTTTTTTTTTTTTAATGGAAGCTAAAGAAGTCACAGAACTGAGGAATACAATAATGGTACTGAAAAATACACTAGAGGGGTTCAATAGCAGACTAGATTAAGCAGAAGGAAGGATCAGCAAACTTGAAAACAGAGTAGTGGAACTCACCTAATCAGAGCAGCCAGAAGAAAAAAGAATGGAAAAAGGAGTGATGATTCCTTCAAGGACTTATGGGAAAACAGAAAATGGAACAACATTTTCATCATAGGCGCCCCTTAAGGATAAGAAAGAGAGAAAGGGGCAGAAAGCTTATTCAAACTAATTATGGCTGAAAACTGTCCTATTCTGGAAACAGACATCCAGGTCCAGGAAGCCCAGGAAGTTCCAAGTAAGATGAACCTAAAGAGAGCCAAACCAAGACACATTATAATTAAAGTGTCAAGATAAAGACAAGGAGAGAATCATAAAATAAAAAAAATCAACTTGCTATATATAAAGAATCTCTATGAAACTGTCAAATTTTTCATCAGAAACTTCAGGCCAGAAGGTAGTTGCACAATGTAATCAAAGTGCTGAAAGAAAAAACTGCTGACCAAGAATATTCTACCACGTAAAACTATCACTCAAAACTGAAGAAGACAGAGGTACTTGGGTGGCTCAGTCGATTAAGTGTCTGACTTCAGATCAGGTCATGACCTCAGGATCCTGGTATTGGGCCCTGCGTCCAGCTCTGCACTCAGCAGGGAGTCTGCTTGTTCCTCTCCCTCTGCCCCTCCCCCCGACTCGTGCTGTAACAAAAAAATAAAATCTGAAAAAAAAAAACCTGAAGAAGACAGTTTTCCAGACAAACAAAAGAGAAAATAGTTCTTCACTGATGACCAGTCTTACAGGAAATGTTTTTTTTAAAGATTTTATTTATTTATTTATTTGAGAGATAGCACGAGAGGGAAGAGCGTCAGAGGGAGAAGCAGACTCCCTGCTGAGCAGGGAGCCCGATGCGGGACTCGATCTTGGGACTCCAGGATCATGACCTGAGCCGAAGGCAGTCACTTAACCAACTGAGCCACCCAGGTGCCCTTACAGGAAATGTTAAAAGAATTCTTCAAGCTGAAACAAAGGGCACTAATTAATAACAGGAAAGCACATGAAATCTAAATCTCACTGGTAAAGAAAATATATAATAAAATTCTGAACAATCTAATGTTGTAAAGTTGGTGGGTTAATCATTTAAATGCTAGAATAGGGAAGCCTGGGTGGCTCAGATGGTTAAGCGTTCGCCTTCAGCTGAGGTCATGATCCTGCGACTGAGCCCCACATCAGGCTCCCTGCTCAGCGGGAAGCCTGCTTCTCCCTCTCCCACTCGCCCTGCTTGTGTTCCCTCTCTCTGTGTCTCTCTCTGTCAAATAAATAAAAATCTTTAAAAAAAATAAATGCTAGAATAAACGTTACAACACAAAGTAGAAGAAAAACTACAATAATTAGTTAAGGGATAGATGAGACAAAAATATCAATTTTTAGAAATTATTATCAACAACTATATACCAATAAATTAAACAACCTGGAAGAAATGGATTCCTTCCTGGAAACCTATAAACTACCAAGACTGAAACAGGGGGAAGAAATTGATAATCTGAATAGACCAATAACCAGTAATGAGATTGAAGCAGTAATCAAAAACCTCCCAAAAAATAAGAGTACAGGACCTGATGGATTCCCTGGGGAATTCTACAAAACATTCAAAGAAGAAATAATACCTATTCTGCTGAAGCTGTTTCAAAAAACAGAAACAAAAGGAAAGCTTCCAGACTCATTCTATGAGGCCAGCATTACCTTGATCCCCAAACCAGGCAAAGACCCCATCAAAAAGGAGAATTTCAGACCAGTATATCCCTGATGAATATGGATGTCAGAATTCTCAACAAAATACTAATAGGATCCAACAGTACATTAAAAGGATCATCCACCACAATCAAGTGGGATTTATCCCTGAGATGCAAGGTGGTTCAAAATTCACAAATCAATCAATATGATAAAACATATTAATAAGAGGAGAGAGAAGAACCATATGGTCCTCTCAATCGATGCAGGAAAAGCATTTGATAAAATACAGCATCCTTTCCTGATTAAAACTGATTAAAAGTATAGGGATAGAGGGAACATTCCTCAAGTTCATAAAATCCATCTATGAAAAACCCACAGCGAATATCATTTCCAATGGGGAAAAGCTGAGAGCCTTCCCCTTAATATCAGAAACACAACAAGAATGCCCACTCTCGCCACTAGTGTTCAACATAGTACTAGAAGTCCTAGGAATAGCAATCAGACAAAAAGAAAAAAAAGTATTCAAATTGGCAAAGAAGAAGTCAAACTCTCTCTCTTCGCAGATGACACGATACTTTATGTGGAAAACCAAAAAGAATACACACCCAAATTACTAGAACTCATACAGCAGTTCGGTAACGTGGCAGGATACAAAATCAATGCACAGAAATCAGCTGCTTTCTTATACACTAACGATGTAACTGTGGAAAGAGAAATTAGAGAATCGATTCCACTTACAGTAGCTCCAAAAACCATAAGATACTTTGGAATGAACCTAAACAAAGAGGTAAAGGATCTATACTCTAGGAACTATACTACACTCTTGAAAGAAATTGAAGACACAAAAAGATGGAAAAACATTTCATGCTCACAGATCGGAAGAATAAACATTGTTAAAATGTCTATGTTGCTCAAAGGAATCTATAGCTTCAATGCCATCCCAATCAAAATACCAATGGTAGAGAGGAGCAAGATGGCAGAGGAGTAGGAGACCTGGATTTCGTCTGGTCCCAGGAATTCAGCTGGACAGGGATCAAACCATTCTGAACACCTACGAACACAACAGGAGATCAAAGAAAAGAACAGCAACAACTCTCTGATGAGAAAAGCGACCACTTTCTGGAAGAGTCATATTCTATCCCTTCAGAGTAGCTACCCTTATTTTTGGCATATATATATAAGTTGTTCTCTCTTTAAAGTTTTGAGATACAGTTTCTTCTAACAGATCAAAATATACCCTAAATCTCTAGTGTATGGGTTTGCTCTAGTCTTCTGCCTGATCACATTCTCTCCCATTTTTTGCTTTTCTTTTTTAAATCCTCTTGTTTTTTCAAACTTATCAATTCCTTTAATAAAATCTTTTATAATTTTCATCTTTACAGTCATATTCCATCCCTTCATATTAACCCTTATTTTTGTACATATATAAGTTTTTCTTTAAAATTTTGGAAGGCACTTTCTTCTAACAGACCAAAATACACCCAAAATCTAGTGTGTGGCACTGATCTATGCACCAGCCTGATCATATTTGATCATATTCTGTTTTTGTTTTGTTTTGTTCTGCTTTTGTTTGTTTTTATCTTTATCTTTTTTTTTTCTTTCTTTCCCTTTCTTTTCCCCCAGTTTCAGGTCTTTTCTGATTTGTTTAGAGTATATTTTCTGGGGATGCTGTTACCCTGGTAGCATTTTGTTCTCTCATTCATCGATTCTCCTCTGGACAAAATGACAAGATGGAAAAAATCACCTCAACAAATAGAACAAGAGGCAGTACCGACTGCCAGGGACCTACTCAATGCGGACATTAGTACGATGTTGGAACTAGAGTTCAGAATGATGATTTTAAAGATACTAGCGGGGCTTGAAAACATGGAAATTAGTAGAGAAACGCTTTCTGAGGAAATAAAAGAACTAAAATCTAACCACGTCGAAATCAAAAAGGCTATTAATGAGGTGCAATAAAAAATGGGGGCACTAACTGCTAGGATAAATGAGGCAGAAGAGAGAAACAGTGATATAGAAGACCAAATGATGGAAAATAAAGAAGCTGAGAAAAAGAGAGATAAACAACGACTGGATCACAAGGGCAGAATTTGAGAGATAAGCGATACCATTAGACAAAACAACATTAGAATAAAGAGAGAGGGGCAGAAGGTATATTGGAGCAAATTATAGCAGAGAACTCCCCTAATTTGGGGAAGGAAACAGGCATCAAAATCCAGGAGGCACAGAGAACCCCTCTCAAAATCAATAAAAATAGGTCAACACCCCGACATTGAATAGTAAAACTTACGAGTCTCAGAGACAAAGAGAAAATCCTGAAAGGAGCTCGGGAGAAGAGATACATAACCTACAATGGTAGAAACATTAGACTGGCAACAGACCTATCCACAGAGACGTGGCAGGCCAGAAAGGACTGGCATGATATATTCAGAGCACTAAACGAGAAAAATATTCAGCCAAGAATACTATATCCAGCTAGGTTGTCATTGAAAATAGAAGGAGAGATAAAAAGCTTCCAGGACAAACAAAAACTAAAGGAATTTGCAAACACGAAACCAGCCCTCCAAGAAATATTGAAAGGGGTCCTCTAAGCAAAGGGAGAACCTAAAAGCAACATAGACCAGAAAGGAACACAGACAATATACAGTAACTGTCACCTTACAGGAAATACAATGGCACGAAATTCATATCTTTCAATAGTTACCCTGAATGTAAATTGACTAAATGCCCCAATCAAAAGACACAGGGCATCAGATTGGATAAAAAAACAAGACCCATCAATATGCTGTCTGCAAGAGACTCATTTTAGACCCAAAGACACCCCCGGATTGAAAGTGAGGGGGTGGAAAACCATTTACCATGCTAATGGACACCAAAAGAAAGCTGGGGTGGCAATCCTTATATCAAACAAATTAGATTTTAAAACAAAGGCTGTAATAAGAGATGAGGAAGGATACTCTATCCTACTTAAAGGGTCTATCCAACAAGAAGATCTAACAATTGTAAATATCTATGCCCCTAACATGGGAGCAGCCAATTATATAAGCTGATTAATAACAAAAGCAAAGAAACATATTGACAACAATACAATAATAGTGGGGAATTTTAACACCCCCCTCACTGAAATGGACAGATCATCTAAGCAAAAGATCAACAAGGAAATAATGACTTTAAATGACACACTGGACCAAATGGACTTCACAGACATATTCAGAACATTCCATCCCAAAACAACGGAATACACATTCTTCTCGAGTGCCCATGGAACATTCTCCAGAATAGATCACATCCTAGGTCACAAATCAGGTCTCAACCGGTACCAGAAGATTGGGATCATTCCCTGCATATTTTCAGACCACAATGCTTTGAAACTAGAACTCAATCACAAGAGGAAAGTCAGAAAGAACTCAAATACATGGAGGCTAAAGAGCATCCTACTAAAGAATGAATGGGTCAACCAGGAAATTAAAGAAGAATTTAAAAAATTCATGGAAACCAATGAAAATGAAAACAGAACTGTTCCAAATCTTTGGGATACAGCAAAGGTAGTCCTGAGAGGAAAGTATATAGCAATAGAAGCCTTTCTCAAGAAACAAGAAAGGTCTCAAATACACAACCTAACCCTACACCTAAAGGAGCTGGAGAAAGAACAGCAAAGAAAGCCTAAACCCAGCAGGAGAAGAGAAATAATAAAGATCAGAGCAGAAATAGAAACCAAAAGAACAGTAGAACAGATCAACGAAACTAGGAGCTGGTTCTTTTTTTTTTTTTTTTTTAAGATTTTATTTTTTCAACAGAAAGAGACACAGTGAAAGAGGGAACACAAGCAGGGGGAGTGGGAGAGGGAGAAGCAGGCTTCCCGCCCAGCAGGGAGCCCGATGTGGGGCTTGATCCCAGGACCCCAGGATAATGACCTGAGCCGAAGGCAGATGCGTAATGACTGAGCCACCCAGGTGCCCCTAGGAGCTGGTTCTTTGAAAGAATTAACAAGATTGATAAACTCCTGGCCAGACTTATCAAAAAGAAAAGAGAAATGACCCAAATCAACAAAATCATGAATGCAAGAGGAGAGATCACAACCAACACCAAAGAAATACAAACAATTATAAGAACATATTATGAGCAACTATACGGCAGCAAATTAGATAACCTGGAAGAAATGGATGCAGTCCTAGAGATGTATCAACTACCAAAACTGAACCAGGAAGAAACAGAAAACCTGAACAGACCTATAACCACTAAGGAAAGTGAAGCAGTCATCCAAAATCTCCCAACAAACAAAAGCCCAGGGCCAGATGGCTTCCCAGGGGAATTCTACCAAACATTTAAAGAAGAATTAATACCTATTCTTCTGAAAGTGTTCCAAAAAATAGAAATGGAAGGAAAACTTTCAAACTCGTCTTATGAGGCCACCATTACCTTGATCTGAGAACCAGACAAAGACCCCATCAAAAAGGAGAATTACAGACTAATATCCTTGATGAACAGGGATGCAAAAATTCTCACCAAAATACTAGCCAATAGGATGCAACAGTACATTAAAAGGATTATTCATCATGACCAAGTGGGATTTATCCCTGGGCTGCAAGGTTGTTTCCACATCCGCAAATCAATCAACGTGATACACTACATTAATAAAAGAAAGAACAAGAACCATATGATCCTCTCAATAGATGCAGAAAAAGCATTTGACAAAGTATAGCATCCTTTCTTGATCAGAACTCTTCAGAGTATAGGGATAGAGGGTACGTACGTACCTTAATATCATAAAAGCCATCTATGAAAAACCCACAGCGAATATCGTTCTCAATGGGGAAAAGCTGAGAGCTTTCCCCCTAAGGTCAGGAACACGGCAGGGATGTCCACTATCACCACTGCTATTCAACATAGTATTAGAAGTCCTAGCCACAGCAATCAGACAACAAAAAGAAATCAAAGGCATCCAAATCGGCAAAGAAGAAATCAAACTCTCTCTTTGCAGATGATATAATACTTTATGTGGAAACCCCAAAAGACTCCACCCCAAAACTGCTAGAACTCATACGGGAATTCAGTAAAGTGGCAGGATATAAAATCAATGCACCGAAATCAGTGGCATTCCTATACACCAACAACAAGACAGAAGAAAGAGAAATTAAGGAGTCGATCCCATTTACAATTGCACCCAAAACCATAAGATACTCAGGAATAAATCTAACCAAAGAGGCAAAGGATCTGTACTCAGAAAACTATAGAATACTCATGAAAGAAATTGAGGAAGACACAAAGAAATGGAAAAACGTTCCATGCTCATGGATTGGAAGAACAAATATTGTGAAGATGTCAATGCTACCTAGAGCAATCTACACATTCAATGCAATCCCCATCAAAATACCATCCACTTTTTTCAAAGAAATGGAACAAAGAATCCTAAAATTTATATGGAACCAGAAAAGACCCTAAATAGCTAGTGGAATGTTGAAAAAGAAAAGCAAAGCTGGCGGCAAAACAAATCCGGACTTCCAAGTCTATTACAAAGCTGTCATCATCAAGACAGTATGGTACTGGCACAAAAACAGACACAGAGATCAGTGGAACAGAATAGAGAGCCCAGAAATGGACCCTCAACGCTATGGTCAACTAATCTTTGACAAAGCAGGAAAGAATGTCCAATGGAAAAAAGACAGTCTCTTCAACAAATGGTATTGGGAAAATTGGACAGCCACATGCAGAAGAATGAAACTAGACTATTTCCTTACACCACACACAAAAATAGACTCCAAATGGTTGAAAGACCTGAACGTGAGACAGGAGTCCATCAAAATCCTAAAGGAGAACACAGGCAGCAACCTCTTCGACCTCAGCTGCAGCAACTTCTTCCTAGAAACATCACCAAAGGCAAGAGTAGCAAGAGCAAAAATGAACTATTGGGACTTCATCAAGATAAAAAAATGTTGCACAGCAAAAGAAACAGTCCACAAAACCAAAAGACAACCCACAGAATGGGAGAAGATATTTGCAAATGACATATCAGATAAAGGGTAGAATCCAAAATATAGAAAGAACTTCTTAAACCCAACACCCAAAGAACAAATAATCCAATCAAGAAATGGGCAGAAGACATGAACAGACATTTTTCCAAAGAAGACATCCAAATGGCCAACAGACCCATGGAAAAAGTGCTCAACATCGCTCGGCATCAGGGAAATCCAAAACAAAACCTCAATGAGATACCACCTCACCCCAGTCAGAATGGGTAAAATTAACAAGTCAGGAAACGACAGATGTTGGCAGGGATGCAGAGAAAGGGGACCCCTCCTACACTGTTGGTGGGAATGCAAGCTGGTGCAGCCACTGTGGAAAACAGTATGGAGGTTCCTGAAACAGTTGAAAATAGAGCTACCATACGATCCAGCAATTGCACTACTGGGTATTTACCCCAAAGATAGAAATGTAGGGATCCGAAGGGGTATGCGCACCCCGATGTTTTTAACAGCAATGTCCACAATGGCCAAACTGTGGAAAGAGCCAAGATGTCCATCAACAGATGAATGGATAAAAAGAGGTGGTATATATATACAATGGAATATTATGCAGCCATCAAAAGGAATGAGATCTTGCCATTTGCAATGACGTGGATGGAACTGGACGGTGTTATGCTGAGCGAAATAATTCAATCAGAGAAAGACATGTATCATATGACCTCACTGATATGAGGAATTCTTAACCTCAGGAAACAAACTGAGGGTTGCTGGAGTGGTGGGGGTGGGAGGGATGGGGTGGCTGGATGATAGACACTGGGGAGGGTATGTGCTATGGTGAGTACTGTGAATTGTGCAAGACTGTTGAATCACCGATCTGTACCTCTGAAACAAATAATACAATATATGTTAAAAAAAAAAAAAAGAAGATAG
>NW_027397144.1:309607-336329 GCF_003265705.2 Callorhinus ursinus | reverse complement strand
GTTAAAAAAAAAAAAAAGAAGATAGCAGTAGGGGAAAAATGAAGTGGGGGGAATCGGAGGGGGAGACGAACCATGAGAGACTATGGACGCTGAAAAACAAACTGAGGGTTCTAGCAGGGAGTGGCGTGGAAGGATGGGTTAGCCTGGTGATGGGTATTAAAGAGGGCACGTTCTGCATGGAGCACTGGGTGTTATACACAAACAGTGAATCATGGAACACTACATCAAAAACTAATGATGTAATGTATGGTGATTAACATAACAATAAAAAATAAGAAAATACCAATGGCATTTTTGAAAGTTTTGGAACAAACAATCCTAAAATTTGTATGGAATCAGAAACATCCCCGAATCGCCAAGGAAATGCTGAAAAAGAAAAACAAAGCTCGGGGCATCACGTTGCCTGATTTCAAGCTATATTACAAAGCCATGATCACCAAGGCAGCATGGTACTGGCACAAAAACAGACATATAGACCAATGGAACAGACTAGAGAGCCCAGATATGGACACTCAACTCTATGGTCAAATAATATTCGACAAAGCAGTTTCATTTGTTTCCCTTGCCTTTGGGGACGTGTCTTGAAAGAAGTTGCTGTGGCTGATGTCAGAGAGGTTACTGTCTATGTTCTCCTCTGGGATATTGATGGATTCCTGTCTCACACTGAGGTCTTTCATCCATTTTGAGTTTATCTTTGTGTATGGTGTTAGAGAATGTTCGAGTTTCATTCTTCTGAATGTGGCTGTCCAATTTTCCCAGCACCATTTATTGAGGAGACTGTCTTTTTTCCATTGCATGTTTTTTCCTGCTTTGTCGAAGGTTATTTGACCATAGAGTTGAGGGTCCATATCTGGGTTCTCTATTCAGTTCCATTGGTCTATATGTCTATTTTTGTGCCAGTACCATAGCCTTGGTGCAGTCACCGCCTTCCTGGGCCCCTTGCAATAGTAGCAACTCATGCTCAAAAGCTTCCCACCTGCAGACACACTCCGTATCCCTCTGGACATAGGTGAACTATACTATATCCCTCATGACATGTGACACTGTGTTCCAGGATGCATACTGCATGCTGGCCCAACTCCCTCTTTGCACTAAACCACAATTAGCCTGTGCCCCATGGACTGTCCTCCAAGCACTGCATGTGTGGACATGGCATTGGAGAATCTCCTCTTCTTGAGTGGATGCAAGACCTGTGACTTGCTTTTAAGTAATACAATATAGCAAATATGAAGAGATTTTATAGGTGCAATTAGGGTTCCAAGTCAGTTCATTCTGAGTTCATCAATAGGAAATTATTCTGGTTGGCCTCACTTAGTCAGATGGAAGTCTTTTAAAGAGGGTGTAGGCTTTCCCTCAGATTAAGCTATTTCCCTTAACTGGCCAAGTGGCAAGGAAATGCATGTGCCTTCTAGGAGCTGGGGCTAGCCCCCAGCTGCAAGGAAATGAATTTTGACAACTACTAAAGTGAGTGTGGAAACAGATTCTTCCCTAGTTAAGCTCTAGTGACTCTTCCCTACTTAAGCCTGATAAAAACAAAACCCAAGCAATATCTTGCCTGTAGCCTTTTAAAATCTTGAGTAGAGAACCTGTGTAAGCCATATATAGACCCCTGACCCAAACAAACAGTGAGATAATAAATGAAAGATGTTGTAACCCATCAAATTTGTCATATTTTGTTAGGCAGCAATAGATAAATACATATCTACCATAATAAGGGCTGAATTCTCGCCTTGGGGAGGGGCATCCACTTTTGTACCTAGCTTCTGTCACTTGACATTATGTTTGGTCAAGTTCACCCACATTGTTACAAAGTATTCCAACAGTATGAAAATACAATTTAGTCATTCTTCTGTTATTCCATGCTTGAAATTTATCCAGTTTAAGGCTCTTTCAAATAGTGCTGATAGCAACAGTATTTACGTTTACTTGATATACATGTGCACACCTTACTGTTTTGTCATAGGATGCATATGTAAAAATTTAGTACATATTAAAAAACTTTTAAAAATTTATTTCCAATACTCTCCCAAACCAGCAGTAAATGTGCATCCTCAGCAACTCTACCTTTAAAACATTCATCAGGGGCACCTGGCTGGCTCAATTGGGAAACCAGGTGACTCTTGATCTCAGGGTCATGACTTCAAGCCCCATATTGGTCATAGAGGTTACTTAAAAAACAAAACCAACCAAACAAGCAAACAAAAAACCTTCATCAATTGTTTCCTTATGGCCAGCCAGCTCATTGGAATGTCTAAAAGATAAACAGAGAGGCTGACAGCAATATTTCCAAGCCTCATAGACCCTTGAGAGATTTCTGGCAGTTTGCATGGGCAGGGAAATCTCGTCACTGGCATATGGACTGATTCCAACCCCCTAGAGGTGTGTCTATAAGGAGTCACAGATGTATGGTTACTATAGACATTCCTTTAGGGAATCAAATCCAGTCTCCATAGGAAGAGAAACCCAAGAGTGGACTGCCAAATCACTAAGAGAGACTGTGACTTTTTGTTTATGAAAACAAACATTTCTAAAATAACAAAAACTCCAAAAAACCCACATTTCTAAGATTATTGATAACATGTGAATTTTCATGGAGACGTTTTTTTAAAAAATGAATTTACTTATTTGATGGAGGGAAGGAGGAAGGGAAGAGAGCACACATGCATGGGGGGGTCAGAGGGAAAGAATCTCAAGCAGACTTCCTGCTGAGCATGGAGCCTGGATATGGGGCTCAATCTAAGGACCCTGATATTATGAACTGAGCCGAATTCAAGAGTTGGATGCTTGAGTGACTGAGCCACCCAAGTGCCTTGAGAAATTATTTTTAATGCTCAATCACTGATTTTGATTAAATCCTTGAATGAATGTCCTATTAGATTAAATCACAATCATGTTTTTTCTTATTCTCTCTCTTTTTAAAAAGATTTTATTTATTTACTTGACAGAGAGACAGTGAGAGACGGAACACAAGCAGGGGGAGTGTGAGAGGGAGAAGCAGGCTTCCCACTGAGCAGAGAGCCCGATGCAGGGAGCCCGATGAAGGGCTCAATCCCAGGACTCCGGGATCATGACCTGAGCCAAAGGCAGCCATCTATGAAAAACCCACAGTGAATATCATTCTCATCTGGGAAAAACTGAGAGCTTTTCCCCTAAGGTCAGGAACATGGCAGGGATGTCCACTATCACCACTGCTGTTCAACATAGTACTAGAAGTCCTAGCCACAGCGATCAGAAAACAAAAAGAAATAAGAGGCATCCGAACTGGCAAAGAAGAAGTCCAATTCTCACTCTCTGCAGATGATATGATACTTTTTGTGGAAAACCCAAAGACTCCACCCCAAAACTGCTAGAACTCATACAGGAATTTGGTAAAGTGGCAGGATATAAAATCAATGCACAGAAATCAGTTGCATTTCTATACACCAACAAGCAGACAGAAGAAAGAAATTAAGGAATCGATCCCATTTACAATTGTACCAAAAACCGTAAGATACTTAGGAATAAATCTAACCAAAGAGGCAAAGGATCTGTACTCAGAAAACTATAGAATACTCATGAAAGAAATCGAGAAAGGCAAAAGAAATGGAAAAACGTTCCATGCTCATGGATTGGAAGAACAAATATTGTTAAAATGTCTATGCTACCTAGAGCAATCTACACATTCAGTGCAATCCCTATCAAAATACCATTAACTTTTTTCACAGAACAGGAACAAATAATCCTAAAATTTTTATGGAACCAGAAAAGACCCTGAATAGCCAGATGAATGTTGAAAAAATAAACCACAGCTGGTGGCACCACAATCCTGGACTTCAAGCTCTATCACAAAGCTGTCATCATCAAGACAGTATGGTACTGGCACAAAAACAGACACAGAGATCAGTGGAACAGAATAGAGAGCCCAGAAATGGACCCTCAACGCTATGGTCAACTCATCTTTGACAAAGCAGGAAAGAACATTTAATGGAAAAAAGACAGTCTCTTCAACAAATGGTGTTGGGAAAATTGGACAGCCACATGGAGAAGAATGAAACGACCATTTCCTTATACCACACACAAAAATAGACTCAAAATGGATGAAAAACCTCAATGTGAGACAGGAATCTATAAAAATCCTTGAGGAGAACACAGGCAGCAACCTCTTCAACCCTGGCTGCAGCAACTTCTTCCTAGGCACATCACCAAAGGCAAGAGTAGCAAGGGAAAAATGAACTACTGGGACTTCATCGAGATAAAAAGCTTTTGCACAGCAAAGGAAACAGTCAACAAAACCAAAGACACCTGACAGAATGGGAGAAGATATTTGCAAACGACGTATCAGATAAAGGGCTAGTATCCAAAATCTATAAAGAACTCATCAAACTCAACACCCAAAGAACAAATCAAGAAATGGGCAGAAGACATGAACAGACATTTCTGCAAAGAAGACATCCAAATGGCCAACAGACACATGAAAAAGTGCTCAACATCACTTGGCATCAGGGAAATGCAAATCAAAACCACAATGAGATACCACCTCACACCACTCGGAATGGCTAAAATTAACAAGTCAGGAAATGACAGATGTTGGCGGGGATGCGGAGAAAGGGGAACCCTCCTACACTGTTGGTGGGAATGCAAGCTGGTCCAGCCCACTTTGGAAATCAGTACGGAGTTTCCTCAAAAAGTTGAAAATAGAATTTTCCTACAACCCAGTGATTGCACTAATAGGTATTTACCCCAAAGATACAAATGTAGTAATCCGAAGGGGCACCTGCTCCCCAATGTTTATAGCAGCAATGTCCACAATAGCCAAACTAAGGAAAGAGCCAAGATGTCCATTGACAGATGAATGGATGAAGATGATGTGGTACACATATACAATGGAGTATTATTCAGCCATTAAAAAAATGAAATCTTGCCATTTGCAATGACGTGGATGGAACTAGAGGGTATTATGCTAAGTGAAATAAGTCAATTAGAGAAAGACAATTATCATATGATCACACTGATACGTGAAATTTGAGAAACAAGGCAGAGGATCATAGGGGAAGAGAGGAAAAAACAAAAAAAGAAGCATCCAGAGGGGCGTCTAACTCAGGAAATAAACTGAGGGTTGCTGGAGTGGTGGGGGGGTGGGAGGGATGGGGTGGTTAGGTGATGGACATTGGGGAGGGTATGTGTTGTGGTGAGCACTGTGAATTGTGTAAGCCTGATGAATCACAGACCTGTACCCCTGAAACAAATAATACATTATATGTTAATAATAAAAAAATGAAATAAAGGTCGTTTTATGTATGCATTTTCTTTTCAACTTATGCTCTCAGTTCACCATAAAATGCATTCAGCTCTTCAGAGAGAGAGCATGCATGCAAATTGGTAAAAATGGGTGAAACTACTCTAACGAACATTCACTGTACTGGCTGTTCAAATTTTGTTTAAAGTTTCAGATTTTACAGAAGAAAAATTGAGAGGATAAAACACACTTAGTCCAAACACCCCGTTAATAAAGTCAGTTATTCTGGAACTAGTGTCATAAAGTCCCCAACTTTTTCTCCTGGAGGCCCTTCTTGTGATGGTTTGTGGCGGATGCATGGGCCCAGGATATACAGAGCACGAGAGAGCGGGGTATTCTTGCTTTCATCTAGAAGACTGACTTTCATGGTTCACACATGTTCCTACTTATATACAGAAATACGCACGCCCTTGAACGTAAGTCTCTTTTCTTTCTACCTGTGGGTAACGTTCAAGAAGAAAAACAGGAAAAGACAAGGTCAAACGCTCGCTACAATCTTTCTCTTGCTTATGAGAAGAGGAGCGGTCCGTTGAACCAACGCTCCCCCGGTGCTCACCAGGAGGGCCAGGAGCGCCGGGGTCGTGAGAGCCGCAAGGCACCGAGCAGGGGCAACCTGCCTCGCTCAGCGGAAATTCGCTTCCTCCTGGAAAAGTCACAAAGGTTACTTGAGGTGTCTGAACAGGGAGGCGCCGGGGCCAAAAACATTCCGCAGGCGCGCCCTCACCATACCTCCCGGCCCAATGCGGGCACCGACTCCTTTAAAGAGGCCCCTTGGAGACTGGGTCGCACCTGTGTTTTAACGCTCTCCTATCCGGGCCTTCTTTGCACGTGGCCTCAACCAAAACAGGCTCAGCCCTGAAGACGACCAAACCGACCCGCCCAAGGAGACGCGGAGCAACCCTGCAAATACCGCCGGGGGCGAAGGACGCCACTTCCGCTTCCTGCCTCTCGCCGTAGGGCTGTGGCTCCAGTTCGGACAGCTGGCCGTGTCGGACCGGTTCTCGCGGGGAAGCCGTGGTTTCGTACCCGTGGGTGCTGAGGGTCCTGCAGTCGGCCCAGTGCGGGGGCAGAGAGCAGGGACAGACCCAAGGGCCTAGGATGGGGCCCGAGCCAGTCCTGTGCTGTGTTTGGAATTCAAGAGGGCAAGGCTGAGAGGGGGCGGGGGTCCCCTCAGAGGATGCTTTTAACAAGGAATTTTTTTAAATTTTAATTTATTTTATTGTGTTATGTTAGTCACCATACATCATTAGTTTTTGATGTAGTCATCCATGATGCCTTTAATAAGTAATTTTGAGGGTTCCCACCTTACCTTAAAAATTCTCTTCAAACTCTACATTCCATATAGATTTCCTATTTTCTTTCTTAATGTATGTTTTAATGACATTATGATGTTTGGTCCTACAAGAATGCAATTTAGCATATGATGTGGGATAGTGAATCCATTTTTCCTTTTTCTTCAGAAAGATAGTCTACTGTAGTATGATCTATTGATAAGCTATCCTTGACATACTGATTTGAAATTCCACTTTTATTAAACAGTGAATTGCTCTGTATACACCTGTATCAGTTTCTAGACTTTTCTATGACAACAATATAAACTTAGGGACATATCATACATCCTTTTTTTTACAATAATTTTATACTATGTTTTAGCATTGAGTGGTAAAAATATAATGGCAGTTAATGGTTACTACATCTTTCTGGTCAAGTTTCTTCAGAGACATAAAATTTTTTATGAATTTACTTACGTAGCTATTATCATGATTTCCCCTTTTGTTTGTGTTTTGCAACAGCTATATTGAGAGATAATTCACATACCGTATGATTTACTCTTTTAAAACGGTACTGATCCATGTGTTTTAGCATGTCACAGAGTGGTGCAAGCATTACATTTTAGAACACATGCATCACTCTGCAAGCACCCTTGGCTGTCCAACCCTTATTTTCCTCCTCCCTCAACATCTAAGCATCCACAAATCTACTTTCTTTCTCTGTCGATTTGTACTGTATAGTCATTTCATGGAAATGAAATCATATAATATTTTGTCAATAATTTCTTTTCACTTAGTATGCTTTTAAAGGTTCATAGGTTTTGTAGTATACATCATTTTTAAAAAGATTTTATTTATTAGAGAGAGAGCGTGCGTGCTCTCTGCGGGGGAGGGGCAGAGGGAGACGGGGAGAGAGAATCTCAGGCCAACTCCCTGAGCACTGAACTTGGCTTGGAGCTTGATCCCAGGACCCTGAGATCATGACCTGAGCCAAAATCAGGAGTTAGCACCTTAACCAACTGAGCCATCCATGTGCCTCCATCATTTCTTTTTCTTGGCTAATGATATTCCACTGTATATTACATTTTATTTATTGCTGAACATTTGGGTTGTTTCTACTTTGTGGGTATTAGGAGTGTGTATTTTTTTTTTTTTTTAATGTATGCTCTATGCCCAAGGTGGGGCTTGAACTCACGGCCTGTGATACTTTTTTTTTTTTTAAAGATTTTTATTTGTCAGAGAGAGAGGGGACAAGCACGGGGCGTGGTAGGCAGAGGCAGAAGCAGTCTCCCCACTAAGCAGGGAGCCCGATTTGGGACTCCATCCCAGGACCCTAGGATCATCACCTGAGCCAAACACAGACACTTAACCGACTGAGCCACCCAGGCACCTGACTCCATACAGTTTATACAGGGATTTTACTCAGGACAACTTACAGATGGGGGGATCAGTTGGGTGACAATCCAGGTGCTACACAGCTAATCTCTGCAAATTCCGGAACTTACTCCACAAATTTTATAGATCAAGAGGATGCCCCCCCTTTTTTTCCATGGGGGAGCTGTAGTGAAATCAAAGGTTTCATATGCACCCAATTGACAGCTAAACTTTAATTAGATTTTGTGGTGCACTCTGTGTATCACAAAGGGGAGAGACTATGTTATCTTTAACAAATTTACAGAGGACCAAAGCAAGCCTACCCCCATTCTGGCCTTGGCTATATTAGTCTCCAAGGGGGCCAGAAGAGGTAGCCCCAAGAGAGCTCATCACTGGAACATGAGCAAAAAGAAGGGTCAAAGCTGTAGTCGGTATTGTCAGTGATCCTACAGTCCTTCAGTTCTCACTGTGGCTCCCACTTCCTAAGGACAGCCCTTCCCAACTACTGACCCTCATGCATCACAAATAAACTCTCATGGACACTGTACATATTGTTGCAGGTCATGAACCAAATGCTAATGGGGTGGACTGTAGTAAACCCTGTGTTGGGTCACCCACTCCTCCAAAATTAAGGGCTTATTCTCCTGGCTCAGGGAGTACAGCCATCTGACAGCCCTCAGCCTTTAACCCTGTTAGAGAATTGCCCTCAGCTAAAGAAGCTGACCTCACTTACCCACTCAGATCTCTTGCTGTGGGAGCATAACTGCCTGACAGCCATCTGTACCCACCACTGTCTTTGCTCTGAGGATGCTGCTCCCATCCTTGGACCGAACACAGTAGGGTACCAGTGCATGCCCACTGCCATGCTCACACAATGACATTCATGACCACGGTCAATTAACCCTGCCAAAATGGCGTCTCCTCTTTCTGGCATGAAGGACCTCAAGTTCCAGGCAGCTGAGAAACTTCAAATAGGACCTTGGCCATGTCTCTGGAAGTGCTACCGTTGTAGGTGTCAAGACTTCTAAACCTGCTGAGGCCAGAGTTGAGGAGACCTGAAGCAAATACTGTCCAATTGGCTCACTGGGCATGACATTAGGGCTGCTTCTACTAAGAAGCCTTTATTTCTGGACCCACATATCCCATATATTTAAGTTAGAGCACATTATGATTGTCACTGACTTAGAGTGTACATGCATCCTGTGAATTGTGTAGCCAGAATATCTACTGTATGCAAATGTCTGCTCTAAATGTGATCATACTCTTTGAAATTAAACATGTTGCATATTTTCCATTAAACAAAAATTTTAAAACCATACTCCACATTTTTTCTCTGCACGGTTTTACCTATATCCTCATGTTCCCTGACAAACTTTATAGGTGGTTTATATTGGCACCTCCATTTCCTCAATACTCACTTACCAACCCACTCTACCTGGATTATTTATGCCCCTATCCCTCATGTTAGAGGTAAAAAAATGGAGCCCTCTCTAATATCAACAAAGGCCTCCATGTCACCAGCAGTCCTCATTTGGCTAGTCCTTTCAACGGAACCAAAACTATTAACCACCCTGTTTTTCTTCAGAAAGGACCTCTTTGCTTCCATGACACTGTGGACTAAGTGATCTTTGAAATCTCCAAAGATTCTTCAGGAATGAACATTCCATAAAGTTGATTCCTGGTTTTGGTTCTTGTAGGAATTAAATGTTTCTTAGGTGATATTTTCTCATTTTAAGTCAAACCAAAGAAAGAATTTCTTTTTTGAGAATATACCTTCATCTTTGCCCACTGTTCCCTACACAGACATGGTTGAAAATTTGCCATTCTTTCATCTTTGTATCCCATGGGACCTGAATTGTGTGCAGTGAGGAAAGTCAGAAGAACAATTTATTCAATGAGGACTTTAGAGAATTCAGCCACTGAGATGATAATAACATGTCCTGTTTCCCGTTTCCTCTGATGGCAGCCTAAGGGAAAACCCAAATGGGCTCTCCTGGGACAGACTACAGAGAAGAGAAAGCTTCAGTGATAATCATCAGAGAAGGTAGGATCATTGCTGGAGGAATATGGAGGGAAAAGGGTGAAAAAGTGGCACTGGGTTTATCTCTAGGGTAATGAGACAGGTACAGTCCCATATTTAGTCAGCCTACAAAGGTGGTCTCTAATTTGAAGGTGCTTTACTTGCTACCTAAACCAGTCTTCCCCAGCTCTCATTCTGTTTCCCTCTCTCTCTTTCAGAATCTAGAGATGCTCTTTAGTAAGTTATTTTCCACTGAGTCTCCTCTTTATTCTTTCCCATGAATTCTAGGTTCCTGTTCCATTTTCTGTCCCATCACTTATCATTAACTACTCACTGAATATGTGTTATGCATGATGTGTTGTCCTCTTTGTTTCTCAAGTGATTGGACTTTTAAAAAATATATTCCCTAACTGTTTTTGCTGGAAGATTTGTCTTACTGATAGCACTTAATTGTTCTGTATTGTTGTTGTTTTCCTTTAGTGTCCACAATATATCTACAAATAATGCAATCACTTCTGACATTTGGTATTCAGGCTAATTTCCTATCTTACTAATCTCTATAAATATTCAAGAGAATATGTAGTGACTGAGTTGGAGTAGATTGTCTTGATCTGCTCACAAATTTAAGAGAAATAATTTAGTGTATTAATGTGGAATACCTGTTGGCTGCAGTTTTTTTTTAAAGTGATCTCTATGCCAAACATGGGGCTCAAACTCACAACCCAGAGATCAAGAGTTGCACGCTCTACTGACTGAGCCAGCCAGGTGCCCCTTGGTTGCAGTTTTAAACAACTATTCTTTATTGGGTTAAGAAACTGACTGAAGTTTCATGTAGTTAAGAGGCTCATTCCAGGAATCTAACCACAGTAATGACTGTTACATTTTCTCAAATAGTTTTTCCATTGTGATTATGGTTATGATTCCTCTTCATTTCTCTATTTTTGTGATGCATACTTTTAGCAAACATCTTAGCATTAATGAGCTTTCCATTCCTAAAATACTTGTGTCATGTTTTTAGGATTACTCTTCTTAAATAGGTATGACTGCATTGTATTTAACTTTACTATTCCGTGTCTTTTTTTGGTCTACATTTAGTCATATGATGAGCTTGAAGATTCCTTTTTTTGTGTTCAGTGGACGCTTTTGGTCTCAATCTTTATTATACATCTAACATTTCATGTGTTGAATGCCTAGTATGTGCAGGCACCATGTAAATTTTTAGAAAGACAATGGAGAACAAAACAGTCACAACTTCTGACCCACAAATAAACATAAAATCACCAATGTGAGAGGCACATTAAGGAATAATACAGGGTGCTCCACTTGTGCTCTTCACATGCTCTGTCCCTCCTGAACCTCACTGTCTGCTCTCCATCTCACTGGCCTCTCGAATCCCTTCCATTACCAAGCTCACCCAACCATGGGGAAAGTGCAAATTCTGTTTTTGGGACCTGAAATATGTGCTTTTTCCTTATTTCCCTTGATTAACAATTACCCATCCTTCCTCTTGCAGCTCAAGTATACCTATTTCAGAAAAGACTTTTCTATGTACCTCCACAGACTAAATTGGTTCTCAATAATTATTTCTCTTTAATTAATTTCAATCTCTAGACATTAGGAATAACAAGGACCTCCTTTCTATCATGCATAATGTAAACATTTATTTTCATGTTAAATTTGCCTTTTAATTTTTAAAGGATGATTTCCTTTATAGAAGTTTTCGAGTATTTTAAATCAAATCTACCAATCATTTTTTTGCAATGAAAGTGCTGATTTGGGGGCACCTGGGTGGCTCAGTCTTTAAGTGTCTGCCTTCAGCTCAGGTCATGATCCTGGGGTCCTGGGATCGAGCCCCGCATCAGGCTCCCTGCTCAGCGGGAAGCCTGCTTCTCCCTCTCCCACTCCCCCTGCTTGTGTTCCTTCTCTCACTGTCTCTCTCTCTGTCAAATAAATAACATTTTAAAAAAAGATCTTAAAAAAAAGTGCTGATTTTTAATACAACAGAAAGCTGCTCCAGGGCACACAGGAGCACACACTCCCACACAAACTTTGTATTTTACTTTAATGGTTGTGTGCTTCTGTTTCACCCTATCATCTATGTAGTCCACCTGTTCTTCTCTCTTCTTAGAAGAACCACCTGGCAGGTGGTATCTGAAAGAGGGAGGTATAGAGTATTCATTAATGAGAAGTGCTGGAAGGTGGTCAAAAGAGTTACCAGACCTATTGTGTTTATAATGATCAGAATTCCACCTTTGATGGCTGCCTCAGTTTAATATTGATAAGTGATAGCCATACAAGATAGATTTATTGTGGTGGTAAGGACAGAAACTCACATTTTTAAGTGTCCACAGAATGTCACAAGAACCACAGTAGAAACATTACATGCATCATCTCATTTAATTCACTAACCAGGCTTACACTGTAGGAAATACTTACCACTCCCATTGTAGAGGTGTACTATCTGCAGCTACAAGAGATTAACTAACTTTCTCAGGGTCACACAGAGGGTAAGTTGGTAGACCAAATTTCTGTTCTAGAAAGACTGACTCAAGATCCCATATTCTAAATCACAGCTCTACACTGAATTTTGGGATATTTGTCTACCAAAGGGATCAAGAAATAAAAATAGCTATCATTTATTGACATCCTACTGTGTACATGAGCATTCTGAATCCCCACAAAGAAGTTAATAGCAGTAGCCACATATTTAGAATGAAAAATAATAAGACAATAGCTAACTGTCTCATTGAAAGGAAGGATCACCTCATCGAATTAAGGCTATTTGAGTTGAGAATCCACATTGTATAACTAGTATAGAGATATTTGAATAATGGAGATTATCAAAGAAAGACATTTGATGTCTTCACTTATTTTGGATGATCATATAGAAGAAATTGGTTTATGTCCATGGCCTCAAATAGAATTAGACCTGTGAGTAGGAAATTAAAAAATAGGTATCTGCTAAATTTTTAAAAGGATACCTAAGTACATTTAGATTGAAAATGAGATACCATTTGGCTGAGTGAATGAAATCATTGCCTTTGGAAGGACTAATGGAGGGTGAAAGATGTCCACCTAACGGTGGTATTATAAAGGTGATGACTGGCTGATGTGACAGTGGCTATTCACTGAATATTGCTTTCAACTCCTCTAGCAGGTACATCAGCTACATGGAAGCAGGAAACGATACCAGAGTATCAGAATTCTTCCTCCAGGGCCTCTCATATGATCCAGAACTGCAGCCCCTCCTCTTTGGGTTGTTCCTGTCCATGTGTCTGGTCACTGTGTGGGGAAACCTCCTCATCATCCTGGCTGTCAGCTCTGACTCCCATCTCCACACCCCCATGTACTTCTTCCTCTCCAACCTGTCCTCTGTTGACATCTGTTTCATCTCTACCACCAACCCATAGATGCTGGTAAACATCCAGGCACACAGCAAGGACATCTCCTACACTGGATGCCTCATTCAGGTGTATTTTTTTTATGATTTTTGCTGGAATGGATGGTTTCCTCCTGACTGTGATGGCCTACGGACCAGTTTGTGGCTATCTGCCACCCCCTGCACTACACCATCATCATGAACCCGCGACTCTGTGGCCTGCTGGTTCTGGTGTGTTGGTTCATCATTTTCTGTGTCTCCCTGATTCACGTCCTACTGATGAACCAGCTGACCTTCTGTCCAGGCACAGAAATTCCACATTTCTTCTGTGAAGTGGTTCAGATTCTCAAGGTGGCCTGCTCGGACACCCTCATCAATAACATCTTCTTATATGTGTCCACTGCCATACTGGGTGTGTTTCCTCTCTTTGGGATCCTCTTTTCATACTCTCTGATTGTCTCCTCTTTAATGAGAATATCCTCTGCAGCAGGAAAATATAAAGCATTTTCAACCTGTGGGTCTCACAGCTCTGTGGTCTCCTTGTACTATGGGACAAGCCTGGGGCTCTATTTCAGTCCCTCTGAGACTCATTCTTCCCAGAGCTCACTTGGCTCAGTGATGTACACTGTGGTCACCCCCATGCTGAATCCCTTCATCTATAGCCTGAGGAATAAGGATGTGAAGGGGGCCCTGGGAAGACTCCACAGTAGAGCCCTTTGTCTGTGATGGGTCACTGGCCTCAGAACCAAGGGGACACTGTGGGCTCCAAAGGCAAATATTGTGCATGTAAATCTTCTGGGTTTTTTTCCTCCCCTAATAGACAGGCCTCACTGCTATTCCCAAAGTACCCATGGGTTTGCTTTTGTTAGGTTTTGTTTTTGTGTTAGTTTCTCCTTAACAACCTCCTCAATAATTCTTCTTCTCTTTTTTCTTCCCTATTTACAGCCCATAACATTCTTTGGTCAGCTTTCCTACAGCCATTCCTGAGATTTTCAATATTATATGTGAAGTACTTATATCAAGTACCAGCATGGTTTCCTCCCAAAATTGTCCTCTGGAATGCTGCTATCCTTCACTTTAAGTTGGTTTTACGTTTGTTTTTCCCTGGAAGAAACGGAATGGAAATCATACAACAGTCATAACCAAAGTGCTTGCCATATCAACAAGACTGTACTTATTGCTCTACATCTGTAAATTTGTGTATCTTGTCATTTCCTTAAGATATTTTCTCCCTTTTTAAAAAAGATTGAGACTGGGATGTGGAAGCCTGACCCTGAGCTCACACTCCTAGGTTTGCTACCATAGTGTTCCTGAAAACACTGGTGTCATTTTCAGCTTCAACAGTGGGATGTTGATTTGAAATCTCGTTGAGGGTTTTTTTCTTTTTTTAAGATTATGTTTATTCATTTGTCAGAGAGAGCGAGAGCGCACGAGTAGGGGGCAGCAGGAAGAGGCAGAGGGAGAAGCAGGTTCCCCGCTGAGCAAGGAGCCCGATGTGGGACTCGGTCCTTGGACCCTGGGATCATGACCCGAGCTGAAAGCAGACACTTAACTGACTAAGCCAGCCAGGTGCCCCTCATTTGTTCAGGTTTATAGGTAATATATTGCGTTGCATATCATTGAGATATTGCCTATTTGTCTTCTTTCCTCTTCCTTCTTTCCTTCTTGTCCTCTGCCTATTCTTTGTTCTACTGGACCTTTATTTCCCATTATTGTGGTTTTAAGCTACATCCTCGAGATCCTAATACACGATTCCATTAAGTTTCAAGCAATGTTGAATTTTTGTCTATGTGTACAAATTGAGGAGGGGACCAAAGAAGTAAATATGATTGCAATACAGAATTGTGAGCATAATAATGTTGATGTGTAATAGAACCTGTTGAAAAGAAAGGTAAAAGTTTTCAACTCAAGTAATTCCAGAGAAAATATTTACTTAATGAAATTACTGAGGTATAATTTGCATACCATGAAATTCACCCATTCAATTTTTGTAAACTTATAGAATTATGTGACCATTACCACAATGCAATTTTAGAACATTTCTATCACTCCAAAAGTTCCCTTGCCTCCAGTTGCAGTTAATGTCCACTCCCACCTCAGTCCTAGGCAACACCTTATCTGCTTCCTGTCTCTATAAATTGGCTTTTTCTAGATATTTTATGTAAATGTAATCATACAATATGTGGTCTTTTGATTCTGGCTTCTTTCACTTAGCATAATGATTTTTGAGGGTTATCTATGTGGAAAACTCATATCAGTATTTTGTTTCTTATAATTGCAGAATAATACTCAAACGTATAAATATACCTTTATTTGTTTATTCGTTTATCAGCTGGTAGACACTTGGATATTCCAGTTTGGGATTATTATGAATAATTCTGTTATGAACTTTTGCATGTGCGTCTCTGTGTTGACATGTGTTTTCATTTCTTTGGGGTAGATAACTCATGGTGTAATTACTGAGTCACATGGTAAATTGATTTTTCATTTTTAAAAATCTGCTAAACTTTTTTCAAAGTGGATCCACTATTTTACATTCCCACGAGCAATGAATGATGGTTCCACATTTTCCATATCACCAGCACTTGGAATTCAGCAAAAACTTCTAATGGGACAATGCACTTGAGCACTGAGTGGCAAATAATCAGTAGAAATTTAACTGAAGAATGGTTTGGGTAGGAAGTAGAGAGGCGAGTTGGAACTAGAGGAGAAAGGAACCGCATATACATAAACATGGAAAATTCAAGACAAAGGCATTTCAGGAGGCTATATGGAATGGATGAATGAGTTATTAGAAATAAGCCTAGATAGGCAGATGGAGGACAGGCTATTAGGAATCTAAAGTGAGGGACGCCTGGGTGGTTCAGTCGGTTAAGCATCCGACTCTTAACTTTGGCTCAGGTCATGATCCCAGGGTTGTGAGATTGAGTCCTGCATTGGCTCTGCACGGGGAATGAAGCCTGCCTGAGAGTCTTTCTCTCCCTCTGCCCTTCCCCTCTCCTCCCCGCTCTGCTCTTAAAAAAAGAGAGAGAGAGAGAGAGAATCAAATTTGACATATTAAGGATTTTGAAAGCAATGGAGCACTAGAGCCATATTGTAATCACAGGTGTAGTATGAAGACTTTAGGATTGCTCTGAGTGGGAGAAATTGGAGGCAGAGGGAACAATTAGGAGACTGTTGAGGTAGTCGAGGGGAAAAGATAATGGGGACTCGGTCCTTGGACCCTGGGATCATGGGTGGCAATAACATGGGAAGATTTTGGAAGAGAGGCGTATTAATTTCCTATTGACCTAGCCAGTGGCAATAAGATGGGAAGGTTTTGGAAGAGAGGTGTATTAATTTCCCATCGAAACTGTAACATACTGACATAAGTCTAGCGGCTTAAAATGACACAAATTTATTATTTTAGATTTCTGGAAGTCAGAAGTCTAAAATGCATCAGCAGGGCTGATTTCTTTCTGGAGGTGCTTGAGGAAGTCTGTTTACTTGTCTTTTCCAAATTCTAGAGATCCCCTCCATTTGTGGGAGTTTTGGAATTCAGGTATAAGACTACAAAGCCCCAGTAGGGCCCAAGAACAAGGAGGGACATTTTGAGAAGGCAAACCTATGCCCAGGTGGTCGGCTTGCTGACCACGGTCCCAGCCACACACCTGAAAACAGCCATATCCTCATGTGAACTTGGCTATAGCCCCATTTGGCCTTGGCACCAGCACCATCCCTCAGTCCCCAGAAGGAGACACATCCACCCATGCCTCTCAGGTAACAGGCTGCTGACCTCACTCTAAGATGCAGATCTTGAAGCAGCCCACAACCCAGCTCCAAACCCTCTGAGCCATGATGTAGGAATTATGAGGGGAAGACTCATCCAACAGTGCCGCCTGAGGCAGGCCTACAGAACTCAGTCATGGATGTGGACCCTAAGGCAGTCCTATGACATGGCTCCAGCCCCTCTCAGCTGTGTTGTGGGGCCATTCATGCATGCCTAGTGAGAGAGCCATACTTTTCCACACAACTGGGAAGATAGCCCTGCCACCTGTGGATCCTGAAGAGAACCTTTGTCCCAGGCCCAGCCCTACTGACCAAGGTCCTGGAGGCAGTCCTGTCTACCCAGGGACCAGACAAGGTCCACTTCCCTACTGATAGGATTTTCAACCAGATTGTAGTACAGATCCAGGAGCAGCTGTATTACATGGCTTCAACCCAACTCAACTATGATCCCAGAAGCAAAACCACCAGGCCTGAAACCCAGCAGGAGAAGGTCTTTATCTAGTGAAAGCAGCTTCTAAAGACTGAAAGAAGTGTTTGCTCCTTCAAATGCACAGACCCTAATACCAATACCACTTGTCTGCATACTCTACCAGCTGACCTGTGAAGGATGCCAAGCTGAATATCTACCGCTGTTACATGCAACAAATATTACCTGCCATTATATATTTACCATGAAATATTAAAACATATAAAGCTACCATAATCAAGAGTGAGATATGTTTATATATAAATACATTACTAGTACACAAGAGTTCTAGAAACTGATACAGGTATTTTTTTTTCTTTTTTTTATTGTTATGTTAATCACCATATATTACATCATTAGTTTTTGGTGCAGTGTTCCATGATTCATTGTTTGTTCATAACACCCAGTGCTCCATGCAGAACGTGCCCTCCTCAATACCCATCATCAGGATAACCCCTCCCCCTCCCCCCAGTGATACAGGTATTTTTAAGAACTGTTTTTTAAATAAGGGTGGAATTCCAATTCAGTATGCCAATTAACTTATCAGTAAGTGGTACTAAAACAATTAGCCATATTTTCTGGAGGAAAAAATGTGACTGGATCCACTACCACACACTACATGTCAAAATACATTCCATGCAAATTAGAGATTTAAATGTCTTTAAATATATTTAAGAAGAAAATGATAAAATCTGAATAAAATATGTAATTTAAAGAGACTTAAAATTAAGGCAGGGAATGCAGATAGTCTTTTAAAAAACAGACTTCTTTGGGGGCGCTTGGGTGGCTCAGTCAGTTAAGGGTCCAACTCTTGGTCCACGACTCAGGTCGTGATACTGGCGTCATGGAATCATGCCCTGTATCGGGCTCTTTGCTGGGCAGGAAGTCTGCTTGAGATTCTCTCCCTCTGCCCCTCCCCATGCTCTCACTCTCTCCCATAAATAAATAAAATCTTTAAAAAAAACTAGACTTCTTCACCTATATAACACTTAAACCTTTGTACAGGGGGCCTAGGGGGCAGGGCGTGAGGCATGCAGGAGGGAGAGGGGCTAGGCTGTGGCAG
Source organism: Callorhinus ursinus (assembly GCF_003265705.2). Lineage (NCBI taxonomy): Eukaryota > Metazoa > Chordata > Mammalia > Carnivora > Otariidae > Callorhinus > Callorhinus ursinus. The sequence continues at coordinate 317,713 of NW_027397144.1, read as the reverse complement.
TGCCCAGGAGCATGAGGGCCACAGTACTGCAGTCCTGGGGTCCTGGCATTTTTTATCCATCTGTGAAAGCTTCCTTGTAATTCATTTCTTCTCACTACAGTATTAAGAATTATACAAAATTGAAAAGATATGAATGAATATCCTAAAACAAGAATAAGTAACATTAAACTCTTCTTGTTACTCAGATTTCTCTGGAACAAGCAGAATTGCAGATGGATTCAATGGAATTTTCTCTGATCAGTTATAGTATATGTTCTATAAGAAAACCAGACTAAAATATTTTGACAACAAAGAGGATGACTCTGATACAGAGACATCAAATGATTTGCCAAAATTTGCCGATGGAATCAAGGTCAGAAATAGAAATCAAACTACCTGGTTCCCAGTTCTGTACTGAGAATTCTAGACCACACTGCCTTTTGTGAAAAAACATCTGCTGATACTGAAATCTGTGATGAAGAATGTGACTCACCTGAATCGGTCAACAAACTCAAGAGGAGAGTCCTAGAGAAGTTCACACTGCTGAAGATGTTCCAATTGTTGCAGAAGTGCATGCAATTTCTGAAGAGTATGATTTGGAGACAGAAAACAATTCCTCTGAGAGTCTCCAAGACCAAACTGATGAGGAGCCACCAGCTGAAGTTTGTAAAATTCTTGACAGGAGCCAAGCTTTGAATGTGCCTGCCCAGCAGAAGCGGCCTTTACTGAGAGCTAATAGCAATGACTTCTGTAAATGTGAACTTTGTGAGTTCAACAGCAAATATTTTTCTGCTATAAAGCAGCATATGATGCTGAAGCACAAAGGTACTGATTCAAATGTGTGTTGAATTTGCAAGGAAAGTTTCTCTACCAACATGCTTCTGATTGAACACACCAAACTGCATGAAGAGAATCCCTGCATTTGTAAATACTGTGATTACAGAACAGTGATTTTTGAGAACCTCAGCCAGCACTTTGCAGACACCTTTATTGCTGTGAGCAGTGCAATGCACAGTTATCTTCAAGCAGTGAACGCTACCTACATTTCCAGGAGCACAGCTGTGATGGATAGGACTAGTGTCTGTTTTGTAAACATGAAACCAATGATCCAGAAGACTTGCAAAGCCATACGGTAAATGAACATGCGTGTAAATTAACTAAGTGCTAAGTATAACAATGGAGAACATGGACAGTACAGCCTCTTAAGCAAAACTGCCTTTTTTGGAAAAAGATTTTATTTATTTATTTAGAGAGAGGGCACATGGGGGGGAGGGGCAGAGGGAGAAGGAGGGAGAGAATCTCAAGCTGACTCCCCACTGGGTGCGGAGACCGACACAGGCTCAATCTCATGACCCTGAGATCATGACCTGAGCCCAAATCAAGAGTTGGACATTTAACTGACTAAGCCATGCAGGCACCCGCAAAATTCCCTTTGACAAATGTAAAAACTTCTTTGTATGTCAAGTATGTGGTTTTCAGAGTAGACTTAATATGAATGTTAACAGGCATGTTGCTATTGAACATACTAAAATTTTTCCTCATGCTTGTGATGACTGTGAAAACAGCTTTTCAAGTATGCTAGAATATTGCAAACATATAAATTCACATTTATCTGAAGGGATTTATTTATGTCAATACTATTAACATTCAACAGGACAAACTGAAGATCTTAAAAGTTCATCTACATTTCAAGCATTCAGCTGACTTACCTTATAAACATAGTGACTGCTTGATGAGGTTTGGAAATGAGAGGGAATTATTAAGTCACCTTCCAGTCCATGAGACAACTTAATTATTTTCTTCCACTTCCATAATGTTGATGTAAACTAATAAATTTGACATTTTTGGCGATGTTAAAACAACAATTAAATGTTTGTACAATTAAAGATGAAACATTAACATTGTAACAGAGATTATCAATTCAATCGATGCATAAATCACATTCGATGATGCGCATGAACAAGACGTTTCTCTTTTTATTGATGAACAACTGACATACAGTATTTGGTTAGTTTCAGGGGTACACAGTGATTTGGCATATATACACGTCATGAAATGGTGACCACAGTAAGACTAGTTAACAGCTGTCACCATACAAAGAATGGTGAAATGTTACATTGACTATATTCCATATGTGGGTACATTACATCCCCTGTCTTAATTATTTTATAACTGGAAGACTGTACTTCTTAATCCGCTTCACATATTTCGTCCATTGCCCTCCCACTCCCCTCCCCTAAGTCTTGAATAGATGGGATACCCAATCGTGTTTTAAAAGATCTTTATTTACTGCAAAAAGGCCACCCAATAACACCCAAGATAAAGGCCTAAAAACGGGATTCTAAAAACTGGATTCTCGGGCTTATCGATATGGGACAACGACTGTAAAGGCTCTCTAGGACGTGCAAGGAGGGAGGCAGGAAACCTTTCACTGAGCAGGCTGTGGGGTTTGTCCAAGGGGTCCTCCCGCCGCCCAAACTGTAGATGGGCTTCGCCCCACGCCACCCCGGGCCGCCCCCGCGCACGGGTCCCGCTCTCCGCGGGTAGTCGCGCCCACATACCAGGTTCCAGCCCCAGCCGTGTCCTCCGGGCCGCAAACCAAGTGCCCAGCCCAGCCTGCCACCCCCGAGCCGATGCGGGAGGGAACCACAGCGGGGCGGTCTGAAGTGCAAGCCCCGCCCCTCGAGCCCCGGCAGGAAACGGAAGTGGCGTCACATGCCCTCCGGGGTCTCTTCCACTGCCGTCTCTGTGCCGCCTTCGGCGCGTGGGGCGGGTAGTGGTCGTCCGTGGGCCGGCTGGGGTGAGTGCGGCGTGAAGGGGAGAGAGAGAGAGAGGAGGGAATCCAGGGACGGGTTTAGTCAGGGTCGCCGATGGGCCTGCCGAGGGGCCGGGCCGCTCGGTTCGCATCCGCCTAGATCGCCCGAGAGGTCGCTGGGGCCGGCGGTTCCCGGCCGGAGCCGCTATGGACCTGCTGTCAGGGCGCTTCCGTGGGCTCTTTGTGTCCGCTGGGCAAGCAACCTTTGTGACCTTTCTCCAGAAGGAAAAGAATTTCAGCTGTTGGGAGTGACCCAGACTCCGCCCCGCGTCCTCGCTTCTTCGGGGACCTGACTGGTGAGCTTTGGGCAAGTTGGTTCACAAGGGCCTGTGTTTCCTTTCCGTGTGGAAGGGAATGTTTCGTCTGAGAATGTGGCTTTGTCTCGCTGATCTTTGTTTTGGACACACTGTATCTTAGTAGGAAGCTGTTGTGCTTTCTCGGATGTCTGTAGTGTGCATATTTCAGCAGCTAGTTAGACACACGTACACCGCAAGGCTCTGTACTAAAGGGAAAGCTTTCACCTGCCTTAACATCCTTCCCTCCTGGACCCGTCCATCCCCACCAAGTTTCAAACCAGGGGACTCTTGGAGAAAAGAATGGAGGCTTTATTACCCCACTTTTAGAATAATCGAATTTCACAATTACAGGACGTTTGGATTAAGTGTATTTTCCCGGCATTTTTGTTTCGTAAGATCTTAAACCTAAAGGAAATGTAAATACTACTGCTATGAATGTGCGTCGAAGTAAATTCACCCATTTTCGCATTTTGCATGGTTGCTCTCGCTGGATAGAGAAATGTATTTTTTAGTGGACTGTTTGAGAGTAAAAAGGAAATAAATTGCAGGCATGATACTTGACCTTTAAATACTTGGAAATGTATCTCCTAAAGATAAGGACCATTTTGCTACTAAAACGATAATACATTGATTTCACCCAAGAAAATTAAATACGTTATCTAATAGCTGCTCTGTAAAAACTAAAATCCTATGCATTGTTTCAAAATATGTTTTTGAATGTTTTCGGATGTAGGACTTGGTTAAGGTTTATATATGACAATATATATGTTTATGTCTCTTAGTTTCTTTTAAGCTAAAGCAGAGCTGTTGTTTCTTCATAATACTGACTTGAAAGAGTCATGCTGTTTGAGAAACTTATACTTTTGATATTTGTGATTTTATTTCCATGATGTGTTTAAATGTTTTCTTTATCTTGTAATTTTGTAATATGGTAATTGGGTCCGGTACAGAGGCTGGTAGACTTTTGTCAGAAAAGGTCAAGGTAGTAATGTAGCTGGGGCTCAGGGATGCAAGATCACTTGTCTCTGGGGTTCTAAAACAGACCAGGTTCGGCCACTGGTCACTGGCAAAATCAAAGGCAGAGAAACGAGTGGTGGTGAAACGAGATAGAAATGTATGTCAGTGAGACCAGTCCCCGGAAGAGAGCGAACTAGTATCTCAAAGATGGTTGCCGAAGTTCGGCCAGTTTTTTATAAGGAACATGTGGGACAGAGGTCAGTGCGTACTTGAAGGTGAGCAAAGATCAGATCAGTCATTGCCTTGGAATCAATCACACGGGGTCTTGCTGGCCCAGGGTAGTCCTTAAAACTTGAGCAGGAAGTTTCAGTTCCCATCAGAGATGCTTTACCCTTTTGGGCTTCTGTCTGAGTTAAGAGATGAGCTGGAAAGAAGACCTTAATCAATTAGACTACATTATGATTTGTTGGCCATAAGGCCTGGAATTACTCAGCTCTGCTTTTGTAGTGCACAAGCAACCATAGACCTTAGTGAATAAATAGATATGGCTTTGTTCCAATAAAATTTGATTTACAAAAACAGCGCTGTGATTTATAGCTTGCCAGCTTCAGGTCCAGAGACTTCAAAAGATCTTTCACATACTATCTTGTGGGTGATATGCACTCCATATTATGCTGCATAAAGGAGTTATAAATGTACATCAAGTCATTTTATCTCCCTCACAGGCTATAGTAATTATTGCTCAAATTTAGTTACAATCTCACAAAAACCAGTTACCTAAAGACTAAATTGTAATGTTATCCTGTAATGACTTGCATGTTAATGAAAACGGGAAGGATATAGATGCACCTAATCTTTTGAAGCATTAAACTTTGCATTTTCCCCTGCAGTGTTGGTATTGTTTCTGGTTTATTTTGTCCAGTGGTGGGGAATTCCAGGATCCTCCTTTTAGCTTTTCCCACCATAATGGTCCTTACCCTGTGGGTCAGACATAAGGAAATTCTGCCAGTTGCCAAAAAATCCAATTATATACTTAGGTTTGGGGGAAGGAAATAAATATAGGGTGAGTGCTTGCTGCAGCTGGTCCAATCTGAGTTCACTGAAGTTAAGACTTTTAAAAAAAATCACCTGACTACCATAAGCCTCCACTTTGGTGGTGTGCCACAATGGTATTTTGGATCCTCAGGAATTGGTGTCCTCTTAGAGACTGTCTATTTCCTTTTACCCCATGCATAGTCACTTGTAAATGACTGTACATCCCTTTATGAAGAGTCTGTAGGAAGGTTTATAGTATGAATAGTGGTGATGGTATGAAGGAATTCTTAGTTTGTGATATGGCCTATGTCTGGAAGTTGGTTAGGAGGCTGTGACTTTCCACTGTGGTCAGTCAAATCAGAGTTTTGGTTACTGTACTTGAAACTACTTGTTACAGACATCAAATAAAATTCTAGTACATAGGTTGGCAAACTGGACCCTGGGCCAAATCTGGCTCTCCACCTGTTTTTGTAAATAAAGTTTTAGACAAACCTAACCATATTCATTGGTTTACATATTTTCTGTGGCTTCTTTGAAACCACAGTGACAGACTTGAGTATATATAGCACAGAGACTATTTGGCCTGCTCTGCCTAAAAAGTACTGTATGGATTGTTAGCGCAGGTTTGTTGACCTCTGCTGTAATAGGCTGTATATATATTTCATTGCAAGGGACCAATTAGGCTGGGATCAGTTAGCCACCATGAGAGATTTCTGCAGGCCAGAGCACTCGGATTCCTGTTTCATTCCCACTGCTCTTGGTGGTTCATGTGCCCACTTTGTCTTTGGCAGTTAAGTGCCGCCTCCTTGATTTCTGCTACTCTGGCTTCTCATCATCCCCAATGAAATCAGGGAGTTCATCTCAGTGATGGTATAGCCCCTACAGTCATACCTCACCTGTCATGGAGAATAACCACAGAGGCTTCTAGGATGGAGGCTGTCCACTTACGGTTTCTCCGTACCTTTGTGGAGAATCTTCTGTTCCCTCAACGTAGAATGGGGAATGGGGCTGTATATCACACAGGATAAATCCAGTGCTACACTGCTATCTCCCTAGGATTTGCTCCTTCACATTTTGTTGTGGAAGTTCTGGCATGTGAACTCATTACTGTAGGTCACCATTGAGTCTCTGGGATCAGCCAAGCAAGTAAGCTGTTAGAGCTTTCCCTGGGTCCATCAGATAGTATATATTAAACCCAGACTGTCTAATAAGTGCCCCCATGTCAATGAATTTGGCCCAGTTTACTGTTATATTCCAACCTTATGGGTCTGGCATGCTTACAGTTTATTCCCCCACAGGGTACTCAAGTTTCTTCTATATATTATCTAGTTGGAACTATTTTGTTGTACAGGCTGTTTTATCTTGCACTGTGTTGTATCCCTGTTCCCCATGACTGTGAATTCGTTGTCACTAGGGGCAGTAGCAGGTGGTTTGGGTGAATCTTGAAGAGAAGGAGCATTTCCTTCTAAGACTTCTGCCCCAGGTGAGATTTCCTCAGTATCTTTAAGCAGAGGAAGGCTCATTGCAGAAACCAAAGGGCAGGAGACTTCTGATGAGGGAGAGTTAGTATCTTGTGGATTCAAGATTGTACGTTTCATCTTTGTCTGACTCAGTGGCCCCATTCGTTTTCAAGTTCTCATTCTTCCCGTATCAGTGCCGTAATTTTCACACGAACAACTAGTTGATGTAGACACTCTAATTGTGGTTGTAATTTTACCTGTGCAATTAAATTTCGTGTTTGATTTTCAACAGTGTCAGTCCTGTGGCCCCAAGAAATGTCCTTTTTAAGAGCTGTCTTGAGGCTTTGTGGTTATCAGACCTTGGTTTGAGCTTGTCTTAGTAAATCTGAGCAGGCCATTTTCTGTGCAGCTCTAGTCATAAGAATCTATGTCTCGGGGCGACTGGGTGGCTCAGTCGTTAAGCATCTGCTTTTGGCTCAGGTCATGGTTCCAGGGTCCTGGGATCGAGCCCCACATCGGCCTCCCTGCTCGGCAGGAAGCCTGCTTCTCTCTCTCCCACTCCCCCTGCTTGTGTTCCCTCTCTCACTGTGTCTCTCTCTGTTAAATACATAAAATCTTAAAAAAAAAAAAAAAAGAATCTCTCTCACCACAGCCTTTGTAGTCATCATTACTGAGGTAACAGCATTCACTTGGATTCCCAAGGCAAGTGCTTCTGTGTACATCTTTAGAGTGAGCCATAGGTCAGAACTTGATTTTCATAATGCAGCTGAGTGTCTTTCAAGGAGCTCAGCATCTTGCTCCAGACCAAAGACTTGATGAAATCAACCCCCAGATCTCATCTTGACAGGTGTATCTCCTGCAGTCACTGTCTCTTTCAATTCTGTATAAGTCTGGGTCTAATCAGAAGACAAAAATCACTCCTTGATTTCTTGATATACATGGGAAGAGTAACATAAAGATGTAAAGAGCACTCTATTAGATCCTAGAGTTGAACAGTAATAAGGAAGGTCAGATTTATAGGGATGTCTTCTCTGCAAGACTGGGTCATATCTTATTTGCAAGGTATCATTGCAGTCCACTGACTGTAAAGAAGTTGGCCGGGTGTCCTGTGGCAGAGGTAGTCAGCAAGCATTGGACAAGCATTTGAAAATCTCTGGGTTGCAGCCAAGCCCTGTTTGGTGGGCAGATACATCAGGTGTCCATGGGAAATAAGCATTCAGTTTGCAGACACTCCTGGCTGGTGGGTGAGTGCCCAGAAGACTGAGATCCCCACGCACTTATACTCTGAAGAGCTCTCCGCAAGAGAGTGGATCCTTACGTCAGACAACATTGTCATATAGAGCATTACTAGAGACAGAGCAGTTTACAATAGAAGATTCAATATCTCCAAAATGATACAATTTCAAAGTTTGTATGTACCCCCACAGTATTGTTGCACAAAATATAAACCAATGCTTGACAGAAATACAAGAAGAAATGGACATTTCTGCACTTCCTCGGGAGGTTTTTTTTTTTTTTTTTTTTAAAGATTTTCTTTATTTATTGACAGAGATATAGTGAGAGA
>NW_027397144.1:169614-309507 GCF_003265705.2 Callorhinus ursinus | reverse complement strand
TTAAGATTTTCTTTATTTATTGACAGAGACACAGCGAGAGAGGGAACACAAGCAGGGGAGGTGGGAGAGGGAGAAGCAGGCTTCCCGCGGAGCAGGGAGCCCGATGCGGGGCTCGATCCTCATGACCTGAGCCGAAGGCAGACACTTAACGACTGAACCACCCAGGTGCCCTTCCTCAGGAGTATTAAGAATGTTTCTCCCTTATTGTTTCTCTAAACAAGAGAAAATTGTCAGGATATAGATTTATAAATGATGTGCACACTGCTTAACAACATATCTAGGAATTGACAGAAATCAGATGATGATCGTCTGGAATGAGGGTGAGGGAATGAACCAGAAGGGTGAAGGCTTTTTGGGGAGATGAATATATTCTCTGTCTTCCTTGTACTGCTCATTATATGGGTAAATTTGTCAAAGCTCATCCTCAGAATACTTAAGATCTGCGCATTTCATTGCATAGCACTTTTCATCTGTAGAATGAAGTATCTTGCATTGTGAGGGTTAATTTGGCTTATGGTAACGAAACTGGAACTTCCAGCATTTATCATCATTTGGATACCATTTGGGCTGCTGTTCTCTGTTCACTTTATTAAAGAGAGTCAATAATTTTCTTTTCTTTATTTTTTTAAAGATTTTATTTCTTTAAGATTTTATTTCCTTATTTAACAGAAAGAGCACAAGTAGGGGGAGTGGCAGGCAGAGGCAGAGAGAGAAGTAGGCTCCCCGCTAAGAGGGAGCCCGATGTAGGACTCCATCCCAGGACCCTGGGATCATGACCGGAGCTGAAGGCAGTCGCTTAACCAAGTGAGCCACCTAGGCGCCCGAGTCAATAATTTTCAACATAGGAGTTGTCCTTTAGACTGTAGCAGGTTAAAAGATTAAAATAAGAAGGAAGCCTTACTAAGAAACGAATAAAAATAAAATAAAAACTTGGTGAAAAACAAGTGGTAATATGAAAAGGAAGTTCTGTGGAAAGACTCCTAAAATAGATCATTGTAAAGGACAGTGATTTGGCATTGCTCCTTTGCCAGGGCAAGGGGCAGTGGGCAAACCTTGATTGCTTTGAGCCTCAATCAAGACCCTCCTGAGGCTGTTGAATACTTAAAAGAGTCTTCTGAATTTTGTAAAATCCTTCCAGCATTATTTTTCTTAAAAGTTTGGGTCCTATGTAGAACAGCCTGTGGTTATTTTCCTTTTTCTGTCATTACATTACCCAAGAATCAAACCACAATATTTGTGTTTGTATATAGGATACTCTTTATTTTCTCACCTATTTGATTTTTTGCTCCATAAGCACTGATAAACAGAGGTGTTCATTAATAATTGAATGTCTTGTCCCTTTGGAATGTTGGGCCATTAAGCCCCGGGACATTTTCTGTATATATCACTGTTTTCTGCATAGTGCCTAGAACAGGACCACAATTTCTTAATTGTTTGTGGAAAGAACAAAAGAATAAGCCTGTTATGATAAATTAAAAGGAGGCACAGGGCTCCAAGCCACTCTAAGCTCCATGAAGTGAAGCTCGAGGGTGTTAACCAAATTAAACACTTCATTTTTCTTCTCCTCATAATATCCAGCAGTATTGTAGGCCAGTGCTGGCCAATGGAAATACAATGTGTAGGCCAAGTATATGATTAAAGCTTTTCTGTAACTGTAATAAACAAAAAACAAGGAAATCATATAAGTATTTCAGTATGTAACCCATATAAAAATTGAGGTATTTTAAATTCTTCTCATGAATTCAGAATTCATTGGACACAAAATTTTCCTTAGATGTATTTTATGCGTTTGAATCATGTAATAAATAGAGTTGAGAAAACAGATACATTTAAGTTTACACAAACATATTTAAGTTTTCTAATAAGTAAATTTGCAAAAAGTTTTAAATTTAAAATTTAATTAAAAACAAATCTAAAATCCTGTTTTACTAACTGCATATCAATTACTCAGTATGTGACTTCTGGCTACCAAAAGGGACAATGCAGGTCTAGAATGACGTCTGATCATATTTGGGAATAAGAACCTCAGGATCTCAAACATTTGAGAGAAGCCTATCTGCATTCAATTGTGGATCTCTTTTTTCCTTAATTGGATGGTACTGGGCCAATGATTAGTAAAAATCTAGCTTTATCAGCTATTAAATAGGGCTAATGATACCTATGTAAAGGGTTGTTATGATAATTAGGTGAGCTGATATACATACAGCTCCTAGTGAGACAGACATCTGTCATGTATCTATCGTCAGGAACTAGTAATAGCTATTACTGACTTTCATGCCAAAGGTTATAACATTTTTAGTGAATTTCCCATATATCATCTACAGAGAGAGAGCTAATGTATGATGTTTGATAATGGATTAGTAATGCTTGCTGATTAATGATTGATATGAAAGGTACTCTGGGTAACACTGTCAAAAGTAATGAAGATTGCTATATTTACTTAGATTCTTAAGTTGTACTGAAGTGATCTTGGCATCAAATTTCTCATCAGGCAAATTTCATCACTCTCCCAGGATGGCAGCCATTGATCTGACCCACGGTAAGTCATTGTTGATTCTCATTTTCAGAGAATTCTTAAAGGTCACCCCTACACAATATAGGGCCTAAGCAGTCAGGCTTCTGGTTCACTTAGAGCTGAAATATGCCAGAGAATGCTGTTATCTAAGTCAGCTTCCTGGTGTGTCTGCTTTGGGACTTGGTGCTGCATAATCCCATTGATGAGTTTTATTATCTTGGGCAAATAAAGAATCGGATTTCCCAGGGATTAGGTTTCCATACCTGTAAGATAAGATGATGACCCCTTTCCTCGTGGGCAGCATGTTTAACACGTCCCTTTTATGGCTCCATGTGAGTGTGTATTTACATGAGATTTCTTGAGTGTGCAGGGATATAATGGGAATCTCAAGCTAGGATGGAATGATTTTTCAGGTGGGTGATTCTGGTCATGCTGCAATCTAAGTATTCCTTTATTTTTTTGCTCCAAGATCTTTCTAGAGATCCTTTTTGTCTTCCTGAGGAAAACACAGAGGCAGAAAGGATGGTGGCTGTCTGGCTGAAAAATTATCAACAGGTAATAAAAAAGCATATCAGTCAACAGAATGCCGTATTTATATCCACCAGGTGGATACGTTCCTTCTAGGTACATCTGTGTCCTGAGCTTCCTAAAGTAAATAAACCCCACATAAGGACTGAATCCCCACTTGCATTTTCCCTGGAAGTGGAAACTCTCCTATTGAAAAGGATTACTCTGAAAATAATCTTAGTTAGTATTAGTATTTCACTAATCACCTGTGAACCTCAAGGATACCAGGTGCATAGTTCCACTTTGCTGTGTGCTCTGACACGGTAAGGAAGGTGTTAAGTATCTGTTCCTCAATGAACTTAGTCATTCTGCGCTGTTTATCAAGGATCTTTAGTATGCTCAGAAGTCTGCTGCAATAGAGGGAAATAAGAACTACTACGGTTTTGCTGAGATGAGCTCAAAAGCTTAAAAGGTGCCATTAAAGCCATGTGCGTGGAGATGAGCAGTGAGTGGGTTTAGATGGGGAGAAGAGGATGGAGGACCATGGCCCCGTGGGGGCATGAGACACCTCACAGCCCTGCACTGGCGTTGGGCCTCCTGTCCTTATTCGCCATGAACACTGGTGGAGATGTTTCTTGCCTCAGGCCAACACGGGTGTGATGGTTTAGATTGCAGTGACCTTTGAGGATGTGGCAGTGGACTTCACCCAGGAGGAGTGGCTATTACTGGACCTCACTCAGAGAAACCTGTACAGAAATGTGATGCTGGAGAACTATCAGAACCTGGTCGCAGTAGGTAAGGCTGCCAACATTCCAGGTATGTGTCATGTACTTTTATGTGTTTCCAGCCTTGGTGATGCCCTCTGAACATAACTGGAAAAAAGAGATGCATAGTCCCTGCACCAATGGCTTATAATCTGCAATGGGTGTTCTGTAAACGTGGCCGTGAGGCCAACAGCAACACCATCATTCTGTTTGGAGCATACAGTCTTAGAGGCCACTTTTGACATTCTGAATTATTAAGCTGGGGTTGTTGCCCCATCTTCTGTGTTTCAGGAAGCCATCCTGATGATTGTGATGCACTCCAGCATTTGAGGACCACTCTTCTAGTGGTTTCCCCATCAGAACAAAGATCTCCTTTCTTCATCTCCTTTATTTCTGATTTGAATAAATATCTTTATGCTCTGTAAATATGTGCATACATTCAAGTTTGGCTTTCAGGGGTTAAGAGATAACTACTCTCTTATCAGAGAAGGGAAATATTTGCCTCTTTTGGTCCTTTTGGGATAATTTCTTTGCTTTCATTAGAAATAAAGTTTTGGATTCATTGGAGGCTTTGTCATCTCTTGCATAAGCCTCTCCTGTTAATGTGCCTTTTCCTGTGGACAGAATATCAACTGTCAAAACCTAAGCTGATCGCTTGGTTAGAACAACAAGAGCTGAGGACAGTGGAGAAGGGAGTTTTCCAAGGTGAGTGTTGTTATTAACAGCTTAACTGGTCAACCTGTAGGATGGCATCTTTGCAACTTTAATGTGTAAAATTTTTAAGATACATTTGTCTCAGAGGGCTGAAGCCATTTATCTCTGATGTTTTTGGATATCTTCACCTTCCTTCATTTTTTTACTTAAAATTTCTATGGTCGCACAAATGACCTGTTCTAACTCTTTAAGTTTATAATTTTGGGGGCACCTGGGTGGCTCCGTCATTAAGCATCTGCCTTCAGCTCAGGTCATGAGGGTCCTGGGATTGAGCCCCACATCGGGCTCCCTGCTCAGCGGGAAGCCTGCTTCTCCCTCTCCCACTCCCCCTGCTTGTGTTCCCTCTCTTGCTGTGTCTCTCTCTGTCAAATAAATACAATCTTAAAAAAAAAATAGTTTATAATTTTGGTGTATCCTCCTTGTCCAGGTATTTTTCACGTATCTACTTGATCATATGTTACCTTGATAATATTTTGTTATTGTTTGACATGTTTGATTTTCAGAAAATTATTTTTTAGTACTAGCCACTGGTCTGTCCCTACACACCTATTGTCATATTTTTCCCATAAACAAACTGGTGAACCTTTTTTCTTTCTTGTTATTTCACCATTTTTAATATGAATATAAAGAAAACTGAGTCTTAATTTAAAATTGTTTAGCCTATGATTTCTTCCTGCAAATATTTAAATTTGTATATTTGTTTTATTTCAGAATGGGAAACACAACCTCAAACAAAAGGGTCAGCATCTCACCAGGATTTTTTTGGAGGAAAAACAGCCACTGAAATACAAAAAGTAAGATTGATATGTGACATTTCTTATATTCCACATTCAAAAAAGATTGGTGGTCCTGTTACAAAATTCAGTGCAAGTTGAGATATTTGAGACAAATGGCATCCACCAAAGACAAAGTAATTCAGAGATACTCTGAATATGATGATTTGGGATTTATAATCCAAATCTATCTTGAAAATTGTTGCTCCCTAGATGCCACAGGTACACATTCCCAGATATATAACTTGTCATTGAGTCTTTAAACATTTTTGTGAAATTTTAATGGAATGATCTTAAGAGTAGATGGCATCAGTTTTTGGCAGAAGAGTTCCCTGGTTTAATTTGAAAGAAATCAACAGGAACTGTATTTATGTAATGAAAATGCTAAGAGTCATCATCATCATGTTTCTTGCATTATAAGGTTGAAATTTGTAATCAGTCTGAAAATCCTATCATCAATTTTCATCCCTTCCGTCAACAGGAAAGGACCTACCATGGAGCAGAACTCTCTGACTGTGAGCAAGGTGGAAAAGTCTTGAGTAAATATTTAAACCTTAAGACCCACATGAGAACTCAAAATAGAGGGAACAGTTTTGAGTGTAATCAGTATCACAATGGCCTCCTTAATCTGCAAAAGAAGAACTCTACTAGAGAGAAACTTTCTGAGTTTAATCAGCGTGGGAAAGTCTTCAGCCGGACTCCACATGCAGTGTATGAGAGAACCAGCATGGCAGAGAAGACTTTTGAATGCAGTGACTGTGGGAAAATGTTCATTAGTCGTTCACACTTTCAGGCACATAGGAGAACTCACAATGGAAGAGATTTCAATGAATGGAAGCAATTTATAAAAGCTTCAGTTTTCTCAGCAGGTCAGAATGAGCACGTGCAGACACACGCTGCTCAAGAACCCCATGAATGTAAACAATGTGGGAAGTCTTATGCAGATTCCAGGTGCCTCAACAATCATATTCGACTTCACACTGGAAGAAAACCCTTTGAATGTAGTGAATGTAGGAAAGCCTTCACTACAGCCTCACGCCTTTATGTGCATTTGAGGATTCACACTGGAGAGAAACCCTATCGATGTAAAGAATGTGGGAAACACTTCCAGTGGCCCTCACTCCTTCGTAAACATGTGCGTACTCACAGTGGCGAGAAGCCCTATAAATGTAAGGAATGTGGAAAAGCCGTCAGTCGTTCTTCAGTTCTTAATGAACATTTGAGAATTCACACCGGAGAGAAGCCCTATAAATGTAAGGAATGTGGGAAACACTTTGCTTGGCTGTCAGTTCTTCGTAAACATGTTCAAACTCACAGTGGCGAGAAGCCCTATAAATGTAAGGAATGTGGGAAGGCCCTCAGTAGTTCCTCAATTCTTAATGAACATTTGAGAATTCACACCGGAGAGAAGCCCTATAAGTGTAAGGAGTGTGGGAAAGCCTTCACTAATTCCTCACGACTTAGTGTACATTTGAGAATTCACACCGGAGAGAAACCCTATCAATGTAAGGAATGTGGGAAAGCTTTCGTTTGGCCCTCAGTCCTTAAAAAACATCTACGAACTCACAGTGGAGGGAAGCCCTTTGAATGTGGTGAATGTGAGAAAGCCTTCAGTAATTCCTCATATCTAAATGAACGTTTGAGACCTCATAGTGGAGAGAAACCCTATCAATGTGGTGAATGTGGGGAAGCCTTTAGGACTTTCTTATATTTTAATAGCCATTTGAGAAATCACTCTCGAGAGTAGCCCTATGAATGTAAGTACTGTGGGAAGGCTTTCACTAGTGCTCTCGTCCTGATTTGACATTTAAGCATTCGCCCTGGAGAGAAACCCTATTAAAGTAAGGAGTATGGGAAAGGCTTCAGTTGGTCTTCCAACCTTCATAAACATACAATTCAAAGTAGAGAGCGATCCTTTGAGTGTACGGACTGTGGGAAAGCCTTCACCACTTGCACACTTGAAGTCACACTGGAGGTAAACCCTGTGAATGTAAGCACTGAGGGAAAGCCGCCTCTGTTTCCTCAGGCCAATCTCAGCGTGTAAAAATTGATACCCCTTGAACGTAAGGAATGTGAGAGAGGCTTCACATCGTAGTCATGACTTGATGCCTAAAAATGCACAATAGATTGAAGACTTATGTGCGTAATAAGTGTGACAAGGACTGTTACTCCAGACCATTTCAAAAACACAAGAAGCCACGTTGGAGGGAAACCGTATGAGTATGAGGAATGTGGAAAGGTCTGCAGGTGTCCCAGTACATGAAAGAACTCACTAGTTAGATGCCTATGAAGTTAAATAATGTGGGAAAGCAGAGTCTTCTACAAACGGTGCTGGAGGAACATAGTGAAGTTGTGTTTAAGAGCCGTATGGGACTCAGCTTACAGGCTGGCTTCATAGACCTGTTTTGAACATGTGCCACTCTGCCCTGAGCATTTTTGGGAATGCTCTGGCTTTCTGCCCAATAGCAATGAATCTAGTCCAGTCTAGTTTCTATACCTGGTTTGCAGCCTGGCCCCCTGTGGGACTACTACCATTAGACTTAATGTTGTACAAGCCACCTGGATCCTCTAGGTATACTGACCTTGTCTAATACTGTGAAGATGGTGAACATGTGAGTCCGTTCACTGCTCACGGAGTTCATCTACAGTGCCTCATGCTGGTGAAGGGGGAGGATATAGGTCTCTACATTTCCTGAAAATGCTCTTGTTTCTCTCTCACACCTGATCTTTCTGGGTCAGAAAAGACTTTAGAAATGGTGAGGTTATACACCCTGATCTCATAGCCCTGGAAAGAGAGCAACACGCCTAGTACTAGGTTAGAAAATACCTTTAATCTCAGGCAGTACATGGAGAGGCTAGGAACAGAGAATATTCTTTGTTCCCAAATCACCACAGCCTGGAAGAACAATTATATCCTTTGCCTGTGTTCAGAAACAGCTGCACCTGGCATGTGACGTGCTGGTTCGTTTACATCACTTCAAATGTATGAGATGGGAAACCTTGTGAATAGGACAGGTCCTGATACTCTGTTATACTTGATGCCCCACTGGCAGTTCTTGAAAGTGGCCTTTGGATAGAGACAGAATCCATCAGAACCTTGTTTCAGTTTTGAGTTAACACATTCAGGTACTTGTAACACTTGAGCAGCCTTTAGTTATGTCATGAGTGGCCTTGGAGGCTACAGCAGCTTACTGTCACTTCCCTTCTGGCTTAATCAAATCAGTGGAGTACACAGCAAATCAAGTTTAATAACTCCTGATCAGACATGACCTGGATAGGGGCACTGGGTGGCTCAGTCCGTTAAATGTCCAACTGTTGATTTCAGCTCAGGTCTCGATCTCAGGGTTGTGAGTTCAAGCCCTGCATTGGCCTCCAGGATGGGCGTGAAGCCTACTTAAAAAGAAGTGACCTGGGTACATTCCTGTATGTTTGTGTTTGAAGGAGATTAGGAGATGAGGTGATTCTCTTGAGTCTGGGTGTAGTCTTAACTGCACTGTGTGTATCGCACTGTATATACACTGGCCTTAAGTGACATTGATTATCTCAAAACCCACAAGTCCTAATTCCAACAACCTGATACCCTCATCAGTAACATCTATGTGTGTCAGTAACAATGCTAGCTGACTTTTGTCTCACTGGGATTCTCTTTTCATACTCTCGGATTGTCTCCCCCTTAATAAGAATGTCCTCTACATGGGGAAATATGAAGCATTTTCCACCTGTGGGTCTCACTGCTCTGTGATCTCCTTTTCCTATGGGAGAAGCCTGGCAGTCTAGCTCAGTTCTGCTGGAACCATTCTAACCGCAGAAGCTCGATTACTTCAGTGATGTGCACTGTGGTTACACCCATACTGAACTCTTCATCGACAGCCTGGGCAACAAGGATGTGATGGGGGTCCTGGGAAGACTTCTCTGCCTGGGAGAGATGGTCCATGATGGGCCACTGGCCTCAGAACCAAGAGGACCTCGTCGACCCCAAATGCAAATATTGTGAATTTAAGTTTTCTGGTTATTTTTCTCTTGTTAATAGATATGTTTATTTTCCTCTAATCCCAAAGCACCTATGACTTGCTTCTATTTATCTTTGTATTTGTTTCTCAGCAACATCTTCAGTAACTACTTTGTTACCTTTCTTCCCTAATTACAGCACCAAATTTCTGCCTCTGTCAGATTTCCTATAGCCATTCCTCAGATGTCCAACATTAGATAATGAAGCACTCACATCAAATGTGGCATGGTTTTCTCAAAAATCGTCCTCTGAAATGTTGATGTTCACATTCATTTACTTGGGTGTGCTTTTTACATAAGTGGAATGAAAAGGGTATTTCAGTTGTAATTGAAGCGCTTGCCATATCAAAACTGTTCGTGCTGTTTTACATGTATAATTTTATGGAATTAGGACATTTCTTGGAGATATTTTCTCATTTACCCCATTTTTCACAAAAAGTTTGTGATTGCAATGGATTCTACCCAGGACACACTGACGTGGTTTTGAACTTCCAGTGTAGGAATCTAGATTTGAATGGTAGTTTGCTTAGGTGTTTTTCTGTGCTATATTGCACAGGTAAGTCTGACAGTGCCTCATTGTTTGCCTTCTGTCCTCTTTCTTTCATTCCCTCTTTTCCTTTATTATCTTTGTTTAATTGCACCTTTATTTTCCGTTACTGCCAACACGACCCAGGTGGAAACTACTTTTCTCAGTGCATGACTGGCAGCTGGTGGAGGGAAATTAGAATGAAAAATGAATGTTTCATGGTAGAGTATCCGTTTGGGAATATGAAAACATCTGGAAATGGATAGTGGTAATGGTTGCACAAAAACCAATGCACTTGATGCCAAATGAATAGAATTGTACAAGTGTTTAAAATGGTGAATTTTGTTACATGTATTTATACACAAAAAAGTGACAAAATAATGGAAAGAGATTGTGAGATTTCTGATATCTTTAATCCCATAATGTAATTGACGATTGCTAGGAGTTTTTAGAGAAATGTTTTAATATTAGCCCTCAACAGTCTAGACCACAAAGGAATCCAGAAGGACTTGTGTCCATCTGGTTCCTGGAGGTGGGCCTGCTCACTTTGGTCTCCCTGCCGATCTTGAAGCAGCCCACAACCCAGGTGCAGACACTGAGCCATGAAGTAGGAGGAATCCTGTTCACCCAGGGGAAGACTTGCCCATCGGTGCCCTGAGGCAGGCCTACAGAACTTGGGTCATGGATGTGGACCCTAAGTGAGCCTTGTGACTTGGCTCCAGTCCCTCTCAGTTGTGGTCTGGGGCCATTTATGCCTGCTAAGTGACATGTTAGGAGCCCTACCTATCCACAAAACCAGGAATTAATACTGCTGTCTTTGGACCCTGAATTGATCCCTTATCCTAGTCTCAGCCCTACTGACCAGGGTCCTGGAGTGATACCCTTTCTGACCAGGGTCAAGACAAGGTCAATTTCCCTGGTAACAGGATTGTGTACCATAGACTCCAATGCAAACCTGGCAGCAGCCAGGTCTGGCCTCAATCCCACTTGACTGATAATAGAGGCAAAACCCATCAGTCCAGGGACCTGACATGAGACCGTTTTTATCCATGAAAACAGTCTATACAGTCTGAAAGAGATGTTTGTTCTTTCAGTTACAGAGACATGTATGAAAGCCCAGTTGCCTGCAGACATGGCCAGCAAGCCATTAAGTAGTCTAAGTTGAGCTGACAGATGAAGGACTTTTCTGTACTGATGTGACACTGTAAAGACTGGAAGAGTGGTTACTCAAATGTGTAGATATAAAGGCAATGATCACAAGAATTAGGTAAATATGAGATCACCAATGCAAGTACCTCAAGCTGAGCACCTACAGTGGTAGACGCAACAAACATTATCAACCTTCACATATTTACCACTAAATATTAAGACTTTCATAACACTACTATAATCAAAACTGTGATGAGCACAAGTAAATGCAATACTAGTGCAGAAGCATCTAGAGACTGATACAGGAATTTATTAATAAAGTTAGAATTTCGTATCTAGGTAAAAAATAGTTTATAATTGGTACTGAATTAATTGGCCATCTTTTCTGGGTAAAAGAAGGGATTGGATCCACTACCCCACCCCACATGTTAAAATATATCCTATGAGGATTAAAGAGCTCAGTGCTTTTAGATGGATTATATTTAAGAAGCAAACTATAAAATCTATATTTGAGTTTGAAAGGACTTTTTAAAGCAAGTTAGGACATCCAGATACAATTTTTATTTTTTTAAAATTTGAGATAGAGCACACATGGGGTGGAGGAGCAGAGGGAGAGTCCCAAGCAGACTCTGCTGAATGCAGAGTCCAACTCAGAGCTCGATCCCACGACCCTAAGATCAGGACCTGAGTTGAGACCAAGAATCGGATGGCCAACTGCGCCACCCAGGTGCCCCTCCAGATACAATTTTTAAAAACACTTACACATAAAAAAGGATTTGTGCAGTAAAACATGAAACACTAATGTAGCAAAATAGATATCAATACAGTAGATGCATATAAAACTTTTAATGATGCCCATGAACAAGTCTTGATGAAATATGTTTAAATCAGCGTTTTAGGGGCTCCTGGGTGGCTCAGTTTAAGTGTCTGACTTGGGCTCAGGTCATTATCCCAGGATCCTGGCATCAAGTCCCACACTGGGCTCCCTGCTCAGCCAGGAGTCTGCTTCTCTCTGCCTGCCATTCTGCCTCCTTGTGACCTCTGTGTCAAATAAATAGATAAACAAAATCTAAAAAAAAAAAAAAAAAAATCAGTGTTTTAAAAGATATTAACTGTACAAAGACAGTCCACTCAAAATCACAGTAAACATGGTTAATGGAGTAATTTTAGAACCATTCTTGAATAAAGGAAGAATGCCCAGTGTCAGTGCTTTTTCACAAAATGTGAACAAAAATATGAAAGATTTACAAAATATCATTGCATTGAAAGCAAAGAATCAATGATTAGAGTTTACCATTGTGTCCAACATAAAAATAAGGGGAAATAAAGGCCTGTATACGAGGTTGATGGAATAGGGGCAATATACTAGTTTATGAATTAGGAGGGCGATAAATACTGAAAAAGAGATGCTAGACGTAAACCCATATTTATTAGTAATTACGTTATATTATGGACTAATGTTCCAAATGAAAGAAAAGGATTTGAAAATATTTCAAATAGATAAGCTCCACATACAGTTCGTACAGGGAGATTAACAAATGAAGGAAAAACAAGCTGATACAACTATAGTACTTAACCAACTTCATGAAGTAGGAAGTGTAGGGCCTTTATTCCCCTCTTGCTCAGCTCATGAGGAAACCTCTTGTAGAAGAAATTTCATTACTGCATTGCAGATAGCCTGGCCACCACTGTTTCCCTCTCCCAGAAAAGCATGACTCTATTAAAATGTCATTCCCATTACCAAAGTTCTTGAACGTGTGATTTGATTTTTCCCTTCCAAGGTATTAAGTTAGCCTGTCACTATCTCATGGATGTGGGCAGAGGAGCTGAGACACTGACATCAGAGACAAAGGCCATAACTGACTGATGGTATGGCCAGTAGCATAAGCATCAGCATGTGTAAATTGGCTCCCTTTGTCCCCCTCTCTCTCAGGGGTTCCAAAGGGCCCAGGTGCTGAAGGAGAATGCTGAGCTTGTAGAACCTAGTGTATTTGAAGTAGTAAAGTGAGCCTGCTCTTTATCATTTCTCAAGTTTCCACAATGCAAAGCCCCATCTAACAAACGGCCGAGGGAGAGTGATCAGGGGTTTACATTCTTCCCAGGTAAAAAAGTGAATGAGAGCAAGAGAAAAAGGTGTACAGATAACATCTACTGAAGCTGTAAGACGTGGGAGGCTTGCTTTGGATTATCATCACAATGGTTTCATTAAGCCTCAAAGAGTGTCATCAAGAAGCTGCACCCGGATGGCCACGCATGACATAATCCAACCGAAAGCTGCTTGGGCATCAGAGCTATATGAATTTGTATCACTGAGGCTGTTTTCACAGCACATGGATGGAATGACAGACAACTGTGACACCTGTTGCTTGAGCTACAAAGATGTTAGGGTTGTTTTGCCAGGCTGTGGTGTTGGATGTAGTGGTGGAAGAGCACATTCATTATTCTCACCCTCTTGCTGTACAACTTGAGCAGAAGGGCCCCCCCAGTTAGGAGGGTGGTGTTCACAGGGCATGTGCTCATGCTGCCTCACATTACTAGCTGTAATCTCACCTTTTCTCCAGTCATCCCATGCTTCATCCTGAGATTTCGAGATAGGATCGGGTGAGAAAGGGACACAAGGTCTTCTTTCCAAAACGGACAGACACGTTTTACATCCCCTACCCTGGCCAGTGTGGTTCAGTGTAGATGGACTCAATGCGCAGTTTTAACAGTGATGCAGGCCCCATGCTTGAAATGTAAGACCATGCCAATCCAGTAAGAGAATCCAGGTGGGTAGAAGACAATAAAATGTGACTCGTGTAGGCCCACTTTTGGGCAGGTTGCAAGGTGGAAGGTGCAGCGACTAGCTTGGCCTGGCCAATCAGGGCAAAGATACATCATGCCCCCAGAAAAGGTTGGGACACAATGATGAATGTTTAAAACAGATCTTACAACCACCCACAAGGCTAATGCCTGTCAACGGACATAAGATTCTTGTTTTTAAAAAAGATTTATTTGAGAGAGAGAGCGCAAGTGAGCACGAGTTGGGGTTGGGGGGAGGTAGAGGGAGAGAATCCCCAAGGGGACTCCCTCCTGAGTGCAGAGCCCGAAGCAGGGCTCAATCCCAAGACCCATGAGATCACAACCTGAACTGAAACCAAGAGTCGGATGCCCAAACAACTGAACCAACCAGGCGCCCCAGCAGAACCTAAGATTCTGACTCAGTATAATTTCCAGCATTCCATAGTTTCTCTTGAGTGTGAGCCACTTTGTGTTTAAGGATGAGGAATTATCTAATGTAAAATAACAAATATCTTACACCAATGGAGCATACTGCACAATGAGATCACAAGTGAACCTTGAGGAATTCAGGAGATGAAGTTTTCCCACCTATCATATAGAAGATTCTCTGCACTGCAGGATCTACCACATTTAAGGAATATATTTCACTGAGGAAACAGTAAAGTGCTCTAGATGTTTCTTACACCACGGCTTCACTGTGAGAGCTAGCATACTGGGTTTTCAGGAGATTGATGTC
This sequence comes from Callorhinus ursinus, assembly GCF_003265705.2. Classification (NCBI taxonomy): domain Eukaryota; kingdom Metazoa; phylum Chordata; class Mammalia; order Carnivora; family Otariidae; genus Callorhinus; species Callorhinus ursinus. The sequence goes on along the minus strand of NW_027397144.1, from coordinate 295,034 downwards.
TTTACCACAGTCTTTACACATGGAGACCATTCCTCCAGTTTGTTTCTCTCGTATCTTCAAAGTCAGTGGGGAGTATTGAGGTCTTTAGCACATTCCTTACATTGATGGGACTTCTCTCCAGGGTGAGTGCTTTCATGACAGTTAAAGGAACTGGGGAGAACCGCAGGTTGCACCACAGTTTTAACATTTATAAGGGTGAATTTTCATTCATCTAATATTAATTGGAATAATTGGAAGACCTTCTCAAAGTGTTTACATTCTGGGTTTCTTTGCATGTATGTTTTGAAAGGCACATCACTGAGAAATGTGTCACTTATAGGGTTTCCCTTCTGTATGAATTCTTAACATGTTTAAGTTAATCTTGAGGAAAAAGTAAAGGTTTTTATGTATTCCTTATATTGAAAGGCTTCTCTCTAGTGTGAGCATGTCTGTAAGTGATAAAGCATGAATAACAGGCAAATGCCTTCTGCCACACATTACACTTTTCTCCAGCATGATTCTAAGGTGAGTATGATTTAAGTAGTAAAGGTCTCCCACATTTGTTATATTTTAAAGGCTTCTCAGGGCGCCCAGGTGGCTCAGTTGGATGAGAGCCTGACTCTTGGTTTCAGCTCAGGTCGTGAGCTCATAGGTCTTGAGATCAAGTCCTGTGTTGGGCTCCATGCTCAGCATGGAATCGGCTTGGGATATTTTCCCTCTTCCTCTCGCTCTGTCCCTCCCTCACCCTAAAATAAATAATCTTTAAAAGGCTTCTTTCCTGCGTGTGATTTTATATGTTCAGTAAAGCTTGAGGATGCACTTAGGCCCTCCCACATTCTTTATATCCATAGGGTCTTAATCCAGTTTGAATTCAAATGGATTAAAACATGAATAATTTTGGAAGGATTTTCTGCGTTCCTTACATTCACGTTACTTCTCCAGAGTGCAATATTTTATGCTTACTAAGAGAAAAAGAATTAATGAAGGTTTTCCCACATTCCTTACATTTATCAGGGTTTTCTCCAGTATGAATCCTTCAAGGTCTTGCTACTTTTGAGACATCAATAAAACCTTTCCTGCATTTCTTACACTCATAGTGTTTCTCTCCATCGTGAGTTCTAAGAGGATTCATAAAACGTGAGGAAGTAGTGAAGGCTTTCCCATGTTTGTTACATTTAAAAGGCTTCTCTCCAGTGTGAGCTTGGGTAAGTTCAGTAAGTTTTGAGAATGCAGTATAGGCTTTCCCACATTCCTTACATTGGTAATACTTTATTCCAGCGTGAATTCAAATGTGATTAAGACATGAGGAATTTTTTAAAACTTTCCACATTCTTTACATACAAAAGTACTCTCTCCAGTATCAGATTTTGTATGTCTCTTAAAATTGGAAGATGTAATAAAGGCTTTCCCACTTCCTTACATTTATAGGGTTTCTCTCATGTCAGTTCACATGTATATGTAACAGTTTGCACACATGGAATATTTTCACATTCCTCACATTCATAAATCTGTTAGCAGTGCAAGTTTCTTCATGCACCCTCGTGAAGAACAGGTTTCTCACCTACGTTGCTTTCATAGACTTTCTTCTCCATCATGAGTTGTCATTTGTGCTTTGAAGTAAGATTGATCACGGAAGGTCTTCCCACTGTCACCGCATGTGAAGGCTTTTTCTTGGGTGCTGGTTTTCCAGTACAGAATATTTGGAGTCAGGTAGATGGGTTTTTCTGTATTGATTAAACCCAGAAAGTCTGTCTCCATTACAGGTTTCCTTCTGCAGAGAAAGGAAGCTCTTTCCATAGTCCTTATCCTCATAAGTGTTCTCTCCATTTTGAGTTCTCCTGTGTGTCTAAAGGCATGAGCACTCACCAAAGTCTTTTCCATGTTGCTCACAGAGAGTTCCCATTCAACATGGCTTCTTGCCTGTCAGGGAATGGACGAATGATGCTTCAAAGATTTCTGAGACTCATTAATTGATCCTACCCATCTCAAAATAGAAATAGCATTACCATGCTGATTAGGATTCTTATCATTTCCAGGGCATTCACACACCTCCTGCCCTGTACATTTCTTTCCAGCTGGTTGATGGACTCCTTCTGCCAGCATGATGGGCCACCTCCTATAATCCTAAAGGGAGTCCTTTCGTTTCATGGAATTGTTTTAAAATTCAACATCCATTTATATATGTGGGAATGAATACTTGTGGGAATTGTGAAGTGACAAGTTTCAAGGTAGGTTTAGTATATCCCCAGATTCATCACACTGAGAATATCTCACAAGAAACATTGTTTTGTCTTTGGAAAATGTCCCTTATCTCAAATATCTATCACTTGGGCTAATGGTCCATCTAAGGAAAATCTCAATCTTTTCCAAATATGGAAAATAAAAAATATGGCTTTATAAACTTAGTGATTTTACTGTTCCTATCCTATCGGATGTTTTTTCTCCCTTAAATATCCTGCCGAATTACTGAATGTTTGGTTTTATGCTGTATTTCCTGTTTGAAAGTAAGAGAGAATAACAAATATAAGAAATTGTAGAAATAAATGTAGGTTAAAGGAGTTAAAAATAGTGAGGTTCATTTGAATTTGTTACAAAATTAAACATGCCAAAAAACAGTACAATAGATTTGAAGAGTTTGGCTATGTCAACAATTTAGTAATGATATTAAGGAGTTGGTGAAAAAAATGGCTCTATGAAATTAAACACCATGATTCTCTTCTTGAAGGGCAGCATGGCTCACAGTGCCCTTCCCTGGCTACAGGTGAGAGAGGACCACTGTGGCACTGTACGGCAGTAGTGTCTATTTGTGTGGATTTACTTGAATGCAGAGAAATATTCAGGAATTTCAAGCTAGAATGGAATGAATTCCAGTCAGGTGAATGTGGCAAGTATAGTCATCTCTGGTGTTCAGTCTTCTTTCTTTTCTACTAGGTTTTCCTTCTAAGGACATGTTCTTCTTTCTTGAAACAAGAACAGCGGCAGAAAAGATGAAGACTGAGTGTTTAACAGGTTCTTCTCAGGTAAGAAAAAAGTTTGTCCTTCAACAAAAATGACATAATACATCCACCAGGTACATACATTTCCTTCTAGGGAGACCTGTTTCCACAGCTTCCTAAAGGAACAGAGCCACTCTGAGCCCTGTCGAATTTTCTCACAAAGTGGAGTCTATCAGAATGAGGAGAGAATACCAAATCATCTCAGTATTTGCATTTCATAATGGTGACTGCATGTTATTTTGGTGCTTTGACATGATGAGGCTGAAAGTGTGCATTCCTCAAACAGTTTATACATTCATCAGTGCTTACAGGTGTCTCTTTTCTCAGGAGTTTGCTGCAAGAAAATTGGACAAGAGCTTTTAGACTTGTATTGTTTATGCCTTAGAGGTTTCATTAAAGCCAGGACTGAAGTATATCAACCATGAGTGAATTCCCAACAGAGAGAAGAGTATTTAGGACTGTTTTCTGAAAGGTATATGCAAACAAACTCCAAAGGCCAAAGGAGATGTAAGACCAAAGGAGGCAGACAAGTGTACTTTGATGAGAAATGGTTTATTAAGAGGACTCACAGACAGAAGTGTCCCATGGGCAGCCACAAGACAAAAAGGTCTCCACAACCCCATGACCCTTAAGATATGTTATTATAGCCCTAGAGGCTGGGAATACATGCTGGGGTACCACACAGAGGAGAATGTTTCACAATGGATGTGTGCCATAGTCATATCTCCAGGGCAGGTCAAGGACATTATGCCCTGAAGGTATACTGAAGGGTGTGGTTAAACAAAGGGGGAATAATTTGGGGGTTGCTGTGTGCAAGAAGAGCTGAAGTCACAGAATGGTCCTCAAGGAGGATTTGTTCAGGGGCATCTGGGTGGCTCAGTCAGTTGGGCATTTGCCTTTAGCTCGGGTCATGATCCCATGGTCCTGGGATCAAGACCTGCATCAGGCTCCCTGCTCAGCAGGGAGTCTGCTTCTTCCCCTGCCCCTCCCCTTGCTAGTGCTCACACACATGTGCACGTGCTCTCTCTCTCAAATAAAATCTTAAAAAATAAAGGGGGGGGAGAATTTGTCCAAGATGGCCCATTAGCCTGGTTCATGCAAGGAACACTGTGCCTTGGGGAAAATTAATAAAGAGAGACTTTGAAACCCTCTATTGCCAGTGCGTCTCCTGTCTTCATTCCCCAGTGAAGATTGATGGAAATGTTACTTTAATTAAAGCCAGCACATATGTGAGTTTAGAATTTAGTGATCTTCAGTGATGTGCCTGTGGACTTCACCAAAGAGAAGCAGACTTTACTACACCATCAGAGAAACCTATACAGAGATGTGATCTGGAGAGTCATGGTTTCATTTCACAGGTACATACACTTAGGTCTTGAGTAATGTGACTCTTCCTTTGTGAAGGCAATAAAATTAATGAGATTATGCAGCAACTCTACCCCATGTACACATAACAGGAACCTGACATACAGAAGAGCATTTTCTGGCCCACTCCAGCTCTTCTTAGATGAACCAGAAGCACTGCTCAGGCTCTGACCTCAGGACTCTATATTGTGCAGGCAGAACCTAAGGCAGAATCTCTGAAAAGGGGCATTAATAAGGACTTATCATGGGACATACCCCAGACCATCATCCTGCAAAGCTAAGGGTGAAATCTGCTTGAATGATGCACTATGTAAACCAAGATCATTTCAGAGCAGCTTCGGAATATAAGTGGATAGGGCCATCTCCATCCCTCTGGAGATCAGGTTATTTGGAGTTGGGTTCATATTAATTAATAAAAAATACTGATTAGTAATGGTTCAACAGGATCAATTACTTTTTCTGTGCAGATGACATGCATGAAAGCTGCTAAAACATGGTGTACAAAAGATTATTAATATCAACTGCCATTAACTGAGGGCCATTATGTATCAGATGTCTCACTAGGAGTTTTTAGCTCACATATATGTGTGTGGAAAAATCTGTATATCTGAATCTACTTTTTTTTAACGATTTTATTTTTAAGTAATCTCTACACCCAACATGTAGAGTTGAGATCAAAACCCTGAGATCAAGAATCACACGCTCTATCCACTGAGCCAGCCAAGCACCCTTCCCCCATCTTTTTTTATTTTTAAAGATTTTAAGTATGAATCTACTCTTTCAACTGTAATGATCTAAACACAAATCAAGCATATCTGATAAAAATTTAGTGTCCAATAAATTTTTTTTTAAAGATTTTATTTATCTGACAGAGAGAGACACAGCGAGAGAGGGAACACAAGCAGGGGGAGTGGGAGAGGGAGAAGCAGGCTTCCTGCCAAGCAGGGAGCCTGATGCGGGGCTCAATCACAGGACCCTGGGATCATGACCCGAGCTGAAGGCACGCTTAACGACTGAGCCACCCAGGCGCCCTTGTCCAATACATATTTAACTTTGAAGAAAATAATGCAAAATATCTCAATTTTTGGTACTGAATGCATGCTTTAGTAACTATTACATAAAGAAGTAAAATATTCTTCAAAATAATCTTAACTTTTTCATTTTTGTTCATTGTAGATACTGAAAATAATTATATACATGGTCTACACATACTTTTATTGGACAGCACTGGTTGAGACTGCTGCTGGGCATATAAAGGAAGAAAAAAGAAATTTTTGTTTTGATTAATACCACTGAGATTGCCTCATTGGATGATGAAGTTTGAAGCTCTTGTCCGTTTCAATTCTTACTGCTGACTTATTCCTTTTTTCCTTTCAGTAAATGTTATGTCTGTGGCAGATGCTAATGAGAACAGTTACATATACAGAAAATGTCCCAGGCATAAAAGATCCAACATTCCTATTGTAGAAGATAGACAATAAAGTAATAATTGACATATCAATTCATAAGTGACATGGGAAAATACACAGGTGGGGGAAAAAAAGGGTGTCCTGGGGTGCCCGGGTGGCTCAGTCATTGGGCATCTGCCTTTGGCTCAGGTCATGTTCCCAGGGTTCTGGGATCGAGCCCCACATCGGGCTCCCCGCTCAGTGGGAAGCCTGCTTTTCCCTCTCCCACTCCCCCTGCTTGTGTTCCCTCTCTCACTGTCAAATGGAGATAAAATCTCAAAAAAAAAAAAAAAAAGGTGTCCTGTACACACATCCCACATACATTCTGTTGGTTTCTGGGCAAGACAATGGAGAAAAAGGGAATCATTAGCTCTTCCATATTTAACCTAAAAAGATTAGAAACGGAATGCCAAAGTTTTTACGAAATAACTCAAAATATGTTAAAGTGCTGAGAAGCTCCCACAGGTGTTGGTTGGAACCTCAAATCAACAGATGTGTGCTTCCTCTTGCCTTGGGAGAGGGGCAGTGCCATGCCACACTTTGCTCAACATGTGTGCATTTTATGTGTCTTTTCAGACAACCACCATTTCATATTTTGTATCTGTTCCTTTTTCTAATTTGCTTTTAATGTTTCTTCATTCTTCCACAGACTTCCTTCATGTTTGTTTTTTAACATTCAATATTTTAAGTCTAACTCCTTTTTATTAAAATGAATAAACTTTAATAAATCATACACAGGGACGCCTGGGTGGCTCAGTTGGTTAAGCATCTGCCTTCGGCTCAGGTCATGATCTTGGGGTCCTGGGATGGAGTCCTGTGTCAGGGTCTCTGCTCAGTGGGGAGTCTGCTTCTTCCTCTCCCTGTCTCCCCCCTCCCTGCTTGTGCTGTCACAAATAAATAAAATCTTTAAAATCCGTCTTCCTAAATAGAATGTAAGGCCCATAGTGGCAGTACTATCTTTGCTTCGATGGCCATTACTTACCTGCCCCTGGCACGTAGCTTAGCTCATTAAGGTTATTCAATGATCATTTGTGGACTGTCAAGAGTATTGCCATTCCCCATAAAAATGGTACAGTATATGCATGTACAAATTGAAGTCTCCCCCATAATAGCACTACAACAAAAAAATTAAATAGGAATTATATAGACTGTGCCCAATACAATATAAGCCAAAACACTGTACTTCTAAAAATGTATTTGAGTATTGTTACTCAGGAAGGAGGTGGAGCAGATATTTTGAAAACAGGTGCCTTGCAGTTAAAATTTAAATTTGTTCCTTATGCTTCCCCAGATTTTTTTTTTTTTTAAGTAAGTTAAATGCCCAACATGGAGGAGCTACAACTCACAATCCCAAGATCAAGAGTCACATGCTCTACTGAATGAGCCAGCCAGTACCCCGTGTACTGTTCTTTTAGGCACAACGCTATTGCACAGGTAAGGACTACAGTATACTGTCAATGTAAATTTTATATACACTGGGAAGCCAGGAAGTTAATTTGACTCATTTTATCAATATTTGCTTTATTGCAGTGATACAGAACCAAAACTGTGATGTATCTGAGGTATGCCTGTACTTTCTTCTTCAAGAGGCAAAGTCTAGCTTTAAATAGACAGTCCAGGTGATTGCTACCTTAAGTAATCATACACAGCATCACTAACAGGAAGATGATACCAATCTGTCTTCATGATGAAATGTAACTTGAGATACACAACATCACCTACAAGTATTTTGTAATTGATCCTTTGAAGCCTTTAGACCAGGAGCTAGTAAAACAGTCACAGGCCTGTTTTGTAAATAAAGTTTTATGGGGAAACAGCTATACCCATTCATTTACTAAGATCTATGGCTTCTTCACTACAAAGCTAGGACTAATTTGAGACTTTTTGTCCTGCAAAGCAAAACATACTTTTTATTTGGTCCTTTTCAGACAGAGTTCACCAACCACTGTTCTGGACCCTATTACCAACTGTCAGGAAATAACAGAAATGGAGTAAACATTTAAACCAGGAAAACAAAGTCATAAATACCAAAATGCTCACAAACAACCTAACTTTACACCTCAAGAAACTTGAAAAGAACAAATGAAGCCCAAAAGTAGTAGAAGGAAGAAAAGAACATTGATCAGAAAGGAGACAGACAAAAAAGGCAACAGAAAGGATCAAGAGAACTAAGAGCTGAATTTTTGAAATGATAAACAAAATAGAGAAACCTTTAGCTAGACTCACACACAAAAAAGAGAGGTCAAATTAAATATATAAGAGGAGGTGTTACAATTGATACCACAGAAGTGTAAAGGATCCTAACAGACTACTATGGACAACCATATGTAAAAAAATTCGGCAACCTATGAGAAATGGATAAATTCTAAAAAACGTACAACCTACTAAGACTTCATCATGAAGAAACAGAAAATTTGAGCTGACTGATTAAAGAGAATCAAGAATCAAAAACCTGAGTAAACAAAAGTCCAGGACCAGAGGCTTCACTGGTGAATTCTACCAAATAATTAAAGATGAGTATCAATCCTTCTCAAACTCTTCTGAAAAACAGGAGAGAACACTTGTGCACTTATTTTATGAGGCCAGCATTACCCTGATTCCAAAACCAGACAAATAAACCACAAAAAAAGAAAATTACAGGCCACCATCCCTAATAAACATAGATACAAAAATCCTCGATAAAATATTAGCAAAACCAAATTAAACAACACATTAAAGGGATCAAACACCACAATCAAGTGGGATTTATCCAGGGAGGCAAGGGTGGTTCCGTATCTGCAAATGAATCAATATGATAAACCACATTAACAAAATGAATAAAAATCACATGATCATGTCAATATATACAGAACAAGCATTTGACCAAAATTCAATACCCACTCATGATAAACACTCTCAATAAAGTGGGTATAGAGGGAATCTCTATCACAAAAGTCCCGGGACATTTTTCACAGGAACAGCACAAACAATCCTAAAATTTGTATGGCACTACAAAAGACTATGAATACCCAAAGCAATCTCGAGAAAGAACAAAGCTGGATGCATCACATCCTGGATGCCTGATTTTAAACTATACTAGAAAGCTACAGTAATCAAAACAGTATGGTATGGGCACAAAAAGATACATAGATCAAGGAACAGAACAGAGGGCCCAGAAATAATCCCGTGCAAATATGGTCAATTAATTTATGACAAAGGAGAGAAGAAATACAATGGGGAAAGGAAATGATGTTGGGAAAACTGGACAGCCACAGGTAAAAAATGAAACTGAACCATACACAAAAATTACCTCAAAAGAGACTAAACACTTGAATTTAAGACCGTAAACCATAAAACTCCTAGGAGAAAACAAAGGTAGTAAGCTCTCCGACACACTGGTCTTGGCGAGGAGTTTTTGGATTTGATACCATAAGCAAAAGCGACAGAAGCAAAAAGAAACAAGTGGGACTGCATCAAACTAAAAAACTTTTGCACAGCAAAAGTGGTTGTCAGAGGTGTGAGTGGGGTGGAGAAACTGGTGAAGATTGTCAAAAAGGGCAAACTGCCAATTATAAAATAAGTCCTAGGTACATGACTATCATTACTATGAGACTACAGTAACACTGTGTTGCATATTTGAAAGTTGCTAAGAGAGAAGAGCTAAAAAGTTCTCATCACAAGGAAAAGAAGTTGTAACCACCTGCGGTAATGGATGTTAACAAGACTTACTGTGGTGATCATTTCCGAATATAAACAAATATCGAATCTTTATGCTATACAACCTGAAATATAAGGTCATGTCAATTATATCTCAATTAAGAAACAGAAGTTATCAAAATGTGTGACTTTCTAAAAGAACATGTGACTTTTCAAAAAGACAATGGAGAACAATAGCCAATGCTGTAGGTTAAGAGACTAAAAGACAAAAAATTGCCATATATAATCTTTGACTGCATCTTAGATCCAAAAACACCCAAAAGCTTATTTTGGAACAATATGGAGGATTTCACTTTTGTCAGAGTGGATAGAGGACATTATTATTTCAAATTTTCATGGGGGAAATAACACTATTGTGGTTTTATTAGCAAAATGTCCTTATCTTTAGCAGATACATCACCAAGTATTTAAAAGCCAAGTATCCTGCCTGCAATTTATTTTTCAACTTACTCTCTCATACCGTTCACCAAAAAATGTACTTCTTTATCTAGAGGACAAACATGCAAAATGCTAGAAGTGGTTGAGTCCACTCAATGGAAATTCATAGTACTGTATATTCATATTTTATTTAGGTTTAAGATTTTTCAAAGGAAAAAATATATTAAGTCTAAATATCCTGTTACTGTGAAGTTCAATTATTCAAGAACTAGGACAAAAAAGCCTCCCTCTGTTTTTGTTAGAGGCCCGTGGTGTAGAGTTTTGTGGGACTGTAGTCTTACGAAGTTCAGATGAAGAGACAGGTGAGTATTCTTGCTTCTCTTTAGTAAAAAGACTTGTGGTCTACATATGCTTCCACTTCTCTGCAGAAATACGCACACCATAGACATCTAAGAAAGTATATTAACTTCCTACTTAAACCTAATGTGTCCAAAGTAGAGAACGCGCAAAAATAAAGCCAAACCGTCAGGTGAAACATTCCTTTGCATCCAATAGGAAAACAGACCCGTCGGAACCAGCTCCCCCCAACAGTGCTCACCGGAATGAACCGGAACCGCGTGGTCGGTGAGGACGCGCGGACACAGCCAGAGTCTACCAACTCGACAGGCGGAAGCTCTTTTCCCCCTGGAGAAAAGTTACAAAGGTTGCTCTGCAGGCTACTTAAGAGGGAAGCAGTATATGAGCCGAACCCCAAAAGCGTCCTTACATTTCCCGGTCCAGCTACTCCCGAGGACACTCCCAGCGGAAGACAGCGGTGCGCGCCTGGTCTCTTTTTTTTAAAGTTTATTTTTTTTTAGTCATCCCTACACCTAAAGCTGGGCTTGAACTCACGACCACGAGATCAAGAGTGGCACGCTCCACCGACTGAGCCCGCCAGGCGCCCCACGCGCCAGGTCTCTTTAAGCCGGCTCCCGGGAGGCCCGGCACAACCTCGTCCTTAACTGCCACCTTCCAACCCCTTCCCTCTCCCTCGCCTTGGCCTCCAGAAGCTGGCCTGCGCAGACCCACGGCCAAAGCGAAACCAGGCCAGCGACGGAAAAGCCCCCGGCGCCTCCGTGACCCCACTTCCGCTTCCTGCCTGAGGCCGGAAGGGGCGGTCCCCGCTTTCCGGCCATCCTCCCGATCCGACCACATCAGGCGGGAAAGCTCGTTTTCTCCCGCGTGGGTGTGGGCGGGTCGGGGTGGCCCAGGCGCGGGAGCCGGGGACGGAAGGGGCTCGGAGACTTGGCGGAAGTTAGAACCAGCGCCGTGGGCGGGGCCTACTCCCGAGGGCGTGGCTATAGGTGGGAACACACCCAGTGCCTGTTCCGACTGAATATTTAAGATGGAAGGGCGAGCGTGCGGTTGGGCTCCGACCTCAAGACAAGCACGGGGTTGCTGCCTGCCCCTCCCTTTGTTCCTGGACCCCTTACAAGGATTTTCCCCTATCTGACATTCTTGCCAGTTCCTAAAGTCTAGCTCCTCCAGTCAGTCCCTTCTTTAGGTCTTTATTTGGGCACCATGCTAAACTCCAATAAGTGATTCCCTTGTATTTTTTTTTTTAAGATTTTATTTATTAGAGAGAGAGAGAATGAGAGATAGAGAGTACGAGAGGGAAGAGGGTTGCAGGGAGCCTGACGCGGGACTCGGTCCCGGGACTCCAGGATCATGACCTGAGCCGAAGGCAGTCGCCTAACCAACTGAGCCACCCAGGCGCCCGATTCCCTTGTATTTTCAATGTAATGTCATTTTCTGCAAATCTGTGCACCCCCCTTCTAATGTGTAATTCTTTTTATTTTTTGAAATAGCATTGATACCGGGTATTCTTCACTTCTCAGGAATACATCTGAAGTTTCTCCAGTAATCATGTTCTCTGTGGTTGCTGGGGTTTTCAGTGGATGGCCTTTGGGGAGTTAATAAAGATGTTTAAACCCTGATTTTAATAAGACACTTTATTAAGAATTGTTCATGTGCATTATCACATGTGTCTTACGCATCTATTGATAACATTTTTGCTAGGTTGTTTCATGTGTTGCTGTACAAAATACTTAATGTATGTAGCCAAAGAATCTGTTTTTTAAAAGTAATTTTTAAAAGATTTTATTTATTTGAGAGAGAGAATGAGCAGGGGGAAGCACGAAGGGAGAAGCAGACTCCCTGATGAGCAGGCAGCCTGACATGGGGCTCAATCCCAGGACCCTGAGACCAGGACAGGAGCTGAAGACAGCGGTCTAACCGACTGAGCCACCCAGGCACCCCCAAAATAATTTGTTTCTTGCCTTTAAATGTCTTCAAGCTGTATACCGAATTTGTTTCTTACATTTATTAAAGACATTACCTTTTTTTAAAAGATTTCATTTATTTGAGTGAGTGAGAGTATACCGAATTTGTTTCTTACATTTATTAAAGACATTACTTTTTTAAAGATTTCATTTATTTATTTGAGAGAGTGAGCGAGAGAGGGAGAGAAGGAGCAGGAGGAAGGCCAAGAGGGTGAGGGAGAAGCAGACTACCCACTGAGCAGGGCGCCCCCACTGGGCTCAATCCCAGGACCCTGGGATCATGACCAGAGCTGAAGGCAGATGTTTAACCGACTGACCCACCCAGGTGCCCCAATTAAAGACATTTAAATCTTTAATCCTGCTGGAGTTTATTTCGCCATGTGGTGTGGGGTAGTGGATCCAATTATTTTCTTTCCTCCAGAAAAGATGGCCAGTTGTGGCACCACTTACCAGTAAACTTTTCTTGACCTAGTCATGTGAAATTCCATCTTTATTAAATTCCTATATGTGTCGGTATACGTTTCTAGACTCTTCTGTGCCAGTAATACTAATACCCATATCATACTTTTAAAAATTATAATATCTTAATATTAAGTTCTAATATTTAGTGGTAAAAATATAATGGCAGCTAATATATGTTGCACCTTACTGCTCTAGTTGCTTCAGAGACAAGAAATTTTTTATGCTTCTAATGATGCAGCTATACCATGATTTTTTTTTGTTTTTTGGAACAGCTTTATTGACCTATAATTCACATAACCTACAATTTGTGCATTTGAAACTTTAACATTCAATTTTTTTAGAATTAAATTCCAGAGTTGTGCAAATAGCACAATTTTAGAACTTTTTTTTTGTCACTCCAAAAGTACCCTTTGGCTGTCATAATCCCATTTGCCTCCACTCTTAATGTGTAGGTAACCATGAATGTACTTTCTGACTCTATAGATTTGCCTTTTCTGGACATTTCATGTAAATGAAATCACAAAATCCTTTGCTAACAGCTTCTTTTCACTTAGCATGTTTTCAAGGTTCATATGTGTTGTAGTGCTTATCATTCTTTTTTATTGCTGACTGCTATTCCATCCTATGGATATACCACATGTTATTTACGTATCTATCAGTTGACTCACATTTGGGTTGTTAACATTTTGTGGGTATTATGAGTTATGCTGCTCTAAACATTCACATATTTTTGTGTGTGTGCAGACATATTTTAATTTATCCTGGGTATTGTTATTAGTCAATTCTCCAGAAAAATAGAACCTACAGCCCTTAACTTTTTATGGTGAGCTCAGAAAGATTATATATACACACATACAATGGATATAATATACATTATATGTACTTATTATATGCATACATGACTTTTATGTAAGGAACTACTTATATAACTATGAAGGATGAAAAGTCTCACAATATACCACCCCAATCGAGAGACCTATGAAAGTAGGTGGTGCCATTCAAACACCTGAGAGCCAGGCTGCCCACGGGATAGATTTCAGTCCCTATTTCAAAGCCCGAAAACCAGGAGCACCAAAAGCAGGAGATCACTATCCCAGTTCAACAATCAGACAGAGAATGAGAATTCAGTCATCCTCTGCTTTTTTGATCCATTCAGACCCTAAATCGGATTGGATGATGTCTACCCATGTTGGGGAGGGTGATATGCTATGCTCAGTCTATTGATTCAAATGCAAATCTCCTGAAACATGCTCACAGACACCACCAGAAATGACATTTAATGAGATATCTGGGTATTTCATGACACAGTCTAGTTGACACATAAAATTACCATAGGTATCTACCTAGGAGTGGAATTGCTGGGTCATATAGTAACTATATATTTAAAGGACTGCCAGACTGTTTTCCAAAGTGGCTGCACCATTTTACATTCTATCCATCAGTGTATGAGTTCCTATTTCCCAATGTCACTTGTTAATTTTTGTTTTTACATATTAGTTATCCTAAGTGGTGAGAAGTGGTATCTCCTTGTGATTTGGGTCATTTTTCTACTGACCAGTGATGCTGATGACTAATGGTATCTTTTCATGTATTTGTTACTATTTGTTATGTCCTTGGAGAAATGTCTCTTCCAATCTCTTGTCTATTTTAAAATTGGATTTTTTTATTGTTGAGTAGTAAGAATTCTTTATATATTCTGTATAGAAGTTGCTTTTTGCATGTATGAATTGCAAATATTTTCTCCCATTCTATGGGTTGTCTTTCACTTTCTTGATGTGTCCTTTGGAGTACAAAAGTATTTAAATGATGATTGACCTGTGAAGTACAAAAGATCTTAATTTTGATAAGCTACAATTTATTTTTTCTTTGATTGCAAATTGCTTTTGGTATCAAATCTAAGAAACCATTGCCAAATTCAATGTCAGGAAACTTTCCTCCTATGCTTTCTTCTAGGAATTTTGCAGTTTTGTCTTAATGGTTGACTTTGATCCATTTGTTTTTGTTTAAAGTAAGAGATAGAAAGCAGTAACATTCCAGTGCTTCGTCACATATGGCTAGCAGTGCCATTCGCACAGTCTAGGAACTCTTAACTGCTCTTTACTCAGTTAACAACCAAAAGATATAGCTATTTATTTATTCTCAAGTTTTGAAATAGGCAAAATTGAATTATTAAGTGGAGAAGCCATAGAAATAAGCACCTCTTTATTAGTTATGTTTATATAGTAAGTTTTAAAACTTAGGCCAGTTTTAACACATATTGAGGCATATTAATTATTTTAACTAAGTGTCCACGGAATCACATTTTATCAAGGAATAAAGCCAAAGACCTTTATTTATTTTTCATCGTTGTCAGGGCATCTATGCTTAAGATGGGATATTTTAGGGCAATGGGTACAATAACTATGGGAAATTTAGACACGACTACAATTGCAGTGAGGTACACCTATTTTCTTCTAAATTATTTTTTATGATTATAGGAGAAATGTTTAAATTTAGTGGGGTCCCCAGGTATAACTATCACTTGAGCCCTAATATTGATTACAATTTATGAAGCCTTGTCAATTAGTATATTTTAGCAATGTTATGTTTAATTTAGAATTTACATTGTGAAGGCTCAAAAGCTTTAGTGCCCCTTTTTTGATATGTAAATTTTTAATATATAACTTTTGTGACATATTTGTTATATAATTATATATAAAACTTGTTATGTAAGTTTTTAACATATAAACTTTTAAAAACTAGGTTTTCAATTGGTTCAAATTATGGATCTTTGTTTTAATTTAGTTTTGTGTGCATTTTATAATTTACATATATATCTATATTAAATGTTACAAATGTATATAACTTACTTTACCTTTTATTTTCTCCCCTGTATCTATAGATTTATTTTTCATTGTTTTTAAATTAGTAAGCAATTGAAGACTAACATTATGTTTCTTAGACCTGACAGTTACTTGGTACAAGATTTAAAGTTCCCGCTCTTTGGGAAAGGAGGGATTACTTGTAGCCACATAAAGCCCCTGTAGCTATACTTTTTTTCTTTTGGTCTTTCGTCTTTCCCCATTTTTTTTTTCTTTAGGTATTTACCTATAAACTCCTGAGTCCTGAGTGGACCTTTGCTATGTGAAGTGGCCTGCCTTTCTAGACTATCCCTTTCAACCTCAGAGGGACTGGAGTCTCTCCAAAAGAGCAATATGGGGAAATCCCAATTTTACAACATTTGGTTTTCAAGATGCTCTTACATGTTGATAGGCAGTGGCACTTGAGAGCCCATGCACATTGACCAGGAGATTTACAAACTGGTTTGAGTTGAGAAACCTCCTGAGGTTTCTTAGGGAGAGCAGGGAAAAATGTTCTTACCCTTTCCCCTTTTCCATGAAACACGAAACCAGGTAGGCAGGGGAACAAATCACAGAAGTGAAGCAAGGAACAACAGAGACATATGTGAGGGCTGCTGCTGTCTTGGCAGGGAAGGCTGCTAAGGACCTCCTGTTCTCTTTGTCTCCCACAGGAAATGTAGTGGCTGAGGAGATCCCCCTTGGTGTTGCAGGGAACACCACCACATAGTGCTGAGGAGAGAGGTAAGTTGTTTCTGATTGTCCTTACATACTGGTAAGGAGAAAATGTTAAAGGCTAGGTCAATAGTTTACATTTATACCAAGTGAATTATAACATTATTAGGGGAGAAAAATGGGCACTATATAAGAATGAAAAGACAGGGGTTCCTGGGTGGCTCAGTTGGTTAAGTGTCTGCCTTCGGCTTAGGTCATGATCCCAGGGTCCTGGGATCAAGCCCCACATCAGGTTCCCTCCTCAGCAGAGACCCTGCTTCTCCCCCTTGCCCCTCACCCTTCTCATGCTCTCTCTAATAAATAAATAAAATAAAATCTTTAAAAAAAGAAATATAAAATGACATTTGTATGCATCTGGCTATAGTGCCTCAAAGTGAGACAGAACTTAAAAAAACAATCTGACTACCACAGTGATAGTGACACATTTAACATACCTCTCTCAATAGAGGGCAAATGAGGAGAGAAGGTCTGTAGTGATACAAATTTTAAAAACACAAAAGATTCATCTGTCAGGCACACTGATTATACAATTACAGAATAGGCATTGTTTTCAACCACACTTAAAGGGAGTCATAAAACTTGACCACATATGAGATGTTATCAGCTAACTGAAATCCCTTGTAACAGAAGCTTCCCTCCAGATGGTTTACATCAGTTAGGAGTTTATTTTTCTTGGGTTAGATGAAGCCCAGAAATAACCAACCCAAGGTTGGTACAACCAAATAATACTATATGTCCCTGTTGTATAATCAGTAGCCTCTGACTATCATCCTCTTGGTCTATTTTCTAGGAAAGAAAAAGAGACGAAACACAGGGCAAATGGTGAAGATGCCAGCTGAGATACTCCCATTGCCATGGGCTTTTTTAGAACCCATAAGCCATGACCTCTGCCTATGTCTCACTGGCCAGAACCAAGGGCTCATGGGAACTCATGGTGGCCAAGAAAGTTGAGAGAGTTCCTTAAAAAACTGTCCACACTGCCAACTTGAATACAACTGTAGTTCTGTTACTTTAGGAAAGGGAGGGAGGAATGGATCCGGGAATACTTGTTGTATCTGACACATTGGGCCACATGGCAAGTCTCCAACAATTTTCTGTTTGAATAATGTCATACAGAATCTGTATCATGAAGACCACGCATTTGTGTATAATCCAATTAAATTAGAAATCTATAAAAAATAACTAAAATATGCAGAGTCTGCACATTATAAAATACATTTCTAAATAACATATAGGTCCAAGACATCTTGATGAGAATTGGACATTTAGTACTAAATTATGATGAAAACATTATTTATCAAAATTTTTGTGATGTAGGTTAAGGGGAATTTAGAGTGCCATATAACCTTTAATACTCATCAGTTAACATGCTGTCACACTTTCAGGATGAGACACTCACTGATAAAGACAATCACGGAAGGATAACATTCGATAAGATTGGTCCCATTATAGCGTAAGTCAAGAATCGTGCCTGGGCTTTCTACATGGGTCACAACAGGGCTGCTCTCCAGTGTGAATTCTAAAATGAGGAATGAGGTGTAAAGGCCCAATAAAGGCTTTCTTATAGTCATTTCACTCATACTTTCTGCCCAGTATGTATTCGCTTGTGCATTATAAGGTTAGTGCTGGTGCTGAATGCCTTTCCACACTGAACGCATTGATAGGGCTTCTCTCCCGTGTGAGTTCTCACGTGTACCCTTAGGCAGGAGGAATTCCTAAAGGCCTTCCCACATTCTTTACACTCATAGGTTTTCTCTCCAGTATGAGTTCTCTTGTGCACAATGAGGTAAGAGCCTGTGCTGAAGGATTTTCCACACTGACTACACTCGTAAGGTTTCTCTCCAGTGTGAGACCGTGTGTGTTTCTTAAGGGATGACTGATCGATGAAGGCTTTCCCACAGTCACTGCATTCATAGGGCTTCTCTCCAGTGTGGGTTCTCATATGCTTCTGAAGGGATGAAGGAACAGTGAAAGCCTTGCCACATTCCTTACAGTCATAGGGTTTCTCTCCAGTGTGAGTCCTTTTGTGCACATTAAGATGAGAGCTCTGGCTGAAGGATTTTCCACAGTGATTACACTCATAAGGTTTCTCTCCAGTGTGAGATCTCACGTGCTTCTTAAGGGAAGACTGAAAAATGAAGGCTTTCCCACAGTCACTACATTCATAAGGCTTCTCTCCAGCATGAGGCCTCCCACATTTGTGAAGGGACGCGGAGCTGGCGAACGCTTTCCCGTGCTCCTTACATTCTGAGCTTTCCTCCGTGGTACATGTTGTTTTGTGGACACCAAGGGAGGCTCTTTCTCCATGATCACAGCGTTCACAGAGTTCCTTTCCAGTAGGTACTTGCACACGTACTGAAAAGGAAGGGTGTAAGCTGAAGGACATAAGACATTGATTACACGCATGAGATTTCTCTCCTTTGAGAGTCCTTAAGTGTTTCCTAAGGGATGCCTCTTGATTGAAAGTTTTGCCACAATCATTAAACTCACGAGTTTTCTCTCCACTGTGAGTACTTACATGACTGCTAAGAGCTGAGGTGTGGCCAAGGTGTTTCCCATATTCTTTATATTTGTAGCATTTCTCTCCCTCCCAATATCTTGTATGTATAAAGTGATAGTTCTTTCTGAAGAATTTTCCACAATGATCAAATTCCAAGGGTTTCTTGCCAGGTTGAGTTGGTGCCTGTAGAACAAGGAGTAAGTAGTGACTAAAGACTTTCTCACTTTCTTTACACTCATGGGAATTCTTTTGTGTGTGGATTCTGCCATACATAGGAAGTACATGATTATGACTGACATTTTTACTATTTTCAGTGCATGTATGTGATTTTTTTTCCCTATTAGTTCCTTCAAGTTGGATCAACTGAATGCTCTAACCCAGGACTCCATCATTCCTAACAAAGGGCATCCTAAATACAGAGTTTTGCGAATAATGAGTAAAGAATGAATTAACTATGTATTAAACACTTAACACTGGAATCATATTTACATAAATGTTTACTTTTTGGTGTTCTCTGTGGGGCAGCAAGTGTTGAGCTTGGTTGAGAGATTTCTCTAATTTTATGAGATTCAGGAAGACTCTCCTGAGACAGCTTTCTGGTGAGTGAATGCCACCTGCCTCTCTGTCTTGCCTCATTTGGAAGCTGGTGCTTTAACGCAATGGCATTCAAAGACTTCTCCTACTGTAAAAAAAATCAGAAATCATTCCTGGTGAATCTTACCGTTTTTATGCCATTGCAAGTTTTTTCCCCAGGAACATGCTGCATAAGAATTCCATCTTTTGATTTCAGTTGAATATCCCAATCTGAAATTGAAAATTTTTGTAACTATTGGGATAAAAAATAGGGATAACAGAAAAAAGGAGGTGGGCACCCCATGGATTTGTTTTCAGTAACATTAAATATGGAAAGGAAATGTGAACGAGAAGATGTAAACTGTGGCCAGAGGGACAGTTCCAGGAACTTGGCTCTGGGAGAAGATGCCAATGATAGGAACAAGCAATGGAAATGGGAAGTATTTTACTTAGAAAGGATTCTGGAGGTTTGAAATAATAGGAGAGTGTATTATCTTGAAAGCAAAGTAGGGAAAATGGAACAAATGTATTCAAGGAAATGTCAAATTGAAAGAGGAATTAAAACAGCTTTTTCTCTTAGACCACACAAAAATGTGAATGAATGGCAAGATGGTGAAAGATGGAAAGCTCACATAATGGCCCAGTTCTGCCACACACTGACAGTCCCAAATGGACCATCCCTCACCATGCCTGCTCCTTAATGACTCCTTTCTGCCTGGGGCTCACCTGTACAGGCACCTTGGAGAACTGCCCCCTCCTCAGTCCCCAGCACTTCCTGCTCCACCTCCATGATCAGACTGTGTTTGCAGAGAGGATACCCTGCTCATAGAGAAAGACATGTGAGGTGGGGTTACTGTGAAGGAGACAAGAAATCTGTCCATGAAACTGATTCCGATACTTTGATATTTAGGGATTCTGAAGACAGGCAAGTACAACTTCAGGAGTGACCAAAGAATCAAATCTGAGCTCTTTTACACGATCCCCCAAACAGACACCTATGTATGCCCTATCCACAGGGAACTGACCCTCGAAATCCAAGCCCAAGAGCAGACACATACTGCAAATTACCTAAATCTTGTAATAATAATGAAAATGAAATCAGTGCACTTTTTTTTTTTGATGAAATCAGTGCACTTTTAGAGGAAGCCATGAGACTGCCCCACAAGGGCTGGGGCCATTCATTTTGTGTTTATCATGTATTGTCATTCTTTTCACATACCCTGGAACATATGTGAGGAAGGACCATCTGCTGCATGAAGAAATGAGAATATGAAGGAATAAGGCCAATCTTACCCACGGAGGCCAGGTTCCTGTAGTTCTCCAGCATCACATCTCTGTACAGGATTTTCTGAGCAGGGTCCAGCAGTGCCCACTCCTCCTGGGAGAAGTCCACCGCCACCTCCTCAAAGGTCACTGAATCCTGAAACACAGGATTGTGGCTCAGGCAAGGCCCATCTCTAACAATGCAGCAAAAGAATGGCGGGGGAGGCTGCCAGCACTGGGGAAGGAGACCAGCACACAGCAGCCTCACATGTGCTTTGGAGGCCTCCCATTACCTGCCCCGAGGCTCAGTTCTTGGAATTCTCTTCTTTCGCTCGCCCTGCCTAGACTATCTCATCCAGACTCATGCTTTTACCAGCTTGTCTAATATATAGTTGACCTGATCTTTGTACCACTAGGACTCTTCCAGTCTTAGTCAAGATCGAGTATAGATTGACTGTACTGCTGGATGAGAAAAATACTCGGAAAATGAATGATTTTCCTAGTGAAAAATCTCTCTTGTCCTGCATAGCACCCAGCAGAATATGGAACTAATATTCAACCTGGAGGAAGATCTGGGAAAAAAAGAAATTAACAAATGCTGTAGTAATAGAAACCTTTCCTAAGGCATTTTTTTTGTCTCGTTTTAAGAGGCCCAGAGAACTGGGGAAGCCTGAGGCCAGTTCAGTTGAAGCTGTAGGTCAGGGGCAAGAGATGTGTCCTTTGGAACAGCAATGTTTTTTGGAAACAGAGTAATTTCCTCTATACCTGCGACCACGTTGTCAGCAATCCTGCAGCCATTCTTCCTCTTGTATGTCTCCCTCCTTACCAAACAGGATTCTGAGCAAGCACACCTAGAGAAGAAAGAAGCCATGACAGTCTAGACTTAACAGATACTCAACACATACAACCTAGAAGTCTCCTCATACTAGCTTCAGAGGGACACCCCCCCCCGCCACACACACAGTACAGTTCCCTGTTAGGATTTTACCTCCCTATCCAAGAACTAGGCATCAGGAATACAGAATGCAATTATTTTTCGTTTTTAAACTTTTTTTCCAGTCTGAACTACTAAAAATGTCTACAGTCAATAGGCACTGAGGAGCAATGGGCCCCCCTAGTACCAACATGCCTCTAAATGTCATTTGCCCATGAAAGAAACCAGGGCTCATTTGAGAAACAGCTGAGTCCAGTGTAGAACACAAAATGTTCAAGGTGCGTCTGGAACATCATATAGCAGAAAGCAAGAAATCCAGCAAAGGCTAATGGGGTTGTGTCAAAAAGATACAGGAGAAAACTTAAAAAAAGAGCTCCCCCTGGCTTAAGATGGAACAATTTAATAAATAACGACTGCAGTGTGTTGAAATCATCAAATCTAAAGCAAAATCATGAGTTCATAACGATATTAAAAAAAAAACCCTAATGGTCAGTACTGGAGGAGGCCAGGATATCAACTCATAATTCTGAAAATTCTAAAAGGAAAGAATCAAGAATATATCCCTCTCTCCTTTGTGAACAATATTTTATGATTGCCAAACTGTTGTGATGAGGCAAAGTTCTTCTTTACAGAAGAATCATACAAGCTTTACAAGAAGCTTCATTTATTATAAAGAAAATGCTAGTCAGAAAGTCACCATTTCGCAAGCACTAGTAAATTAATGGATCATGGCAACGACAATTAACAGCTACTAAATTATTAGGTGGAAAGTGAATGGGGATGTTCACTTTTAATTTTGAAAAAACTTTCACATTGAAAGAAAAGAATGGTGTGAATGTGAACTTCCACAGACTCTTCACCATTAAAATTTGCTTTCTCTCTCTACCCGTGTTCCCTCTCTCCTTCAGCAAGAATGTTAAGAATCTATTCGAGGGGAAACAGAAGATGTCATGAACCTTTCCTCCTATATACTTCAGAGTGACGCAGGAACTTTAACATTTTCTAACGTAACCACAACGAGCAAAATCAGGACTGTTTAACGTGGATTTAATATTACTATGTAACATACACTCCATATGCAGAATTTCACTAACTGGTCCAATAACGTCCTTTATAGCAATCACTCTGTAAATTTCTCATATGGGACCATGCCCTCAAACCATGGTTCTTTACTCTTCTTTGACCTTTGACCTGTCCTTCAGCCTTTCATCTTTCAAGATATGAAGAGTCCAGGTCAGATGTTTGACTCCACCTCAATTTTGGCTTGTCTGGTGTTTTCTCATGATTAGATTCAGAAAGTTCATTTTTTGGAAGGATTACACAGCTGATGTGTGTCCTTCTCAGTGAGCCACTTCAGGAGGCATATGATCCAGTCTGTCTTGTTACTGGTGGTAACTTTAATCAAGCGGTTAAGGTGGCATGCCACAGGTTCTCCTACTAAGTAATCATTTTCTCCTTTTGTAATTAATAAGGACTCTTATTAACCAGGGGGCAAATGAAGACTGTATAAACAAGATGGAGAACTTTATAAAGGAAGGATCAAGCTGACACTAGAACCAACTCATAAATCTTAACATCACAAAGTAGGTATCTGGATCGCAGAGAAGTTCCGGTATGATGTAAGAAGAAACAGCACCAATTGTGAAGTACTTTTGCAAAAAAACCCTGACAAATCCTTTCATGTAATTAGCAATTTATAGAAGGGGGGAAGAGGAGAAACTGAGGGACAAGTTAAAAGGACATCATGAAGCTATAAACAACCAAACCCAGTCTGGGGGACAGAGAAGGAGGACTACTACCGGCAAAGAGACTGGTCAAGAGATGTAACAGCCCACTGCAGCATGTGGGCCTTTGATTCAGACAATACCAACTGTAAAAACACATTTTGAGACATTTTGGGGGAACTGAACACAGACTGGGTATTAGATGATACT
The DNA here is from genome assembly GCF_003265705.2 of Callorhinus ursinus. NCBI lineage: Eukaryota > Metazoa > Chordata > Mammalia > Carnivora > Otariidae > Callorhinus > Callorhinus ursinus. Next base: position 271,613 of record NW_027397144.1, on the reverse strand, counting down.
GGTAAAGAGAAAAGCAGCCCGACATCCAGGAGCTGCCCTGGTACTGTCAGCTAGGTGCGTGCATTCTCCCATTGAACATAAGCAACTTCACAGAATGGCAACAGCAGACAGGGCTGCTCTGTGACCATGACATACTAAGACAAAACCACGGCCATTCTGTAATCATGTCTGAACACAAACAATACATAAACATTATCTAGGCCTCAAAAATGAACAATCATCCCCCTTTCTGGGCAACGTGTGCCACTGCTGCTTCTTTAGAAATCACTTACGGCTTCCCCCTTGGTGTAGTTTTCCTTCCTTCTAGGTAAGCTTTACTGATAAACCCAATCACAGAGCAGAACCCTCTCCCAAAAGCACCTGGTACAAGCCCACACCCTCTGACAGGCCCCACGGGGCACAATGCTGTGCATTCTGCCTTGCTGCAAGGAGTGATAAACCCAACTTGTGGAACTATATGTGTGGCCCAATTTGTTTAGCCAAAGACCACTGAAAATATCAAGAAATACTGTTCATTTAGAGGGATGAGGTAAGGTATTGTGATAATGCTAAAAACTTCCTGTTAACGTTTTTAATCAATGGGATTGCCTCATTAGTCTCTTAATCTGTAACAGTTCTCCTTGAAATTTTAGCATAAATAGCCACATGTGGATAGCGTATTAGATGGTCAGGCTATGATGATCAAGTTAGGTAAAATATTGATAATTATCAAAGCTGAGTGTTGATGACATAAGGATTCACTACACTGTTCTATTCTCATGTGCTTGAAAATTTCCTTATGAAAACTTTAAAAAAAATTTAAAAGAAGGGGGGCACCTGGGTGGCTCAGTTGCTCAGCATCTGCCTTCGGCTCAGGTCATGATCCCAGTGTCCTGGGATCGAGCCCCACATCGGGCTCCCTGCTCAGCAGGAAGCCTGCTTCTCCCTCCCCAACTCCCCCTGCTTGTGTTCCCTCTTTCACTGTCTCTCCCTCTGTCAAATAAATAAATATTTTTAAAAACTTAAAAGGAAAAGATAAAGACATTTTTAAGTAAAGACCTGAGAGAGTTTACCATCAAAAGATCATCACTAAAGTAAATTCTCAGTATTCCAGGAAATGGGAATTTGTGCAACATTTTGAAATGTTAAAAAAGTAGAGTGAACAAAAATCAAATGGGTAAAACTAAGTGAAGCTTGATCATATAAAATGGTAATAATAGTATCTAATCTGTGAGATGGAAAAGCAAGCTAGAATCCTAATACTGAATAATAAAAACACATAAATTTGGAGGGAGGTGATTGCAGTTTTATGTTCCTTATATTCTTGCAGGAGGGAATAGAGATGTTGATTAGCTCTTGACTTTAAGTGTGCCTAATAAGATAGCTAGGGTGACCATTAAAGGAATGGACTCAGCAGGTTTAACTCACAGTCTAGAAGAAAAAATGGAATAAAAAAAAAAACACCTCATTTATCCCAAAAGTAAGAAAAAGAAGCAGGGAAAACAAACAAAAGCAGCAGGTAAAATAAAAAGCACAGTGCAAGACAGTAGAAAATATTGATATCAATAATCACAATGAATATACAGATAAATGGATTAAACTCTACAGTTTAAAAGCAAAGACTGACAGGTTAAGATGAATTCCAGCTCTATGCTCTTTCACGAGATGCATTTAAAACCAAAAGAAGGGCACCTAGGTGGCTCAGTCTGTTATGCATCTGCTTTTGGCTCAGTTCATGATCCCAGGGTCCTAGGATAGAGCTCTGCATCAGGCTCTCTGTTCGGTGGGGAGCCTGCTTCTCCCTCTGCCTCTCCCCCTGCTTGTGCTCTAATAAATAAATAAAATCTTTTAAAAAAACCCTGAAAGACTGAATCTCAAAAATAAAAATGATACACCAAATATTAACCAAAATTGTTTGATTTCACAAAAAAATTTTTTTTAAATGTAGGCTCCATGCCCAGTGTGGAGCCCAACATGGGGCTTGAACTCACAACCGTGAGATCAAGACCTGAGCTGAAATCAAGAGTCGGACACTTAACCGACTGAGCCACCCAGGTGCCTCTGATTTCACACATTTTAAAACAAAAGGCATTATGAAAGGCAACTACATTAGGATATAAGGTTCAGTTCACTAGGAAGATATAAAGATTCTGAAGTTGTGCACACTCACAGTCTCATCAAAGCTAACAAAATTAAAGGAGAAATAGACAAATCACCATCAGTGTCAAACACTTTAACATACTGTCAGTGATGCAGAGATTAGTGGTGTAAAAAAAAAAAGATATAAAGATTTGAATAGTAAAATGAACAAGCTTCACCTAAAACACAAACACTACATTCAATAAATGGAGAATACATTTTTTCAAGCATACGTGGAATGTTTACAAAAACTAGCTCTCTTCCTATAATATACAGCTAGTCTTAAAGCTTTCAATTTTAGTCTATGTGCTGCCAATGCAAGCAGTTTTAAAACTTTCAAAGGATTTATATACAGTTTTGTTCCTTGACCAAAATGAAATTCAGTTAAAAAAGAAAACTATTATGTTGAGCCATATGACACTGCCATTTTTTTTTTAAGATTTTATTTATTTATTTGACAGAGAGAGAGAGAGAGAGAGAGAGCGAGCGAGCAAGTACAAGCTGGGGTAGCAGCAGGCAGAGGGAGAGGAAGAAGCAGGCTCCCCACTGAACAAGAAGGCCATGCAGGACTCAATCCCGGGACCCTGGGATCATGACCTGAGCCGAAGGCACACGCTTAACTGGCTGAGCCACCCAGGTGCTCCAACACTGCCATTTCTATAGGTTAAAAAAAAGGGTGGAAAGTTAGCAATGTTCATATGGTTCAATCTAATATGAAAAGCCATACATTTGGAGTTTAGAGAACATCATCTTTATGAATGTCATGAATAAAATATATAATTAATAAATTAAATTGGAAATTAGAAAATACATAATACTATGGTTATCAATCAGTTCTAAGTACCAAAACTTGTAAGCTGCAGCTAAAGTAGGCCTTAGGAGAAAAAAAAGCAAGCTTCATATACTTACATTAGAGAAAAATGAAGTTAAAAATTAATGTTTCCAGTTTAAGAATTTAGAGGAAAAAAAAAATCCCAAAATAAAAGAAGAAAAGTTAAAGGAAGGAAAGAGAAAAAAAATGAAGAACTAGAAAACAAAAAGTAGGGGCCCCTGGGTGGCGCAGTCAGTTAAGCAGCCAACAACTCTTGGTTTCAGCTCAGATTATGATCTCAGGGTCGTGAGATCGAGCCCCGCCTCCGGCTCCACACTGAGCACAGAGTATGCTTGAGATTCTCTCACCCTCTCCCTCTGCCCCTCCCACTTGTGCACTCTCTCAGTAAATAAATAAATCTTAAAAAAAAACAAAACCCCAAAAGTAGAGATTAATCAAGCAAAAAAAATTAGGTCCTTTGAAATTGATGAAATAGGAAGAAATCATGCATGATTATTCAAGAAAAGAAGGGAGACGGCTCAAAGAAAATTAAGAAACACCCCCCCAATTATAGAAGCTACAGAGATTAAACATATAAGATATTATGATTAACTTTATGCCAATCAAACTTAAAACTCACAGGAAATAGATCAATTTCTTGAGAAATACAAAAAAATGACTCTACAGAAACAAACCGAGTAGTGCTAAAATTACAAAAAATGAATTAGGCGGTGATGGCTATACAACATTGTGAATGTGATTAATGCCACTGAATTGTATGTTTAAAATGCTTATAATGGCAAATTTTGTTTTCATACGTATGCATATAACACACATGTATATAACACATGTGATATGCATGTGTATGACATATACACATATGTGTGTATATATGTATATACAGTAAGATATATGTTAATATATATTATATATTTTAAAGTAGGCTCCACATGCAGCATGCAGCCCAATGTGGGGCCTGAACTCACAACCCTGAAATCAAGACCTGAGCCAACATCAAGAGTCAGACACTCAAACAACTGAGCCACCCAGGTGCCTCTTATGTTATATATATTTTTCATCACAATAAAAAAATGCAGAAAAAACCCCCAAAATAATCTGGGCTGTTGCTGACCTGCTGAGAGAGATTTCAGGCCTCCCCAGCCCCAATAACTTACTCCCTGGACAGATATCTTAATCAAAACAAAATATAAAACAAAGAAAAAAAAAAACAGAATACAGATCTAGGCATTTAAATTCCTCCACAAAGAAAACACCGGGCTTGGGTTGTAGAAGTCGGTTCTGCCATTCAAAGAGGAGAGAATTCCAATCTGACTCAAAACTTTCCAGGGATCAGACACACTTATGAAGACTCTGGTTAAATCACATATTTGTATATTACTAAACATTAGTAGAGATAATAACTTACTGAATCTATAAAGCAAGAGTTATATATTTAGGTTTTATTTAGAAATTTAGGCATCATGCAAAACTCCAGACTTGTGCATGACCCAAAATGTCATGTTTGCATTTTGGTTATTCTATTACAATACCTTATACAATTACCACAAGGGAGAAAGGAGAAGGAGATGGACCCAACTCTTTTATAAAAATTTTACAAAACAGTTTGACTTAATCAAAGGTATTACCTTGATTAAGGGTATAAAGGGAAGAAGAACGTTCTTTGTGACTGTTATAATATTGACATTAAGCATTACACGGCCATAGTAAAAAACCAAAATAATAGGCAAATCTCATTAATAAACACAAATAACCTAAAGTTTTCAAACCAAATACATCAATAAATGACAATCTTAATAGATCAGAACCAAGTTGAGTTTATCCCAGGAATACCAGAGATGCTTATTAGAAAATCAATTAATATAATTTGTTTTATTCATAGATCAAAGGAGAAAACCGTGATCATCTCAATGAAAAAGTGTTTTGTAATAGTCAATATTTCACATAACTTAAAAATAATCTTAACCAACTCTATTAAAAAAACACAATTCAAGGGGCGCCTGGGTGGCTCAGTTGGTTGAACATCCAATTCTTGACTTCAGCTCAGGTCATGATCTCAGGGTGCTGGGATGGAGCTCCTCCCCTGCCCTCAGTGGGGAATCTGCTTCTCTCTCTCCTCCCCCTCCCCCTCGCTCATGCTTTCTCTCAAATAAATAAAACCTTTAAAAACAAAAAACAATCTTAGTAAATAAAGAAAAGAAAGAACACAAGTAAATGTCTTTAACTGGAAAATGTATCAGAACTTAGAACATTAACTTCTAGTGATAAGCTGAGGGCCTTTATTTTGAGACACGGAAAAAGACAGTGGTGACTCCTCCAGTCAAGTCTGAAGTCTTAGCCAGTGTTGTATATTAGGGAGGGTTGGGGAGAAACGCGGAGTGGAGATGGGGGAACAAGGATAGGGAGACATAACAGAATGGAAGATTATAGAGGAAGAATAAATGTCATTATTCATAGAGGATATAACCATTATGCAAACATCCAAGAATCCGCAGGTAAATTATTTGAAAACCAAAGAGGTCTGCAGCTTGCTGGATGGAAAATAAACACTCTGAAGGTTCAAAATAGAACAAGGCTGGGGCACCTGGGTGGCTCAGTCCTTAAGCATCTGCCTTCGGCTCAGGTCATGATCCCAGGGTCCTGGGATCGAGCCCCGCATCGGGCTCCCTGCTCAGCGGGATGCCTCCTTCTCCCTCTCCTGCTCCCCCTGCTGTGTTCCTGCTCCCCTATCTCTCGCTCTCTGTGACAAATAAGTAAAATCTTAAAAAAAAAAAAAAAAGAACAAGGCCCATGGACCAGGGCGGTTGGCAATACCTAGAAATACTACACATGACCCAACAACTTTACCTCTAAAAATCGACCCTGGCGTAGGAATGGGAAGAAACACGCACAAGCCCATACAGAGGGGAACAACTCAATCGTCGGCCCACGGGGGACTAGATGCCTCCGCAGAACTCCAAGCCGGGGGGGGGGGGGGGGGGGGGGGGGGGGGGTGAGGAAAGATCTTTGTGAACTTGGGAGTATTTCAAGGCAATGCCTAACACAGAAAACGAAATACAGAAAAGGGCATTTTCTTGTGGAAAAATAACTAATTTGGGGGAGAATTTTAAAGAGAGGCGTACAGGGGATGGGCTGAAGGCCTCCCAGGAGCACCCTGACCGCATCTGCCCACCTGCTTCCTTTCGGGGCCGACGACCGGGCCGAGGATGGAAGGGGGTCGAGGCTCAGGAAGGACAAGCAGGGACGCCCGGGAGCCCCGGTGCGGAAAGGCCCGCGACGAAGCCCGGAGAAACTGCCATGACGCCGGAAGAGCGGGTGCTGTAAACCGTGCCCTTGACCCCTCTCCCATCCCGCACAGCAATCTTTAACCCGCACAACCACACCTGGGCTACAGCCAGGCGAAGCAGACAGCCAACGGACAAAAAAGCGGGTCTCAGCTTCCGCAGCAGCCCCGGAAGAGAGCACCGAACGGACGCACTTCCGCTTCCGGCCACGGCTTGAGCGTGGGAAGTAAGTTTTTTATTCCCTCAGAGGGGGTGGGGGGGCTCCTGGCTGGCTCAGTCCATAGCGTATGCCACATTTGATCTCGGGTGATGAGTTCACGCCCCACCTTAGATGCAGACATAAAAACGAGTAAACGGGCAACGCGACGAGCGGAGCAACTTGCTTTTGATCGCAGAGCCGTCTTTGACACTATAAGATCTACCCAAGGGGAAAAAGTAGTTTCTCAAGACTGAAAAAGGGGCTGAGCGACACAGGAAAAGGGGCCTAAACCTCACTTCTAAGCCATTATGGATTCACCTGTGAGGTCACTGCCCCTCCTATCTTCCTAACCAAATAAGTCCCCACCGAGGTCGGACTCAATTTAAACAATTATATCCTGGTATTTAAAATAAAAAAAAAAAAATAACAAAACGTTGGGTTATCAATCATCGGTTTAAACTACCCACCAAAAAATGGTATTTTTTTTTTTTAGGGCCCCGAGAATTGACAAATCTGCATAAACGGAGTCCATTATATAAAAGTGAAAATCCCAATCTGGTAGAGAAAAGGGTGGATATTACGTCTTTTGGGGTTTTGTTCCTACATTTAGACACTCCAAACTCACGATTTAAAAAAGCTCCATAACCCCCTTTGTGACTTTTCCTGACACCCCCATGAATAAGACATCTGCCCAGACACAGAAGGATTTAAGAATTAGGAGAACCACTATTAATATTATTTAATGAAGCTACCCAGAAGTGTGGAGATCTGTGGTTAAAAGAAATCTCAATCTCAAGAATTAGGAGAACCACTATTAATATTATTTAATGAAGCTACCCAGAAGTGTGGAGATCTGTGGTTAAAAGAAAATCTCAATTTTCACTTTTATATCATGGACTCCGTTTATGCAGATTTGTCAATTCTCGGGGCCCTAAAAAAAAAAAATACCATTTTTTGGTGCTTCTCAGGCAGAGGGCTCCATAAAATGCCTTCCAGTAAACAGAAGGCCCTTTAAGTGCTAGGAACCTAAATACGAACATTAAACTTATAGATTAGAACCATGTGTTTAAAACAAAAATTTCTAGCACCTGGCTAGCTCAAATGGTAGAGCATGCAACTCTTGATCTCAGGGTTTTAAGTTCCAGCCCCATGTTGGGTGTAGATTAAATAAACTTAAAAAAATTTAAAAATGTAAAATTTTCGGGGCGCCTGGGTGGCTCAGTCGTTAGGCGTCTGCCTTCGGCTCAGGTCATGATCCCAGGGTCCTGGGATCGAGTCCCACATCGGGCTCCCCGCTCAGCGGGAGGCCTGCTTCTCCCTCTCCCACTCCCCCTGCTTGTGTTCCTGCTCTCACTGTCTCTCTCTGTCAAATAAATAAATAAAATCTTTAAAAAAAAAAATGTAAAATTTTCAATCTATATTTCCCCCAAAAAAGATTTCAAAGAAGCTAGGGTCTTGTCTTTACCACATAATGAGCACAGCTTTACAAAGTTCTAGCTGAACTGTGACGTTTACACACTTTTACCGACCAGCGACTCTTGTCTTTGGGCACAAAGTAAGACATTTTGAGACAGAAGTAAAACGCTCACTAGCCCTCCTGAGCTCCATTGGACACACATAGCCTTGGGCAATAACTCTGCCCTGGCCATCTTTGTTTATGCACTGCACTGGAAGCCTAGAGCCTCTCGTTCCTAGAGGAAATGACAAAGCTGCACATGCAGATGCACAGCTCATGCTGCTTGTTCATAGAAATACAGCCTAGAGGGCGCCTGGGTGGCTCAGTTGGTTAAGCGACTGCCCTCAGCTCAGGTCATGATCCTGGAGTCCCAGGATCGAGTCCCACATCGGGCTCCCTGCTCAGCAGGGACTCTACTTCTCCCTCTGACCCTCTTCCCTCTCGTGCTCTCTCTCATTCTCTCTCTCTCTCTCAAATAAATAAAATCTTAAAAAAAAATACAGTCTAGAAAAGAGTTCACTAATGAAATCTGATTCCATCATTTAACAGTTTTGGGGGAGATGGGGGCTGGAAAAGGAAATTCCAGAGAGAGTCAAATGGTCCAGAAATTCAGTCAGTTGAATGTCTCTTCTCACAACTGGATCTGCTCCCTGCTGCTACAGTGAACCCTAGGCCCTCACCTCAAAGCTCTTCTACTCAAAGGACTACCAAGGGCTGATCCTACCCCCCATGGCTACAAACATTTGGGGCAGGGCACTAATTTTTATATCAAAGATAAACAGAGGGAACCCACATAGATGCCTTCAAGGTGCCAAGCAGAACCTGGGGACATGAGTGGGGTTGGCATAAAAAACTACAGCACCAGATGTGAATTTCCCATTCGCATGAATCTCATTTGAGAACTAATAACACACGCTTTTCTTACTGGGGCCCCTAAGAGCTTCGACAGTCCAGTCAGATTTGGGGTAAGCAGGGTAGAAATGCTGGAGATTTCCTTCAAGCATTATAAAAAGCCATGTTATTTATACTAAGCCACCACTGGCTCATACAAATACAAGAACACTTTGTGATGCACTTGCCTAAAATCCTTACGCTCTTATAGCAAAAAGGACCTCAAATTGAGAACAGGCTTTCAATCTCAATGGTAGCTCTTCTTCCATTAGAAATGTTTGCATTTGTATTTCTGGTTTGTGTATTATTGACCAAGTTTTCAGATTTAAAAAAAAATGACTACTTTAGGATTAAAAAAAAAAAAGTCGCTCTCACCATTTACACCAAGATCAAAACAAACCTGGCAAAATTGTACCACATATGGGTTAAGAGCAGAGACATTTTTCAACACAAATTCCCAGAAACTAAATCTGGGGGATTTCAGGGTTCCAAAATTAAAAAATCTCTAGCTTCATTAAATGCCCGTGTATACTTTTAAAAAATTATCTACCTGCCCTTGCCAAATGCTAAGTTTTTTACAATAGACAAATGAAGATTTATTTCCTCTTATTTTGATGACAGCAACAAATTTTTCATTTTCTTGAAATTTCTGGAAACCAACACATCTGTGATAACCTGAAATTAAATCATTTGTGCAGTCACAGGTGCCAAAACAGTCGAGAAAAATTAACATCCCTTCTACTTGTGGCTCTGAATTTGAAGAATGATTACTAAAAAGCAAAATGAGAAGCAAAAAAGTCAGTCTTATTCTGATATGATTTTACTGTGGTTTAACAGGTCTCTGGTGCCATCCATGGTGGTATTCAGGTTCATTTTGGGATCTGCAGAATAAGGGGCTTAATAATAAAATCCTGTGCTTAATTACTATCATGCTTATATTCTGGAATATTTGATGTCTAACAAGACTGTACACAATGTGCATGTGCAATCAGATGGATGAAACTGCCTGTGTAACTTCCACCAGAGGGGAAAGAAACGGGAGGAGTAAAAATAAGGAGATAAAAATTATTCATTAAAATTATTTTTAAAAACTCATAAAAATTATTCACAGTTGCAAAACCATAGGTCAGTCTTCACTCCTATCAAGGTCCTGCCTACTACTATCTACTATCACTTTTGCCAGAATGCGTGTTTCACATTCTTTACAATTAGTACTTGGCCACATTTTGAGGGCAAGGGCAGATTCAGTTCTGTTGGCAGTTCTGGGTCAGCTGCAAGATCAACAATGGGTTTCTGTGTGGAGATATCTGTGTTCCAATTGAACTGTGAGTTCCCTGCTGAGGGGAACACAGTAATTCTGAAAATCTGGCCACGTGTAATACGGAACCCAGAGGAACAGAATCTGGCTGCTGTTAATTCTGGATGAGGCCAGAAAGCGTGGAGTCAGTGGCTAGGGTTACTCTGTTAGCTTTTTTTTTTTTTTTTTAAAGATTTTATTTATTTATTTGAGAGAGAGAATGAGAGAGAGAGAGAGCACAAGAGGGGGTCAGGTCAGAGGGAGAAGCAGACTCCCTGCTGAGCGGGGAGTCCGATGTGGGACTCGATCCCGGGACTCCGGGATCATGACCTGAGCCGAAGGCAGTCGCTTAACCAACTGAGCCACCCAGGTGCCCTACTCTGTTAGCTTTAAAAACTGGATGGTTTAAAGTGAAACACTGAGCTAGAATCCACCAGAAATGATGGTGGATATTTCATGTCATATAAATCACATAAGCAGAATAAGAACAGTGGCTCCCTCAGAGTTGTAATGAAGATGAAGTGACTCAATCCATGGCAAGCTTTCAGGGCATTTCACAGCATACAGTAAATGCAAAATAGTTGGGAGCTCTCACCAACCCTTGAGTCATGACTGTTATAAAGTTTCCACTGACATTTGGTAACAATCATTTGCCTTATTAATGATCTCATTTAGCAAAAGGAAATGAGGCTTAGGAGAGGCTAAGGGAAGCACTCCAAACGCACAGCTCAAAAGTAACAACGGCAGGACCCACACTCCAGCAGTCAGGCTCCAGTCTGAGCCCTTAACACCTAGGCTCTACCTGGGCAAAAAGCAAGCCAAATTCTGAAGCACCCTGGAATGTTCCCAGTTAACTGTCTAGACCACTGAAGAGACTAATCATAAAAAAGAAAAAGAGGGTAAGTCTGCTATGGTTATTACTACTGTGTAACAAACCACCCCAAACAGTGATACATAACAGCAGTTCTCAAAATGTGGCTGCCAGACTCAAGGACCCCAAGACACTTTCAGGCAGTCTGTGAGGTCAAAACTATTGTTATAATAGTTCTATTATTTACCATTTCATCATGTTGACATTTATAGTGATGATATAAAAGCAATGGTGGGTAAAATTGCTGGCACCTTGGCAGAAATCAAGGCAGTGGCATCAAGTGCCACAGTCATTGTATTCTTTGTTGCCACATACTCATGATAAATAAGAAATCCAGTTTTCCTTAAAAATGTCCTTGAGGCAACAGAAAAATCTGGAAAATGTATATATCTGCAACCATGATGTGGGCAGTTTCTCAACATTTACAAACCTTTCTGCTATGATCAATAGTTATATTAGTGCATGATGCTTGATAATAAAAAGTCAACATTTGAAAAATATGTATAATGTAGTAAACTATTTCCTATATGAGTTAACACATGATGGCACAAAATCACATATGGGTAAAATACCCAAAGTGCAAGAAAAATCAATGGATTTTAATGTAACAGAACAGGAAAAGTTCACTGATAGAACTTCATACTCCACAGTGCAACTAAATCTTTAAGAAACTACCATTAGTTGAATTTTGGCAAAGTATCAAAGAGCCAAAATTACATGAAAATACTTTTCTTTTCCAACCATGTATCTCATTGAAGCTTAATTTTCTATATACATTTCATCTAAATAACTTATGGCAAAAAATTGAATGCAGAAGCATGTATGAGACTCCAGCTGTCACCAATTAAGCTAGAAAAAACAATTTATAAAAATCTTTTTGTAGGGTGCCTGGGTGGCTCAGATGGTTAAGCGTCTGCCTTCGGCTCAGGTCATGATCCCAGGGTCCTGGGATCAAGTCCCACATTGGGCTCCCTGCTCCTTGGGAGCCTGCTTCTCTCTCTCCCTGTCTCTCATGAATAAATAAATAACATCTTTAAAAAAAAAATCTTTTTGTAAAACTTGTCACTCATCTGATAAGGAAAAAAATACTTAATGACACCTGTTAAAGATGGTAAGGCAGACTTTTTTCAGCCATCGAGATAGGTACAGGGACCACTGCAACAAGACTTTACAGTGGGGGAGAGAATGGGCTCAAGTTCAAATACAGCATGGTAAGTGGGAACTTATGAGCCAAGGAGCAGGATAGGGGTCAGTGTATGGAAAATTACTAAGACGAAACAAGAGGGGTTAGGGATTCTGGCTGAACTGACCAAACAATCTTTGCTGAAGAAAGGCCAGAGTGATTAGAAAGCACCTGAAGGATGGTGAAGGATAAGGGAACTCTTGCTAAACTGACTTAGCAGGGCTCTTGCTAAAACTGGGTTTTATAAAGGAAGTGCACAGATGGACCCAGGAAAAGGTTCAGGAGACTTACTAAAGTTTGGTCAAGAAGAGACTCTCACTTCTCACATTTTTTGTTTTCATTTTGGAAAATAGTTATTTTTTAAGTATGTACATTATGAAATGAATTATAAATATTTGAAACATCTGTCTTAACTTCTAATATGCCAAATACTCAATAGATACAATGCCCGTAATAGAGCATTTTGGATACTCAGTTTTTTTTTTTTTAAGATTTTATTTTTATTTATTTGACAAAGAGAGACAGTGAGAGCAGGAACACAAGCAGGGGGAGTGGGAGAGGGAGAAGCAGGCTTCCCGCTGAGCAGGGAGCCCAATGTGGGACTCAATCCCAGGACCCCGGGATCATGACCTGAGCCGAAGGCAGACACTTAATGACTGAGCCAGTTTTAAGGAGTATACAGGAGTCCTGAGGTCAAAAAGTTTGAAAACTGGTGTGGACCCACCACCATTTTATTATTTTCACAGATCATGAGTCAGGAATGTGGACAAGACACAAAGGGAACAAATGGATTGTCTCTGCTCTACAAAGACCAGGACCTTACCTGGGAAAACACACACAGCTCAAAATGACTCCAAAGACAAGGGCCTGGAGTCATCTGGAGACTCGCACATGCATCTGGTTGCCTTCCCTGAAATAGCTAGAGGGCTATTCCTCTAGCTATTGATGGAGTTTTATAGACCTAAAATGGAGTTTTATGGACCTATTTCATCTTGCTCCACTGTTGAGAGGAGCATCTCCATGTAGCCCCTCCATGTCACAGCACAACTGCTGGTTTCCAAGGAAGCATACCAACTGGGAGTATCCCAACAGAGGAAGATGCCAAGACAAACAGGAGGGAATTTCACGGTCTCTTATGGCCTAGATTGGGAAATCACATGGCATCATTTATATTGTACTCCTCTAGGGAAAGGTCAAAAGTATGCCCAGATTCAAGGGGAGGGAACAGTGTCAAAGAATTTTGGGGCCAACTTTTAAAATGATCAGTCTGCCACAAATTATTTATATACCTTCCACATACACAAACAGTCACTGCCTATTAAAACCATGCCAAAATCTTGTGCCCATAGGATCAGACTCAAGCTCTATGTCCAGAATCTTGACATCTAAATCAGGTCCAATCTGGAAAAGACTGCTTGGGTTTGGTTTGAGTATGTTACTCTTGAAGATTTGTGAAGTAAAGAGCCAAGTTATTTACTCCCCCCCCACACACCATATATATATATACAATTGTGAGAGGAGGAAAGGATAATCAGAATAGACATTCATATTAAGAAAGGGGTGGGACGTGCCTGGCTGGCTCAGTCACAAGAGCATGTGACTCTTTTCATCTCAGGGTTGTGAGTTCAAACCCCACATTGGGTGTAGAGATTACTAAAAAAAAAAAAAAAAAACCTTAAAAAAATAAAATGCTGGCTGCTTATCATCAAAAAAGGAAGGAAGGAGCGGGAGGAATGGGAGGCCTACTACAGCCAATGATCCATAGCAATTCTGAAAGACAGGAACATCTTGTCTACTCCTTTCCTAAGGAGCAGTACTGCATCACAGGAATGAGTCTCTGTGGAGTTCTGCTACTTGAATCATACTTGCTTTCCCACAGGACCATATTTTTAATGGAGTTTTATAGACCTATTTCATCTTGCTCCCTGCCCAAAGTTTTTGGATTCAAAGGTCTCTATTCACTTTGACTTTAAAAACAAAACAAAAAAAAAGTTTTAGGTTCACAATGAAACTGAGCAAGGTACAGAGATTTCCCATATACTCCTGCCCCCACAATGGATAACCTCCACCATTACTAACATTTCACACCAGAGTGGTAAATTTGTTACAGCTGATGAACCAACATTGACATATCATCACCCATAGTTCCTTAGGGTTCACTTTTTGTGTTGTGCATTCTAAGGTCTGGACAAATACAGAATGATATATTCATCATTATAGCATCATACAAGGTATTTCACTGCCTTCAAAATCCCTTGTGCTTTGCCTATTCATACCCCAAGCTGCCCCTCCCCCAACCCAACAACCGCTGATCTCCATTGTTTTGCCTTTTCCATAATGTCATAAGAATTGGAATCATACAGTATGTAACACTTCGAGATTGACTTCATTTAGTAATATGCATTTAAGGTGCTTCCAGGTCTTTTTAAGGCCTGATAGTTCATTCCTTTTAAGTGCTGGATATTCCATTGTCTGGATGCACCAGTTTATTTATTCGTATACCTACTGAAGGCATTCATTCACGTATTGAAGTTTTGGCAATTCGGAGTAAAACTGCTATAAACATTCATGTGCAAACAAACAAAACAACTCTGAAACACCATGCACATGTTGGTTTTTGAATGAACATAAGTTTTCAACTTCTTTGGGTAAATACCAAGGACCCTGGATACTGGATCATTTGGTAAGAGTACATTTAGTTTTACCACCAAACTATTCCAAGGCAGCTGTACAATTTTATTTTCCCACCAGCAAAGAAGCATTCGGTGCCGTTAGTGTTCCAGATTTTGGCCATTCTCATAGATGTGTAGTGGTATCTCATTTTAATTTGTATTTTTCTGATGACATGATGTAGAGCATCTTTTCATAAATGCTTATTTGCCATCTGTACATCTTCTGTGAAGTGCCTCTTAAGGTCTTTGGCCCATTTTTGATAGGCTATTACTTACTGTTGAGTTTTAGGAGTTCCTTGCATATTTTGGATAATGGTCCTTTATCCAAATGTGTCTTATGCAAATATTTTCTCCCAACTTGTGTCTTCTCACTCGCTTGACAAGGTCTTTCACAGAGCCTAAGTTTTTAATTTTAATGAAGTCCAATATATCAATTATTTCTTTTATGGAACAAGACTTCAGTTTTATATTTAAACCTTTGCTACATCCAAGGACATTTAGGTTTTCTCCTATGTTACCTTCTAGGAGTTTATAGTTGTGTATTTTCCACTTAGGTTTACAATGCATTTTGAGTTAATTTTTGTGAAGAGTGTTCAGTGTCTAGATTCCTTCTTTTGCATGTGGATGTCTAATGGTTCCAGCATTGTTTGTTGGAAAGAATTTTCTTCACTCCCACTGCCTTTGCTCCTTTGTCAAAAATCAGCTACCTGAGTGGGCCTATTTCTCGGCAACCTGTTCTGTTCCATCCATCCGTCTACTCTCTTACCACCACCAGCTGTCTTAATGCAGCTTTATCTTAAGTCTTGAAGCCAGGTCGTTTCAGTCCTCCAACACCGTTCTTCTCCTTCAATACTGTGTTGTCTATTCTGGGTCTTTTGCATCTCCATATAAACATTAGAATCAGTCTGTCAATATCCACAAAATAAGTTGCTGGAATTTTGATTGGATTGAATCTATTAGTCAAGTTGGGAAGAACTAACATCTTGACAATACAGATTCTATCCATGAACATTAAGTCTCTCTCCATTTATTTAGTGCTTTGATTTCATTCATCAGTTTTGTAATTTTCCCCATATAGACTTTGCACGTATTTTGTTGTGCTAATATAAATAGTATTGTGTTTGCAGTTTCAATTCTATTTGTTCATTGCTAGTGTACAGGAAAAGAATGATTTCATGGATGTGTGTATGCATCAAAACGTAGGTCATACACTTAAAATATGTATAGTTTATTGCATGGCAATTATACCTCAAAAAAATCTGTTCATTAAGAAAACCAAACTCATAATAACAAACCAAAGACTCTAATAAGAAAAAAAGATATTTGAACATTCATTTCACCAAAGACAAATGGATGACAAGTATGTGAAAAGATGTTCAACATCATTGGTATTTAAAACTACTGGTCTACTTTGAGAAAAGACACAGAGACAACACATTTAAATAAAAACGGTTTTCTTTTACAGTATCAACTTTTTTGTATGCAGGAAGTGAAGATTTGTACTCTAAAACTTTCCCAAATTTTTTACACTTTTAGGCTTTATTCAAAAATCTTTTGTAACAAAACAAAACAAAAAACCTTTTGTAACAAAGGTTTTTTATTTAAAAAACCCTTTTAGAACTTCACAATTTTTAAAAAAAATATGTAAGATATTTACTGAAAGCACTGTTTTTACATTCACACAGAATTTCTCCAATGTGATTTATTACATGTAACATAAATTAACATAGTCTTTTCCATCTTCCCTAGATTTATAATTTACAGTTCCTCTCCAGTGTGAATTATGTTTCCTAATAACAAAGAATAATCAAAGGCTTTCCTATATCCCTTTCACTCATGGGATCTCTCCTAATGTGTGCTCTCATGTTTTCCCAAAGTGGGGGATAAGAATTAAAAAAAAATCCTACACTTTTTACATTTATAAGATTTTTCATACCTGTGAAATCAGAGCTGAGTAGTAAAGTATAAGGCAGAGCTAAAGGCTTCCTACATTCCTCATTAATAAGGTTACCTTCACTATGAATTAGTATGTGTTTTCTAAGAGAAAGTATTAAAGGCTTTCCCATATCCTTTGCAAGGATAAGCTTCTCTCAAGAGTGAAATCTGATATTCTTTAAGGTATGAAGTAGTAGTAAAGGTTTTCCCACATTCCTCATCTATATATGGCTTTTCCCCACTGTGAGTTCTTAAATGTTGAATAAAGTATGTGGGCTGAGGGACACCTGGGTGGCTCAGTCAGCTAAGTGTCTGCCTTCAGCTCAGGTCATGATCCCAGGGTTCTAGGATCGAGTCCTGCATCCGGCTCCTTGCTCATCAGGGAGCCTGCTTCTCCCTCTGCCTGCTACTCCCCCTGCTTGTGCTCTAACAAATAATAAATAAAATCTTAAAAAAAAAAAAAAAGGTATGTGGACCGGGTAATGGCTTTCCCACAGCCCTTACATTCAAAAGGTCATCCACCAGTGTGAGTTCTCATGTGTACTGTAAGGCCTGATGAAACAGTGAAGGCTCTCCCACCCTTTTTACATTTACATGGCTTCTCTCCAGTATGTGTTATGTTGACTAAAGTGCAAAGAATACCTAAATGACTTCCCATACTCCTTATATTCAAAAGTTCTTTCTATACTGTGAATTCTTAAAGGCTTTCCCACACTGCTTACAATTATGGGGTTTTACTCAAGGGAGTTTGCATGTGACTTTTAAAGCAAGATGAGTTACTAAAGGCTTTCCCATATTCCTTACATTCATAAGGCTTCTCTCCAGTGTGAGTTCATGTTTTATAAGACCTGAAGAACTGGTGAAGGTTTTCTCACATTTACTACACTCATATGGTTTTTCTCCAGTGTGAACTCACATGTGAATATTAAGTTCTGGGAAACAAGTAAACTCTTTACTACACTCCTTGCAAACACAGTGTGTCTCTCTCATAGGAAATCGTATACATTTAGCAAGATTTGGGGAACAAGGAAAGGCTTTCTCAAATTTCTTACATTCCATAGGCACCAGTTCACTTTGAGCTCTTAAATGATGAATAAGACAAGAAGATCAAATAAAGGTTTTCCCACATTCTTTAGATTTGTAGGACTTTTTTCTCTTGTTCATTTGCATATACTCAAAAAGGCCTGTAGAATGAGAAAAAGCTTTCCTACATTCCTTAAAGGTATGTGGCCTTTCTCCACTCTGAATTCTTACACATTCTCTAAGGTGTAAGGAAGAAGGAATGCCTTTCCCACAGTCCGTGCATTTATAGGGTTTCTTTCGAGTATAAGTTTTCTCATGAACAGATGTGGATTTTGGCTAAAAACTGTTTCACACTGATTACACTTAGGAGGCTTTTCTCCATCATGGGTTTTGTTGTATAGATTAAGGGCAGAGTTCTTTGTGAAGGCTTTTACACACTGGTTGCACTCACAAGTTTTCTTTCTAATGTGAGTAATCTGTAAATCTTAAAGGAGTGTTCACTCAAGGCTTCTTCCCAATGGTTAAAATTAAACAATTCCTCTCCAGTATGGCTTCTCTCCTGTTGATGAAGAGATGATGATGACTTACAAAAGTTTTTCAGCTTTACTACATTCAGAGATCCTCCCCTCTGCCTTGAATTCTGTTCTACTACACAGGAAACAAATCAGTATGACTGAAGTTTTTTGTTTTTTCTTCCATTTTCACTGCATGCAATGCATGGTTCCAGACCTGAGTGCTTTCAAGCAGAATGAAGTGACCATTCTGCTAAAAAGTTCTGTTGTAGTCTTCTTTACTTTCACAGGGACTTTTACAGAGTTTAGTTGATAACTGATTGAGATGAAATTACTTATCCAAAACTGTATCTAAATTATGTATATGGAAATACTGAGTGAACACTGTGTGAATTTATCTTGGGGAGTATTTAAAGGGTTTGTCAAATTCATAATGCTCAGAGACTCTGTGAGAAACAGTTTCGTTTGGTATGAATAACACTAGCCCCAAATGTCTGTTATGGTTATCATGTTGCTTTTCTATCTTAGGAATTTCCCATCTTCCACTGGTGTGGAAGGCAAGGAATTACACACTGAGAATCTTACCATTTCTACCACATTTGGTGTTTTCCCCTGCAAAATATTCTGCTGAGGTGCTGACCATTTGGTATTAAGACAAATCTCCCAATCTGAAATAAGATTAAAAAACACATTAAGGTCTTGGAGAAATAAATGATGGAAGGAAAGTGTTAAAAATAAAGGCTGATGTCTACTTACTTTCAAAGACTGACTTAAAATATAAAAAGAAATGAATACACAGAGATTGAGAAATCTGACTATATTAAGAGTTTGGCAATGATAAGGTGCTGGTCAAGTTGGTAGGTGATTTCCTAAGAAATGATTCTATAAATGTTGAGGCTGATGGTGAACAGAAAGCAGCATAACCAGGAAAGCAAAGATGAAAGAAAAGGAATAAAGAGCTAAATGCAAAATTTAAAGAAGAAATAGATCTTACTGTCAGGCCAAAGGAAGTTTCAGAAAAGTGGATGAAAGTTAAAGAGAAGTCTAAAGTACCCAAGGAACCACAGAAACCAAAGGCACCAGCATTCTCAGGAAAAATCCATCTTCAAAAGCTTCCTATTTAACATTTCCAAACAGACTGCAGTTCTCATAGATAACTGCTGTTTTTCATAAAGAAATCACCTTTCCTTTTCCCTTACTTTGCAAACCCTTCCCACTATCCCCCACTCTCCTCCACCTGAAAGATCAGACCTGGTCTGCACAGCTGGTACCTGGCTCTCAGAGAAAGAAGCTTGATACAAGAACACGTAAGGGATGACAAATAATTCCATAAATCAGGACCAAGATTCTGCTCTCCAGGGACACCAAATACTGTCAGGTATAACTTGAGAAACAATAAAATGTTCGTGACAACTTTATCAAACCAATAAACTTTGTTTTTCAGACCAATAAACTTTCAAATGAAACTAAAATGCAAACACATACTCTCTCATTGTTCACCAAAAGGGGTGCTGATCTTTCCCCTGAAACCCCGGCTCAAACTTGTATTTTGAAACATTTTTGAGGTCCTAAGCTTTTCAATCCATAGAGAAAATAAAACCAGAACAACAAACAGATCTTCATTTTCAAGAGGAAGCCACTTCAAGATAAGATCTACAAGAACAGAAACAATGCTTGCTCTTTTTGCCATTGCATTGCCCTTAGTCAGCACAGAGTCTAGAATACAGTCATTTAAGAAAGACTTGTTCCAGAAAAAGCTAAATGAAGACATGGCACCAACCTTACCTATTGCAGCCAGACTCTTGTAGTTCCCAGCATCACATCTCTGCACAGCCTTCTCTGAGTTTGATCCAGCAAAATCCACTCCTCCTGGGTGAATTCCACAGCTACATCCTCAAAGGTCACTGGGTCCTAAACCATCACAAACATCCCAGCATCAGGCAATTGCCATCTAAACCTGTGTTCACTGGAGAGAGAGAATGGGAGACCCAAAGCTTAGACAGTGTTCCATGTTCTCCCATCATCTCTCCCAGGGCCTGATGGTCCTCATGTCCATTCTCCTCTCTATCTGGACATACTCACTGGTGACCTCATCCAGTCATATAGCTTTAAGAGCACCTCTTTTACCCAACTGAATGTATCTCACCACAGCTACACTGTACACTTTTCTAGTCTTATTCTTCTCTATTGACAGGACTTACCATAGTCTGAGCACATTACAGACACAATAAATGCTGGCGAATAAGTGAATCATTCCTCCAGCGATAGCACAAATTCTGAGAAACACATGTCCACTCCCTCACAGTGTATCATAGCACACTAAGAGCACACAAACAGCACATATAAGAGTGGACTGAATTAGCAAATACTGGGATAACAGTTATCATTTCCCTATGTCATCTGTCAACCACATAAAAAATCCTGAAACCTGAGGAAATTTATCTGGGTACTCAGTCCCTAGGCAGGCCCTATATACATAAAGAAGCTCTGTTCCACTAGAAAACATGTCTACCTGTTAGGAAGAAGCATGTACTTTTATAAAAGAATAAATTTCCTACTTACCTGAGAATAATTTGTCAGACACCTGGTCACTAGCCTTTCCTCTTCTGACTTCTCCTCACAAAGACAGAAAAAAAAAGTGACCTTGGGGAGAAGAAATAAAACCTGAGAACCCAAACTGCTCAAAATTCCCACTCAGGCTAGAAGCTACTCCACACTAATTCTAAATTGACACATCTGCTGTTGCCATAAAATACCCAAGCAGACTACTTCATCCTCATCTGAAATCAGAAGGGTTTTGAGCTTTGGGAGGAAAAATTCCACTTTACAGAAAAAGAAATTTAAAGTCCAGAGAGGGAAAGTTGTTGTTTTCTTTGGCCAACAATAATGAACCTCATCATGTGATTAAGCAGACTCTCTCCCACAAAAATACCCATCCTCACCCCTCCTTCCCAAATCCCAGGATGTAGACATAAGAATGTTCTTTTTTTTTTTCTTAAAGATTTTATTTATTTATTCATGAGAGACAGAGGGAGAGAGAGAGAGAGAGAAGCAGAGGGAGAAGCAGGCTCCCAAGGAGCAGGGAGCCTGATGCGGGACTCGATCCCAGGACCCTGGGATCATGACCTGAGCCGAAGGCAGATGCTTAACCATCTGAGCCCCCCAGGCGCCCGACATAAGAATGTTCTTATCTACTTAAGCCCCCTCCTAGACAGTACAGAAACAGGTCTGCTTAGACACTAACCACAAGACAGGCTGTTCACACGCCAGGTAAAACAGTCTCTGACAGGAGCATCAACAAGGACTTACCACAAGAGAAAAGATCAATGGCTGGCATCCTGTGGGTACGACAGTAAAACCTTCCTCGTTCCCAAAGTCCTTCAAGACAATGTCTGAATCTAGTGGACATAGATCAATCTCAATTCCTCTTGATTAAGTAGCAGTGGAGGCTTGCCACAAACCGTCAGTCTTTAAGCAACAGGTAGTACTCAGCTGTCATGAAGCATCATTCATTAGTCAGCTCTCTGTAGAAGATGAAGTTACATTACATGAAAGCCATTAAAAATTGTAGAGTATACCACATGAATATAAATAACAACCATCATTTACTGAGTACCTATTATGTGCCAGAAGCAGTGGTAGCTCATATGATTATCAACATGGTTATTATTACTGTCATTCCACAGCTGAGGCGATCTGCATTGAGACAGAAGCAGTCACTGGCCCAAAATCACCAATTAGGAAGAGCCCAGAGTCTGAATACAGGTTACTCTAGCTCAAAGCCTGAACTAAGGTTATTGTTATTTGCCAACATACCTGGACAACGATTATAAAATGGTGTGCAAGAAATAATTAATTCAGCAGGTCTGGGTTGCTCAAATCCTGCACTTTCCTGAGAAAAGCCCGTCTTCAGATATACTCTTGGTGGGGCTTGTGGGAGACCACCTGAATCCATGGAATACCCTGCCTGGTAATGTCTGAAGCCTTGGGCCACACAGTTACCAGTTGGACCAGATAGTTTATGCTAACAATGTGATTTATGGTGAACATCTGTTTTTATATGCCTGAGTCTTTGGGCAATGTTCTAACAGTTTGAACTCAGGCTGGAGCCTAAGCGGCTGAAGTCAGTCATGCAGGTGGTGCATGTCTATGGGACTGACCCACAATGAAAACCTGGACACCAAAGCTCAGGGACTACAGACCAAATGTTTGTACCTCCCTGCCTCTTCATACATTCTCACCTAATCCCCAGTGTGATGGTTTCTGGAGATGGGGCCTTTGAGAGGTAATTATGGGATTAGTGCCTTTATAAGAGACCCCAGAGAGCTACCTTGCCCCTTCTGCCATGTGGTAACACAGTGAGAAGACTGCCTTCCATTAACCAGTAAGTAGGTCCTCACCTGACACCGTATCTGCTGGCATTTTGATCTTGATTTTCCCAGCCTCCAGAACTGGGAGAAATTTCTGTTGTTTATAAGCCACCCAATCTATAATATTTTTTTTAAACTTTTTTTTTTAAAGATTTTATTTATTTATTTGAGAGAGAGAGAGAATGAGAGATAGAAAGCACGAGAGAGAAGAGGGTCAGAGGGAGAAGCAGACTCCCTGCTGAGCAGGAAGCCCGATGCGGGACTCGATCCCGGGACTCCAGCATCATGACCTGAGCCGAAGGCAGTCGCTTAACCAACTGAGCCACCCAGGCGCCCCAATCTATAATATTTTTGTTATAGCAGTCCAATTGAATAATGTAATGTCCCGGGTGAGCTTCCTTGGTTGGCAATATTTCACATGCGATGTTACACATTATTACCAGGAATATTAAGTAATGCCCATTTGACTGCACTGGGAAAAGACACTTGGATGCTTGTGCCTGGTTTGTTCTGGAATTAATCCCATGTGTCTTATCCCTTTGCTGATTCTGATCTGTATTCTATAAACTATAATGGTGGGTTTACCAGCATGAGTCTTGTGAGTCCTACTGCATTGCTGAGCATGACGGTGGTCTCGAGGATCCCCAGCACAAACGGTTTATTTAATTCAGACATCTTTGAGCTCCTCCAGCTGGCAAAACCACATAGGCCTAGTTGCCTTCCTTCAAGTCCTTATATCAGCTTTTGCCCTCATTCACCACGCAAATTTTTACGAAGGTCCTTGCCTTTGCTACATAATACACTGGGCACTGAGGAGAGCACAGTGTAATTAACAGAAAATGCCCCATACCTTAGATTTTTCAAATTCCAAAGGGCTAAGCAGATACTAAACAATCTGTAATCTATTAGTTGGTGTTAAGTGCTAGAGAAAAAATAAGAACAGATAAGGAATATTATCCTCTGCCTTCCCCAACACACACATACACACACACACACACACATATACCCAAGGATTTTTCTTAGCAAACTCAGAACTAGCTCTGCAAATGATAAAGACAGAATACAAAAACAACCATTTCAGAATGCTCTTGAAAAACTGGCATCTGACTTGCCTAAAAAGTGATATTCAACTTTTGATCCAAAGCACTAGAACAATTCCATGGTAAACAAAATAAACTCAGAATACATTTCAAATACTGCTCTACTTCAATGGCTTATCAGTTTAGAAACACGTAAGAGACCTGACCAATCCCCTAAGTCTTACCAGAGGGTATAAAATGTTGAGTAGGTGGAGTGCTAAATCAGACTTTGCCCAAAGTTTATCTACTTTTTTTCTACAAAAAACTCTTAGTTCTTTTTTTCATTAAATCTGCCTTTAAAAAATTCCTTCCTTACTTATGCTTTTATCTTTTTAATTTATGCTTTATGTTCATTTTGTTGGTCTTTTCAAATACTTGGAAATTACAGTTAATTTTTCAAACATTTTATTAAATTACACAAACAAGTGTAGAATTACAAGTATACAGTACACTATCATGAAATTCTCCACCCTGAAGCACTCATATGCCTTAGATATTACTCCTTTCTCTTCTCCAAATAGAAGCACTATTCTGACTTCTAACACTGTAATTTTGCCTGTTTTTGAACTTCATATAAAATCATACGATATGCAGGGCACCTGGGTGGCTCAGTCGTTAGGCGTCTGCCTTCGGCTCAGGTCATGATCCCAGGATCCCATCGGGCTCCCTGCTTGGTGAGAAGCCTCTTCTCCCTCTCCCACTCCCCTTGCTTGTGTTCCCTCTCTCATTGTGTGTGTCTCTGTCAAATAAATAAATAAATAAATAAATAATATCTTAAAAAAAAATCATACGATATGCATTAATTTGTGTCTAGTGTCTTCCATTCAACATCCTACTCAACATGCTTCTCCCTCTGCCCCTCCTCCTTGCTTGTGTTCTCTCTCTCAAATAAATAAGTCTTAAAAAAAAAAAGTACAAAGTGAACTGGGAATTTATTTTAAAGACTAATAGGATTTAAAGACTAAAAGGATTCATGCTGAAGGGACACAGGATTCAAAAAGACTACCTTTGGGCAAATTTGGGACAGTTTGAGCATCAAACAATAGTGAAGGAAAGAAAAGTCCAAGAATATATTGTGATACTCCAAAAAAAATAGAGGACAGGGGAGGTGGAGAAAGAAAGCTGCATAGCTAAAGAATGGAGAAGGAATGGCAGGAAAAACACCATTTTGTAACACCCCCCCCCCATGTAAAAACAGACTGAGGCAAAGACTGACAAGTGATGTGAAACCCTTGGATGAAAGGCTGTTAGGAGGGGCGCCTGGCGGTTCAGCCGTTAAGCGCCTGTCTTCGGCTCAGGTTGTGACCCCAGGGTCCTGGGATCCAGCCCCGCATTGGGCTCCAGGCTCCCTGCTCCACGGGGAGCCTGCTTCTCCCTCTCCCACTCCCCCTGCTTGTGTTCCCTCTCTTGCTGTGTCTCTGTCAAATAAATAAAATCTTAAAAAAAAAAAAAAAAAGGCTGTTAGGAAACAGATTCCCCTGTTGCCAAGTATCACCCAAGGATTCCTCAAAAACATGACTATGAGAGAAGTGCACCTTGACTAAATGCTTCTCATTCCTAACAATGGGACAACTTGCACTTACCTGCTTCCTGATACAATACTAAGTATACAGAAATGTTCAAGTGTCTAAATTTGCAGTCTAACCAGGCAAGCACTGGCTGGTTCTTTGGGTACCGTGAACATGAAGTGTGGCCAGTGTGACTGAGGGACTAAATTCTTAATTTTATTTACTTTCAATTAATTAGAATTTAGAAATAAAATTGATTCAGTTACTAAAAAACTTTTCAGTATGTTTGAACAATCTGGGTTTGGAGATCCTTTTCTACAGCAAAACAGTAAGAGCTAAATACAGATCAAGAATTTCCAACGAAGGGCGCCTCGGTGGCTCAGATGGTTAAGCGTCTGCCTTCGGCTCAGGTCATGATCCCAGGGTCCTGGGATCGAGTCCCGCATCGGGCTCCCTGCTCCTTGGGAGCCTGCTTCTCCCTCTGCCTCTCTCTCTCTCTCTCTGTCTCTCATGAATAAATAAATAAAATCTTTAAAAAAAAAAAAAGAATTTCCAACGAAAACTCAGCATCCACACTGAGATCCAGTGTACACACTGGGTTCCAGCAACTTATCACAAAAGGAAAGAAATGTAAAATTTCTCATTAATAATTCTCTATTAACTACATTAGTAATTAAGTTCACTAATTTATACTGATAACGGGGTAAGTTGGATTAAATAAGACACACTAAAAATTTCACAGGTTAAAATTTTTATTTTTTAAGATTTTATTTATTTATTTGACAGAGAGAGAGAGATCACAAGTAGGCAGACAGGCAGGCAGAGGGAGAGGGACAATCAGGCTCCCGCTGAGCAGGGAGCGCGATGCGGGGCTCGATTCCAGGACCCTGGAATCATGACCTGAGCCGAAGGCAGACACTTAACGACTGAGCCACCCAGGCGCCCCTCAGGTTAAAATTTTTATTTGGTTACTAAAAATTATAAAAAATTACATCTGTACCTCACAATATGTATGTATAGTACTGCTCCAGACCCAAGTCTACTTTACAAGAAATAGACAAGTTTATTAAATGAAATACTAGGAAAGGACGCCTGGGTGGCTCAGTCCGTTAAGCCTCTGCCTTCCGCACAGGTCATGATCCCAGAGTCCTGGGATGGACTCCTACATCAGGCTCCTTGCTCAGCAGGGAGCCTGCTTCTCCCTCTGCCTGCCGCTCCCCCTGCTTGTGCGCTCTCTGACAAATAAAATGAAATCATAGGAAAACAACATCATATTGGAATGCCAACATTTTACAGTAAAATTCTCCTGGAACGGGTGCCTGGGTGGCTCAGTCGTTAAGCGTCTGCCTTCGGCTCAGGTCATGATCCCAGGGTCCTGGGATCGAGTCCCACATCGGGCTCCCTGCTCAGCGGGAAGCCTGCTTCTCCCCCTCCCACTCCCCCTGTGTTCCTGCTCTCACTGTCTCTCTCTGTCAAATAAATAAAATCTTTAAAAAAAAAAAAAAATTCTCCTGGAACGTTCAAGAACCAAAACTGTTTTTTTTAAATGCAGGCAAATATTTTAGGTAAAAGGGATCAGATAGCTAAAACAAAATGCAATATGCAAATCTTGTTCGGATCCTAGCTCCCCCAAAAATCCCGACAACTCTATAATAGATACTTTCGGAAAACTGGAGAAATTCTACTTTCTGGAGTTCTGTTTTTAGTAGAAGATTGTCCTGATGCATGCTTACCACTAAGGGGTGAAGTGAATGTCTGCAACTTACCATTAATTGGTTCATCCTAACAATACATATGACGAGACAAAATCCTAATTAGTGAACGTGGATGAAAGTTCCATGGATGCTCGTTTTACTGCCGCTGCATATCTTAAGGACCAATTTCCAGATCAATACCCGAAAGAAAAACCCACCCACTCCCGACATGTTACTTTAGGTCAATTCAATTCCAGCTAACGGCAACGGGCCAGCCTCGTCCTTCCCCCCAGAAACTCCTACACTGGAAGCTCCGGGCGTCGGCAGGGCTCTGCCGCGCTAGGTTTTGTACTTCGGCGAATTCATTCACTCCTGCATTTATCTGTCACACACACGTGCTCCCTAAGAACCTGCGAAGGTCCCTCTCTCCACCGGAGAACTTACCGAATTTCAATAACCGACACCCACAAGTGCACCGCGTGCCCGCCCGCAGGAAACACAACCGCCAGGCTGCCGGGGGCGGGGGTCGCTGGAGCCGGAATCACCGCGACCAGAAAAGGCCTGGCCGGCACGCCTCTCCCCGGGGCTACCGTCGCCGCCCCGGGTACCCAGCCGGCCCGGGCTCTGGGAAGAAGGGAACTTCAACCCTGCGCCTCCCCCTCGGGATCCTTCCTTCCCGCGTAGGCGCTCCAAGCCCGGCAGCTGAGACTGGAAGCCCTTCCCTCAAACGCGGGAGTGGCGCGCGGCCAAGATGGCCGTCGCCTTGCGCATGCGCTTTTCAGGTCTCCGCGAACAGCGCAAGGGGCGGGGCCTCTCCGGAAGGGGGCGCCGCACAGACGCCTGTTGTGCCTACCAACTGGCGGAGGAGGGATCCCGTTTTCGTCCCGCGGGAGGGAAGCTGGCCGTTGGGTCCGAAGCGGCTTATTTTCCTCCCCAGTCCGTGCTCTTACATGTCTTAACTGAATAAGTTTTGTTTTCAAATCTTGGTGCATACGTGAACGCATCATACTCTTCATTGCATAGCTTGTTGCACGTTCCCGGTGGAGATAATGAATACAGTCGCTGCATCGCTGCACTCGAGCTTTTCCTGTGGCCGCATAAAGTCACCGTTCATGATTCAGTTTTTTCAATATAGTTCAGCCTCCTGTCTGTGATTCCCCTTAACCTGGGAAGGGAGCTGCAAACTGCACCTGAGGCGAGAGGGAGAAAACGCTACAACAGCACCTCAGTCCACTACGCTGGAGGTGAAGAGGTGACCCTAAGTTTAAATGAGACGGTTATATAAGCGGTGCCTGGATGACTCCGTGGTTAAGCGTCGGCCTTGGGCTCAGATCATGATCTCAGGGTCTTGGGATCCAGCCACGCGTAGGGCTCCCTGCTTCGCGGGAAGCCTGCTTCTCCCTCTCCCACTCCCCCTGCTTGTGTTCCCTCTCTCGCTGTGTCTCTCTGTCAAATAAATAAAAATCTTAAAAAAAAAAAAAAAGATGGTTTGTCTAGATGGGCGGCTGAGGCTACTGTCTTCTTTACTGGGTTAGGAGAGCAGCTGTTATGCCTAATGGGCCTCTGATTTCCATTATGATTTTGAGTTAAAAGTCTAAGAGCTTGGCCATCCCTTTCAAGTACTAAGAAAAAAAAAACCGCTTATTATAATTTGGAAGACCCAGAGTGGGAAATTTCTCCATATTAGCCATGGCAGAGCTTCAGGGATGTCATTAGTCATGTCATAGAAGGAGGCAGATAATTACATTAAGTTGGAAATGGACAGTCTACAATAAGTCTTAGGAATTCTCTAAATGGTCTTTTGGTGAAAGGGCAGGGAATTCTGAATTGCTGTAATTCTTGGCTTGAGGGATTTGTTTCCCAAGGATATGTCAAGGACTAAGTAGTGAACCTGCTGTTCTGATAGAATTGTAATTTATTCTCAGAAACTCTGAGAAACCTTACTAAATGCAGTCAGGAGGCCAGAGGGGAAACTCTTACAGGGTACCACTCCTTAATCACTATAAGAATTATCAGTTATACACTCCCCAACAGGAGAATCCTCAACGGGAAATTACATCCCCCAACAGAAGATGTACATTGCATCTCCTATAAGAAATAGACTTCCCCAGGGGCACCTGGGTGGCTCAGTTGGTTAAGTGACTGCCTTCGGCTCAGGTCATGATCCTGGAGTGCCAGGATTGAGTCCCACATCGGGCTCCCTGCTCAGCGGGAAGTCTGCTTCTCCCTCTGACCCCTCCCCCCATGCTCTCTCTCTCTCTCTCTCATTCTCTCTCTCAAATAAATAAATAAAATCTTTAAAAAAATTTTAAAAAAGAAAGAAATAGACTTCCCCAGCAACTCAGTCAATGAGAAACTATCATCACCCTGAACTCTTCCTTTTCGCCAATGGACTCTTGTTCAAAACAACCCCTCCCAACTTTCTCCTTCTCCAAAAAACAATGTTTCTCTCCTTTGTTTGTTGGATTAGTGTATGGTTTTTGCTGTAGGTTGTTTGTCCCAAATTGCAGTTCTCTGCTATTCCCAAATAAACCTTTGTACACTTTCCCTAGCTCCTTCCTTTGCTCCTCCTGGGAGATGGGAAAGTGTGTGTAGCTGACACACTGCTCAGAGAAAAATGCATTCAATGAGATAAGATAATGAAGGACAACAAATGTTTTTAAAAACTGCAGTAAAGGGGCGCCTGGGTGGCTCAGTCGGTTAAGCTTCTGCCTTTGGCTCAGGTCATGATCCCAGGGTCCTGGGATCAAGCCTTGAGCCCCCGGGCTCCCTGCTTGGCGGGGAAGCCTGCTTCTCCCTCTCCCACTCCCCCCACCACCCCGCTTGTGTTCCCTCTCTCGCTGTCTCTCTCTCTGTCAAATAAATAAATAAAATCTTAAAAAAAAAATAAAAACTGCCGTAAAATTTAAACTTACCACTTCACTCATCTTTAAATGTACAACTCAGCGGCATTCAGTACATTTACAAAGTTGTCCAACTATCCCCACTGTCCATTTCCAAAACCTTTTTATCATCCAAAACAGAAACTCTGTAGGGAAACAAATATTTTTATGAGACTGGCCAATGTTTTGGTCTCCAAGATCTCTGGAGATGGGAAAGTGTGAGTTTAATTGCAGTAAGACGAGAATGCTGAATTTGTAATGACACAGTAAAATTCTAAAAAAGTCTCAATCCATAAACTTCCTCTCCATGCCCCAAGGTAACCTCTGAAATGGATGTTCACATTTAGACACTTGAACCTCTAGGGAGAAGCAGCCTCCCTTGATATTGAACGTGAATTAACAGAACAAAATTAACTTTCTGGGCACTAATATGATTCCCTTTGGCCTCATCCTATTATTATTGGCCTATTTTGTATATTTCCCACATATGATGACAGTGTTCTAAACACTTTAGCACGAGTGGTAATGAACAATTGTGTTACCTTGGACTTCCTGCTGGCAGCTGAAGCAGGATATGTTCAGCTGCCAACACCTCTGGCTGCACCCAGTTTAATGATTTAATTGGCTTGGCTCTGCATGGGGAGCCTGGCTGAAGTATATCCTCCAGGTATCCCTCATCACCCTACTGGGAGTCATGGTCCTGGTCAGTTTTGTCTGAAGTTCCCTAAAAGAACAGAATCAGGGGCACCCGGGTAGCTCAATCACTTAAGCGTCTGACTCTTGGTTTTGGCTCAGGTCATGATCTCACCATCCTGGGATCGAGCCCCACATCAGGCTCTACACTCAGCACAGAGTCCGCTTCAGGTTCTCTCTCCCTCTCCCTCCTGCTCACTCTTGCTCTCTCTCTCTCAAATAAATAAATAAATACAATCTTAAAAAAAAGGAAAGAACAGAATCAATTCTGGTATAAGCCCCCATGGGTACAATTAATTACAGTATCTGTGTTAGCCTCCTATTGCAGCTATAACAAGTTACCAGAAACTTAGTAGCTTAAAACAAAACAAATTTATTATCTCATAGTTGTGAAGGTCAGGCATTTGAAATGGGTCTCATTGGGCCAAATTCAGTGTGTCCAGAGGGCTGTGTTTCTTCTGGAGACTCTAGGGGAGAATTCGTTTCCTTAACTTTTCAGCTTCTAGAGGCTGTCTCCATTCCTTGGCTCATAACCATAAATCACTCTGATCACCGCTTCCATTTTCACACTTCTTCCTCTCTGACCCTACTGCCTCCCTCTTTCACTTATAAAGATCCCTGTGATTACATTGGGCCCACCTCAATAATTCCCGCATCTCAAGAACCTTAATTTAGCCCCACCTGCATAGTCCCCTTTGGCATACAAAGTAATACATTCACAGGTTCTGGGGATTAGGACATGGACATCTTTGGCAGGGGCATTATTCTGCCTACCACAAAACAAACAAACAAACACCATCTAAAAAGAATTCTTCGCTAGATACATGAAAAATCGGGGGCCAGAGTTGTAGAGAAATGACTCTGCTGTTGCCCCCTTGCTACTTTGTATCTATCCACATAGGCCATGCAGGCAAAGGCTTGACCTGTGGCCAATCTGAATGTTGGCAGAATGCCCTGTGATTCTCCCAGAACATGAAAGGATAGAAGGCCTGTAAGGAGCCCCTATGAAGCCATCTCCCACTCACCTCTCCCGGGAAACTGTCAGAAGACAGTTTTTCATTGCCTCCTAGGTTCTGATGAGGTAAGGGGTTTTTTGCCCTGCCCCTTCAGAAGAGAAATGCAGAATATAAAACTGCTTAGGTGCAGTCTAGATTGGGCTCTTTAGCTATGGGGAGGAGGCACAGACACAGAGTACAGGTTAAAAAGTTGATGGTCATTTGTGGCTAGTGTTATCTATTTAGTCTAAGGGGATTCGTTCTACTCTGGGGTATTGGAAGCAGGTCCAAATTTGTTCCACAGTGCCTTTAAGAGAGCACAGCACGGGGATGTCTGGGTAGCTCAGATGGTTAAGCATCTGCCTTTGGCTCAGGTCATGATCTTGGGGTCTTGGGATCGAGCCCCTGTCGGGCTCCCTGCTCAGCGGGGAGTCTGCTTCTCCCTATCCCTCCTACCCCTGCTCGTGCTCTCTCTCTCTCTCAAATAAATAAAATATTTAAAAGAGAGAGAGTGAGAGAGCACAGCATGTGGTCTGTGGGAGAGGATGCCTTTTTCTCCTGTGAAACTTTTATTGAGTAGAACATATTAGCCAAACTTATAATTTCGGCTCAAACGTCATCCATTAAGGCAGTAATATCTGGGAGGGGTGCTCTAATGAAGGGAATAATCATGTTTAACTATAGTCTATGGTCAGCTTCATTTATGCTTAGTGGCTTTAAGCACAGGCTGCACCAGGAACTAAAAGGTGAAATGGCAGGAACCGGTGTCCCTTCTTTCACTAAGTTGGCGAGGATGGCCTGAACTCCTTCAGCACCTTTCTCAGCCGGTAGTTCCTGCAGCATATTGACCACCTCCGCTGATAGAGGAAAGTTAACTAGTTCTCAACGGCTGGTGCCCACCAATAGCAAAAGCTTTCAGCTTGTTTCATGAGGTTGGCTCAGCAGGTCCCATTTCAATAATGGGGAAAAGGGACTGTCTGGGAGGAACAATCAAGACAGAATCATCTTTTAGCAAAAGTGGGCCAATTTTACTAGTTAAGCTGATAATCGTTAATCCTCCTCCCAAGCCATTCATTTCCTGGGCTTGGGGAGAGGGAGTGCTTTCTTGGGGTAGGCCCTTCATCATAGAGATGCTGTGTATTTCCTCCTCCAAGAAAGAGCCTTTCCTTTTTTTTGCCTTCCCCTTTGCCTTTGTGTCTTTTAGTACTTTTTGGAAGGTCACTGGCAAAGCAGAGGATAAATTGTCTCAGTTCTTACAGTGGTGACACTGTACTTTTTTTTCTCTTTTCCAGCAGAGGGGACCAGTCCTTTTTTCCCAGGATCCTGAATTCTGTCATGTTGCACCTCCCCCAGGAGTTTGGGCTCTTTCCTCCTCTGGGTGGCATCCTGGTAAGAAGCTGTGGTAAGCAGAACCCAACACCCATCTTGTGGTTTAGAACATTCCTTCAGTAAAATAGCCACCTTCTTTGGGCTCCTGGGAAGGGCAGGGATATAAACTTCTTTGACTTTACTTTTTTTTTTTCTTAAGATTTTATTTATCTGACAGAGAGCACAAGCAGAGGGAGAGAGAGGGAGAAGCAGGCTCCCTGCTGAGCAAGGAGCCCGACGTGGGACTCAATTCCAGGACCCTGGGATCATGACCCTGGCCGAAGGCAGCTGCTTAACCAACTGAGCCACCCAGGCGTCTCTACTTTTTTTTTTTTAAGATTTTTATTTATTTATCTGAGAAAGAGAGAGCACAAGCAGGGGGAGGGGCAGAGGGAGAAGCAGACTCTGCTGAGCAGGGAGCCCGATTCAGGGCTCGATCCCAGGACCCCAGGACCGTGACCCAAGCCGAAGGCAGATGCCTACCTAACCCACTGAGCCACCAGGCACCCCTTGACTTTAGTTACTTTAAGTAATGTTTTAGCTGGCTCGGCCCAAGAATTGGAGGTCTTGATGTTCCTTTGAGGAGGGGCCGGAATGCCATCCTTGACAGCAGATCTGAGAGGGACTACAGCTAAAGCCTGCTAGCTGCGCTTAGGAGACCTGCCATCTCTGCCTTATGGGCTTATTAACTTGTAGCAATCCCCAAGGACATGGACATCCTTTTGTCTCAGAGTACCCCAAAACACCAGCCTGGTCACAGGGACCTCCTCTTACCACAGCCCATGAAGGGGTCAGGGACTGGTCACCCCCAGCCCTTAAATCGCAGCTCCCGAAGCCCCGCCCCTTACGCTGTGCGTGAATCAGAAACCGGAAGCAGAAATGAGCTCTTGCGCGTGCGCGAGTTGGCGGCCATATCTACGCGATCCCCAGCTAGCGTCTGGGCTAGTGTTTTGCCTGAGTTCGGCGCGTCCTTCCAGGCTGGGTCTGACCAGCCCCAGGTCCGGCCTGCGGGAGGGGGAGAGGTCGGCATTGGGAGGACCGCCGCTCTGGCCGTGCCCCCTGCCCCCGCCGGAATCCAGCGCGGGGGACCTGCCCCGGCCGCGGCTCGTCCCAAACTCACTGAATCAGGAGCTCTGGGCTGCGTCCAGCAGCCGGGTTGAGTCGGCTGCAGGCTAGAGTTAGAAAACCACTCTCCTATGTAATCGGCCTTCCAAAGCATCCTTTGCTGTCTTTAAGGAAAGTAAAAGCATCCCTGCCATTCGGTCACGGGGACGAGCGCCTCCACCTCGTCTGTACGCTGGTCAGTGGATTTCGGCGTGTTCGGTGAGCACCGGGTGACATTTGCCTCAACTCCGTTCCCATCTCCCCTCCTGGTGCAGGAGGTATTTCATCCGTGAATTTTACCTTGCCTGTGGGCATCAGTTTGATACATTATACTCAAGTACATAAATGTGAACTGATTACTTAGTATCTCTGTAACCCCCTTCATCGTCGAATGCAGCTATAAATTTTAATCATTTATCTG
The DNA here is from genome assembly GCF_003265705.2 of Callorhinus ursinus. Taxonomy (NCBI): domain Eukaryota; kingdom Metazoa; phylum Chordata; class Mammalia; order Carnivora; family Otariidae; genus Callorhinus; species Callorhinus ursinus. Next base: position 237,229 of record NW_027397144.1, on the reverse strand, counting down.
TAGATTATTTTGAATTTCACACCGAGAGTGACATCATGTGCCATTTTCAGCGTTTTCTCTTTTATTCCTGTACCTTGCATTCTTTTTTATTTATTTAGTGTGTTTGCTAGGACCTCCACTTCAGTGGACAGACAGTACTAGAGTGGCATATAATTTACATCCTTGCCTTGTTCCTGATCCCAGACGGAATTATTCTATCATTTCAGCATTTAAATGGGATGTTTGTGGGGCGCCTGCATGGCTCAGTTAAGTGACTTTTTTTTTTTTTTAAGAGAGAGCGAGGGTAGGGAGAGAGAGAATCTTAAACGGATTCCCCAATGAGTGGGGGAGCCCCACCCCGACCTCTGGGACTGGATCTCACAACCCTGAGATCAAGACCTGAAACTGGGGCGCCTGGATGGCTCAGTTGGTTAAGCGTCTGCTTTTGGCTCAGGTCATGCCTGGGATCCAGCCCCGCGTCGGGCTCCCTGCTCAGCGGAGAGTCTGCTTCTCCCTCTGCCTCTCCCCCTGGCTTATGCTCTCTTTCTCACTCACTCTCTCTCTCAAATAAAATAAAATAAAATCTAAAAAAATAAAAAAGACCAGAACCTAAATCAAGAGTACCGCGCTTAACCGACTGAGCTACCCAGGTGACCCCAGTTATAATGTCTTGGTCTCAGCTCAGGTCTTGATCACAGGGTCGTGAATTCAAGCTCTGCTAGGCTCTACACTTGGCACTGAGCCTCCTTTAAAAAAAAAAAAATGTTTGCTGTAGGTGTTGTAGATGATAATTATTTTTTCCTAATTAAAGTTATTCTCCTCTAGTTCTAATTGGTTAAATGATCAGCAATGGATATTGATATAGATCGGTCACTATTTTGTATCTAAGAGGAAGAGCCATATGATCTTTTAATATTAATGCGATGATTATATTAATTGAGGATTTCATTTTTAACCACCTTTCATTCCTGGGAGGAAATGAACTTGGTTTGTGATTATACCCTCATTATTCAATTCTTGATTGTACTAAAACTTTTTTTTTTTAAAGATTTTTATTTATTTGAGAGAGAGCATGGGGGGGGAGGGTCAGAGGGAGAAGCAGACTCCCCGTTGAGCAGGGAGCCCGATGCAGGACCCAATCCTGGGACTCTAGGATCATGACCTGAGCCGAAGGCAGTCGCTTAACCAACTGAGCCACCCAGGCGCCCCTGTACTAAAACTTTGATATTATTTTGCATTCATATGTGTGAATGAGATCTTTCCTGTTTTGTTTTGAGTTGTCCTTTTTAGGCTTGGGAACACTCAGGAAAACAGTATTTTCCATCCCTACAATGGAATTATGAATCCTTTACTTATTTGGTGAACTTACATGTGAAACAATTTGTAATTCGTATTTCCTTTGTGGGCATGTTTTAAACTACTGTTTTTTTTTTCTTTTCCTTTAGGATTGGATGTAATCAAGTTTTGTATTTATTTTAGATCATTGCCAGAAAGTTGTACTTCTTTCTAGCAATTCATTCAGTATATGTACATTTGCATGTATATTCTCTTAACTTTTTTGTTGTATTCTCCCTTCAACATCTGTGATTATGATTCATTCATAACTCTTTGTCTATGCTCTGTTGTTAAAATTGCTAAAGCTTTGTTGATTTCATTAGTTTTCAAAGGACACCTTGTTCATTTTTATGATTCTTTTTATTTTTTAAAAATATTAATTTTGTCCTATTTTCATTTTTCTAAACCTTTATGCTGTTCTTTTTCCATCCTTTAAGTTAATGGTTAGCCCACTCATACTGATTTTATTTTCTCTGGGAGTTGATGATATTCATATAAATATGTAAATATATGTACCACACCAACTGTGGATTTCCAGTGTTATCTGAAACACTTCTTTTAATTTTCTGCTTCTTCCCGGCCACAAAAGTAGTCCTAACTGGCTAAACATAAATGTGTATGTGCCTGTTTATCCCTGTAATGTGCTGCATTATTTTGTATCATATACCACACCTGATACATTTTGTTCATTTACTGCCCTCCCTCAAATGATTATAACATCCATGTCCTTTAGGATTTTTCTGTTTTGTTCAGTGCTATATCCCCTGTGACTGTATGTAGTGGGATTGGGGTAAATATTACCTAAGTAAATATGAAATAAAGAAGCAAGAGGTAGGGGCCTTAAGGGAAGTGTCCTTGCTCAAAAAAGGGGGCTTAGAGGCACTTGGGTGGCTCAGTCATTAAGCATCTGCCTTCGGCCCAGGTCATGGTCCCAGGGTCCTGGGATCGAGCCCCACATTGGGCTCCCTGCTCCGCGGGGAGTCTGCTTCTCCCTCTCCCGCTCCCCCTGCTTGTTTTCCCTCTCTCGCCGTGTCTCTCTCTGTCAACTAAATAAATAAAATCTTTAAAAAAGCGGGGGGGCTTAGTCAAGAGGAGCTCAAAGATAAAACATTTATTTATTTATAAGAGGATTATTTATTTCTCTCTCTCTCTCTCTCTCTCTCTCCAGAGAGGCGCACAGGAGAGAGACAAACAGACTTTGCACTGAGCACAGAGCCTGATGCAGGGCTTGATCCCTTGACCCTGAGATCATGACCTGAGCTGAAATCAAGAGCCAGATACTTAACCAACTGAGCCACCCAGGCGCCCCAAGATAAAACATTTAAATAGAATACTTCATTTGCCTACTTTCCATAGTGCACAGCAGGGTTCTAGGCTAGACTCTGGTAATGTTAGTAATAAGAGCCTCACTAACAACTAAATTGTAAGGTGTATGTTCAGAAATACACTCATTGGGAGTTTAGGCTTTGAAGACAAACAGGCCTGCATTCACACATCTGTCTATGTATCACACCCTGTGTTACATACACCTCAGCAGCTTTCTGACTGGGTAACATTGAGTGTATGGTTAATTGGTTCTCAGATTTCTCAACTATAAACTGGTTGTAATAATACCTGATTTGCAGAGCTTCTATGAAAGAAAAGCTCTTTGCAAGATCACATCATGGTTGCTTAAATGGCACATTATTAATTCAGTAAAGAATGTTGTGGTTTTTTCAGTTTTAAAATATACTACTTGATCCACTGCCTGGAAAAAACTGTTGTATTTTCATTATTTTAAATTTATGTAATAGAGCTGCAGATATTACTATTGGAGATGACATGTTGCTAAGTTCACTTCAGGCGTTCTTGTCCTCTCTTCTGTACTGTGTAGGCACAGTTTAGGACAAGAGTCACAGCATGGCAGTCTTCCCTGCCTCCTGCATGTAGAATTCAGTCTGTTGATGCTTTTTCGTAAAAATCAAGTTTCAGAGGCCCTGCAGCCCATGGAGGGGAGGGTTCAGTGGTCAGGGGCTGAGCAGTAATTCCTGTTAGCTGCCAGTGGTGCAGAAGTAAGAAATACTGGGAGTGGAGCCCCCAGAAGTTGCATCTATAAATGCTTTTTTTGGATCTGACACAGTGTCAAAGTTATGGTTGAAGGCATTGTCTGCTGTTTTTTGTTTTTCATTATCATGGGAAAACTGACAGTTAAACTTTTTTAGATTTCAATTAACTTAGAACATGGGACTTTTAACCTTTTTTTTTTTTTTTTTTAATTAGCAAGGACCCCAGCAATGTTTTTTTTTAGCTCTAGAGGAGATAAGATTACTCCACCTCCTTACAAGATCAGTGTGTATTTGGTTGGGTGTCTTGGGGGTATGCTTTATGTCTGTGTGTGTGTGTGTGTGTGTGTGTGTTTTGAGGGGAGTGGTCCCTCATAACGGATATGCTGCAGCATCCAGGCTCATGAGTTGTGGAAATTGTGGGGAGACCTGGATTCTCGTGTTTTCTTTCTCCTGCCTCAGCTCTAATTTCTCAGTACTCTTGACTTTCTTCATGAAGGGAACATGGAAGAAGAAAGAAAAGTTGCAGAGTTACAGAAAAATATGACACAGGTAAGTAGGTGCTAATAATTCTCCAAAAGAATTTTCCATTCTACCAGGTCCTTGACCTCCTAATTGTTTAGAGCAGTTGTTAGCGATCTATTTCTCTGTTGGGCCACATTGTAAGTGTCTTAGGCATTGAAGGCTATAGAGTTTCTATTGCAATTAAACCACCAATTTAGTTTGAAAGCAGCCACAGACAGTACATAAACAAATGTTTTATTGTGTTCCAATAAAACTTTACCCAAGCAAGTTGTAGGCTGGATTTAGCCCATGTGCTATAGTTTGCTGACCCCTGGCCTAGAATACAATATGGCCAGCTGTGGGCCTGAGGTGAAAGTTATATTTCTGCAAGCTCCTGGGCCTCAGGTTTGTGGGAAGATAAGTAAGTAAGTAAGTAAGTAAGTAAATAAGTAAGTAAGTAAGTGTAAGTAAGTAAATAAATAAATAAATAGAAAGAAAGAAAGAAAGAAAGAAAGAAAGAAAGAAAAAAAGGAAAGCTTCCTATTCCTCAAGTGTGTTTTTATGCATTTAAACCTCACTTGGATTTGACCCAGTCTTTCATGTTGTGCTGAGTGCTGTGGTGGGAAAGAAGGAAGCAGGTGAAATTGTTTGTGTAACAAGAAATTGCTGGTGTCAGTGTGGAAATTAACTCATCTCTAGAGCATTTCTGTCATTTCTGCTATAGGCTCTGGACTGTCCTGGATCATAAGACTGGAAATGGTCACCATCAAACTGTGCAAGAGATAAATTTGGTGTTTTAGAAGTGTGGTTAGATACATGAGACTGGATGGGGTCAGTTAGGAAGGATGTAATGGGTAGATGTTGGGAGACCATAAAATCTTCAGAACTTCCTCTGAATTGATTCTCAGTTCCCCAGTATTAGCAACTTCATCAATCTTCCTGCACACATGGGGAGAGTGAGCACCTTTCTGAAAAGAATATATGTGGGATGTTTTAGGACTCTGTGGTCTTTGAGGATGTGGCCGTGGACTTCACCCAGGAGGAGTGGGCTCTGCTGGATTTTGCTCAGAGGAGCCTCTACAGAGATGTGATGCTGGAAAACTTTCAGAACCTGGCCTCCCTAGGTAAGAATGGCAACATTCCTTCATTTAGTTGTTTAGAAAACAATTTTACTAATTGACCTTGTTCTAGGATTTAGGCTGAGGAATTGGAATGAATTGGTAAATAAGACCGACATGGTCACAGACCCCAAGGAACTTTAGTGGCTTTACCATGAAAATAAACATCTGTGTAGTGAACTGCCTTTTTCTTTTTCTTGTGGTTAAAAGCCTTGAGGCTTATTAAGTGTTAAAAGTGCTGACATAGACTTCAGGGGTCACTTTGGGCCTTAGGGAGGTTTGTGGTTTGGGTCCTTATGAGAATTTTAATGATGTCAATGGTCTTTACTCAGAAACATACCTGTAAACAAGGTGGGGGGGTTATTACTCAGTGCAGGGAGGGAGAACATATGACATGGGAAGCTGTGGTGTGTCTCAGAAAGAAAGTGTTAAAAAGTACATATTACAGGGTTTGTACTTTGGGTGAGTGATTTGGGGATGGTCTGTGGAAGTAGGCTGTATTGGTTTCCTAGGCCTTTCATAACAAAGTACCACAATCTGTGGCTAAAAACAGCAGAAACTTATTTTTTCACATTTCTGGAGACTGGAAGTACAAACAAGGTGTCAAGTAGGACCATGCTCCTTCTGAAGGCTCTATGGGAGAAATCTCTCCTTGTCTCTTCCTAGCCTCTGGTGGTTGCCAGCAATACTTGGCGTTTCTTGGTTTGCAGTGATATCATTCTTTTTTTTTTTTTTTTAAGATTTTATTTTTAGGTGATCTCTACACCCAACGTGGGGCTAGAACCCACAACCCTGAGATCAGGAGTCGCATGCTCTACCGACTGAGCCAGCCAGGTGTCCCATGCAGCTAGATCATTCTAATCTTTGCCTTTGTCCTCACATGGCCTTTTCCCCTTTGTCTCTATGCCCCTCCTTATAAGGACACTAATCAATGGATTTAAGACCCACCCTAATCCAGTATAACTCCTTCTTTACTTGATTATGGCTACAAAGACCCTATTTCCAAATAAAGTAACATTCTGAGCTTTCAAGTGAACATGACATTTTATTTTGACACACTTACTTTTTTTTAGAGCAGTTGTAGATTCACAGCAGATGTGAATGGTAGATACAGAGACTTCTGCTCCCACATAGGTAGAGCCTCTTCCACTATCAGCATCTCCTACCAGAGTGGTACATTTGTTACAATTGATGAACCGGAATCGACACATCATCATCACCCTGAGTCCATAGTTTATGCATTAGGATTCACTCTTGGTGAAGTCATTCAACACAGAATACATTCTGTGGCTTGGGCAAATATGTAGTGGTATACATCATTATAGTATCATTTAGAGTAATTTCACTGTCCTAAAAATCCTCTTTGCCTCATCAGTTCATCTCCTTCCTCGCTAACCTGTGGCAACCACTGATCTTTTTACTGTCCCCATAGTTTTGGCTTTTCTAGAATGTCATGTAGTTGGAATCATATGGTATATAGATTTTTCAGTGGTTTCTTTCACTTAGTAATATGCATTTATGCCTCTTTAATGTCTTTACATGGCTTGATAATTCATTTCTTTTTAATTCAGAATAGTATTTCATTGTCTGGGTGTACCGCAGTTTTATTCATCCATTCACCCTCTGAAGGACATCTTAATTCTTTCTAATTTTGGGCAGTTGTGAATAAAGCTGCAGTAAAACATGCATGTGCAGGTTTTTGTGTGGACGTGTTTTCAGCTCCTGTGGGTAAATTCCAGGGAGTGTGATTGCCTGATCATATGGTAGGATTAGTTTTGTGAGAAGTTGCCAAACTGTCTTCCAGAGTGCTGTACCATTTCACATTCCCCCCAGCAGTGAATGAGAGTTCCTGTTCTACAGCCTTGCCAGCATTTGTTGGTGTCAGTGTTCTGTATTTTAGCTGCTCTCATAGGTGTGTGGCGGTTTCTCATTGTTTTAATCTGCATTTTCCTGATGACATATGGGACTATCTCTTCATATGGTGTTTTCCTCGAGGAATTTCCTTGTTTTGCATTTTACATTTAGGTCTTTGATCCATGTGATCCATTTTGGGTTGATTTTTGTGAAGAGTGTAAAAGTCTGTGTCTAGATTAATTTTCTTGCATGTTGATGGCTAGTTGTTTCAGTCTCTGTTGAAAAGACTTCTTCGTGTATTGCCTTTGATCCTTTGTCAAAGATCCGCTGACTATGTTTATGTAGGTCTATTTCTGGGCTCTCTATTCTGTTTCATTGATCTGTTTGGACATATATTTTCAAGGGAGACTGTTCGACCCAGTCCAGGTGGTCACTTTAGATTGGATGCTGATAAAAAGAGGTAGAAATTTTATTATTGAGTATTTTATGGGTGGCACAGTCACTTTTTTTGGGGGGGGTCATCCTTAGATTAAATTATGTAGTGGCCTTATTTTGTTTAATTTTATCATGGTCTCAGAGTAATCTTGTTTAAGATTGGTATTCTGTGAGATTATTAATGTGCAATAGGAGAACAAAATGTCCTGGCTATATCAGACCAGCTGCTAATATTAATATTGAAGTTTAGATAATGAATATCACATCAGTTCTAGAAATCAGAGGCTGTGTCATTGTCTTTGTCATTGTCTACTCCCCCATCCTGCTCCTGCTTTAAAAAAACTTTTGACAAACATTTTGTAGAAATTCAATTTGCTCTTGCCCATTATTACAGTATCAGAAGGGCAAAATTTTGACCCTGTCTCATGGAAATGTTTATGGTTCCTCATTATTTTCCGTCATGATAAGCCTTTCTGCATTAACAGGGTATCCACTGCAGACACCATATCTGATCTCCCAGTGGAAACAAGAGGAGGACCTGGAGACAGCAGAAAGAGGACCTATCCAGGGGGAGCACCAGGAAGGCAAGAAACCTTGGGAGAAACTGTTCTGGTTGGGGGATATTATGTTTGGAAAAATCAAATAAAAGCAAAACAAAACTTTGTTTTGTTTGAGGGGTGTGATCTTCTAGATACCTTAGATTACTATTTTGACTTTTTATCAGTATTCTCACACTTTCCTTGTTCTTGGGAAAGACGGTCCATATTTCCTCTTGTAAGTTAGTATTTGGTCATTTGCATTTTAGGAAGGAACTGGTTCCTTTTTGTTTTGTTTTCCTTTTTAAGTTTTATTTAAGCAATCTCTACAACCCGCATAGGGCTCAAACTCATGACCCCAAGATCAAGAGTTCCATGCTCTTCTGACTGAGCCAGCCAGGTGCCCTTTGTTCTCCTAATAAGACCTTATTTGTGTTACTATCAGTCTCAGTCTTGATGGAATTATTTCTTGCTTACCATTTTGACCCTTGTGTATATTACCAAAGTCCTGAAACAGCTACGTTGCCAGAAGTCCTTTTCCTTATAGGTGCCTCTGCCTTTTTGTTTCAGGTTTTGAGATTCAACTTAAAACTAATGAATCAGTAGCTCCACAAGATATTTATGGACAGAGAATATCCAGTGAACAGAAAATAGTAAGATTCAAAAGGAATGATTCTTGCTCATCCATTTTACACAAAAACTGGGAATACCATGGTATTTGTTATCAGAACAAAAACCATGAGAGACATTTGAGGTGAGTGCCATTCAAAAAAGAAAAAGTATGCCTCGAGAGAGAATCTTAAAATGTCATAAAACTTAAAAAATGTGTACCTAGAACTTGTTCAAAAATTGTGATTTCATAAAGAATTTTTCCAAGATTTTTTTCCCCCCAAAAATGACATTGAGATCTTCAATGTTTGAAACATAGTTCAATTATAAGCAATTACCAGAAAAATTGTATGTCAAAAAAACCTCAGTGATAATATTGGCTATTGTAGACCCTTCTGTGAGGACTTTGAACTTGTAACTTGACTGGGCAGAAAATGTAGTCACTGAACATGATAAAATTATATTCATTACTAATAATGTGCTTTTATTTTTAAAAGAAGTCCAGTTGTGGAGAACATCTATGAATGTAATGAAGAAAATTGGTGTGGACAAGACTTCGGCCAAACTTCACATCTTAATATACTCAAGAGAACTACTGAAGTGAAGTCCTATGAATGCCACGAGTGTAAAATGGCCTTCACGGACCATTTATCCCTTAAGAATCACATCAGGTCTCACACTGGAGGCAAACCCTATCAATGTAAAGAATGTGGGAAAGCTTTCCATTTTCTTGCTTGTTTTAAGAAGCATGTGAAAAATCCCACTGAAGGGAAACCTTATGAATGTAAAGAATGTACAAAAACCTTCGGTTGTTCTTCCTTCTTTAGGGCACATATGAAGATTCACACTGGAAAGACAAGCTATGAATGTAAGGAATGTGGAAAAACCTTTAGCTGTTCTTCATCCCTGACAGAACACAAAAGGATTCACAGTGGAGATAAGCCTTATGAATGTAGGGAATGTGGGAAGGCATTTAGTTGTTCTTCCTCACTCTCCAAACACAAAAGAATTCACAGTGGAGATAAGCCATATGAATGTAAGGAATGTGGGAAAGCCTTTAGTTCTTCCTCTCACCTTATAATACATATAAGAATTCATACTGGAGAGAAGCCTTACGAATGTAAAGAGTGTGGGAAGGCCTTCAGCGAGTCCTCAAAACTCACTGTACACGTCAGAACACACACAGGAGAGAAACCCTATAAATGTAAGGAATGTGGGAAAGCCTACAACTGTCCCTCCTCCTTAAGTATCCATATGAGAAAACACACTGGAGAGAAACCCTATGAATGCCTGGAATGTGGAAAAGCCTTCTATCTTCCCACTTCCCTTAATACGCATGTGAAAAATCAAAGTAGAGAGAAACCCTATGAATGTAAGGAATGTGGAAAAGCCTTTAGTTGTCCCTCATCCTTCAGAGCACACGTGAGAGATCACACTGGAAAGATACAATATGAATGTAAGGAATGTGGGAAGGCCTTTAGCCGTTCCTCATCCCTCACTGAACACTTAAGAACTCACACTGGAGAGAAGCCTTATGAATGTAAAGAATGTGGGAAAGCCTTTATTAGTTCCTCCCACCTTACAGTACATATAAGAACTCACACTGGAGAGAAACCTTATGAATGTAAGAAATGTGGCAAAGCCTTTATTTATCCCTCAGCTCTGAGGATCCACATGAGAACACATACTGGGGAGAAACCTTATGAATGTAAGGATTGTGGGAAAGCCTTTCGTCATTCTTCATACCTTACTGTCCATGTGAGGACGCACACTGGTGAGAAACCCTTCGAATGTCTGGAATGTGGGAAAGCCTTCAGTTGTCCCTCATCCTTTCGAAGACATGTAAGAAGCCACACTGGAGAGAAACCATATGAATGTAAGGAATGTGGGAAAGCCTTTGTGTGTCCTGCCTACTTTCGAAGACATGTGAAAACTCACACTAGGGAAAACGTATAAATGCTGTGAAATGTGGGAGCGTCTGCAAGGCGTTTTCACCTCATAGCATATCTGGAACGTTGTGGAGATGGGCCATGAATGTAAGAAAGCAAGAAAGTGTTGCTTATCTGTTTGAGGACTTGAGAACTCACAGCTAAGAGAAGCCTGTGTCCATACACCTTGTGGGAATGCCTTTGTGAATGTCACTTCCGGCGTGTAAGAAAATTCACACGAGAAGCACAGATCAGGGCCTCACCTGTAAAGTGGACTGCTGGCTCATTGATACTCGGTTTCTGTTTTCTGATACGAATATTTAAGGTGATAAATTTTCCTCTAATACCTTTTCAGGTCTGACCACATTTTATTATAGGTACTTTTATTTTGGCCAAGATGTAAACGTTCTTTACGTTATAAAATCTTTTGGACCCATAGGGGATTCAAGGTGTTTTTCAAATGCCTGCAGGAGTGATCTTTTTTTTTTAATTAGTATCTAATTAATACTCATTGTTCTCCAGGTGTGCAGTATCACACCTGTTATGGTATCAACACTTTGGTATTTGTAATTTCTTTTGTAATTTCTTCCTTGTAATTGGTCATTTCATTTTGATCTAGTTATGGCAGATACTGGAAATTGCCTACCCAATTTTTTTTCCTTTTTTTTTTTTAACTAAAAGAACCTAAAGTTTTTCAGGTTATCAGTTTTTATTATTAGAAGCTTTTTCTGTCTAATAAGCCATTTCAACAGAAATTAATAAGGGCAAGTTCTCAAAAGAAGAGTCGCATCTAATACGTTGTTTTTATATTTTCTCTGTCCTTGCTCATGGCTAGGAATTGGACCCAGTGTTTTGAGTTTAAAAAGGGACCTTCTGACAAGAAAGCTAGAAGTAGAGTTGGTTCAGCTGGCTTGTGTGTGTTAATTTGGACATGGTTGGGATTCCATTTCTCAGAATCATTTCCCTATCCAGTCCCAGGTTAGAGTTGTCTGAAACAGAGTTTGCATGAGAATTGGAAGGCAGCGGGAAAAAGCTATTATTCTTCATTTAGTGGGGCCATAGGATGGAGACAGATACATAGGGGCATGGTGAGCTTCAGTGTCCGGCTCATTTCCTGATGATCGGACCCACCAATCAATACTAGCTTGAAACAGAACATTAAATGCTTTTACTTCAGTAAAGTCAGAGGCAGCAGCTCCATAGACCTTTCCATAAGTTCCTCCATCACGGTCATACACAGCTTCTTAGGTTTTCTGGCAAGTTCCAGCATTGTCCTTTTGCTGAGCTGACAGTCCCTCTGGCACATCAGCCGGCTCTATAGAGGTGGCCCCATTTTGGAGCAGGATTGTTATCTGTGTATAGTGCAATCCCATCGTGTCACTTTGCTCAAGGGGAAAGACATCTGTGCAAGTCCACTGGCATCTCCAGCAAGAAGGGCTGTGGGCAGTAAGGAAAATCAGGTATCAGCGAGGTGAGCATCAGACAGGCATCATCCTATTTTAGTGGAGGAAGATTTATATTTGACACCTTCAGATTTTTCTGCTTTTTTATTTGAGAAAGATGAAAGTTCTTTGGTTTGTGCTTCTTCAGGTACATCTGGCTACACTTTTCCCTTCCATTATATTTCCCCTTTATTTCAAAAGTAGACCTATGCCACTTTCCCTTCATCATTTTCTGCTGTTTTAGTAAAGCATATATATGCTACTGTGCACGACATGTGCTAATTTTAAGTGTACAGCTTGATGAAATTTCACTTGTACATACCCGGGTAAACAGAACATTCCCAGGATTCCAGAAAGTTTATTTATCTGCCTTCTCAATAATTGCTCCACAGAGGAAACCACAATTTGACTTTTATTCAGTTTATTAGGTTTGCTTCTTCTTGATCTTCTTGATCTTTATGTAAGTGCTTAAATACAATATGTACAATTATATGTTTGACTTCTTTTCTCAGCATGATGTCTAGTTTGCCTTTTAATTGCTCCTTTTACTGACTTATTTCTCTTGGTATATGTTTTGTTTGTAGGAATGGGATCACTGACTCATAGGGTAGACTTTAGCTTTAGTTTTAATAGGTATTCCAGTTTTTCAAAAAGGTGGATTCCACCTATCATCCTAAAAGCAATGCATGCAAATTCCAGTTGTTCCACCTAGTTGGCCAGCCCTTTCTAATCTTAGGCATCCAGCAGAGGACATGGTAATATCCTGCTTTGGTTTCAGTTTGCAGTTACCTGATATGTAGTGATGGTAAATGCTTTTTTATGTGCTTATTGGCTATTTGGATATCTTTTATGAGGGCACCCTGTTGAAGCATTTCCCCCATTTTTGGTTCCTTTTTTATTTGAAGGGTTTCCTTCTAGTTACTGTCTTCTTTTGTATGTATGTGTGTCTCTGTGTCTAGTTACATACACATAAATAAAACCATGTGTTATATATCATGTATTCATAACTTAACATAGATTATATATACATATATTGCAGATAACTTTTCCCCACCTCTGGCTTGTTTTTTCACTCTTCTCGTATGTATAAGCTATAAAGGAAATTTATTGGTTTGATTATTGAAGAAGTCCTTCGGGGATGGCTGGGATCCTGGGGCTAAAAAGCTGTTATCTGGATGAGTTCAGTGTCCGTATCTTGGCTCTGTATCTTCTTACATTTAGCTATTCTTCCTGGCAGGCTATTTTTCTCTACCATAGTTCCCAGAAGATCCAGGCTGCTTTCTTTCTAGGTTGAAGTCTCAGGAAGAAAAGAGCGATGGTCTTTTTGAACAACTCCAATATGATCATTATAATAGAATCTGATTGGCTCACTTGCTAATAGTTATCTAATCACTGTGGCCAAAGGAATGTAATACTCTGATTTGTTTAGGACTGGCTCCTGTGTTCATCCAGAAACCAGAGTAGGGTTGCACCAACTGAGTCAGAGTGTGATGTGTACGGAGAGGGGAGGAGGCAGCAGGGGGCAAGTGGGGTAATATTGTCAGCTAGCATGTTGTGCTTACTAGGGTCTTAGCAACAGGAGGGAACTGAGGTCTGGCAACTCACCAGGGGCTGAGTAGTTCTAGAAATCCTTTCAGAAAGGTTAGATGCCATCTGTTAAAATATCTTCAGATTGCTAAAGGTGGCTTCTCAACCTTTATGTTGCTTTGCGGTACATTTAGAAATCTGGTAGTGAGAGACTTAAAACATTTTTATTCTTTAAGATTGTCCTGCCTTCTCTATTCCTCATTTGTTTCTATATTATTTTTAGAACTTCCTTATCAGTTTTCACAAATATGCTGAGAGTGTGTTTGGAGTTGCATTGACGATGCCATTACCTGAATGAAATTGACATCTTTACAAGATCGAGTCTTCCAATTAAACATAATATAGTCATCCATTTACCTAGGTTGTCTTTAATTTTTCTCAACAGTGTTTTGTAGTTTAATTATAGAGGACTTGAATATCTTTGTTTAATTTATTTCTAGGTATGTGGTATGTTTTGCTTTGTAAATATATTTATTTCCTGTTTAATTTTTTAGCTAGCATGAATTGTGATTTCTTTTTGTACATTGATCTTTTTATCCAGTGACATTTATAAATTAAATTATTATTACTTGAATTATTCAAATAGTTTGTGGATTATTTTGGATTTTCTGTGTACAATCCTGTCAATAACAAAAGGAATTCTTAACTTGATTTCTAAACTTTATCTTTTTTTTTTTATTTTGCCTCATTGCTTTACAGTGATGAATAGAAATGATGAATATGAACATCTTTGCTCTGTTCCTGATCTTAGGGGGAACTGTTCAATATTTTATAAGTATAATAATAGCTGTAAGTTTTTCATAGATTACTTTTAAAAATGAAGAGAATTGTTTTATTCCCAGTTTGCCAAGTTTTTTTTTTTTATTATTGTGAGTGAATATTTTATCCAGTGCCTTCTCTGCATGTATCATGGTCTTAAAAAAAAATCCTTCAGTTTGTTAATGTGAATTATTACATTCCTTGATTTTCAGATGGTAAAACATGTCTTCCTGGAATAAACCACACTTGGACATGGTATATATTGGCTAATTAGCCTTCTCATTTTGCTAGATTAAGTATATGACTTTAAAAAAATTATTTCTGTGTCTGTTAATTAGAGGTTTGTCTTGTAATTTTTTGTCATGTACTTGTCTGTGTTTTGTGTCAAGTTTATATTGCCCCATAAAAGGAGTTGGAAACTGTTATGAAAGACTTTCTATAAAATTTGAACGAGTTAGTCCTTATATGTTTGGAACAATTCACTAGTGAATCTGTCTTAATGGGTTTTCTTCACAGAAAGCTTTTGTAAGATAGTTTCACTGGTGAAACTATATATATAGATAGATTATTCAGGTTTTTTTATTTGTTCTTGTGTTAGTTTTGCTAAATTGTATCTGTCCATTCCATAACTTTTCAAACGTGTTGGCATAAATTTTATTCACAATATCCTGTAATTCCCTTTTTTTTTTTAAAGATTTTATTTATTTGAGAGAGAGAATGAGAGATAGAGAGCACGAGAGGGAAGAGGGTCAGAGAGAGAAGCAGACTCCCTGCTGAGCAAGGAGCCCGACATGGGACTCGATCCCAGGACTCCAGGATCATGACCTGAGCCAAAGGCAGTCGCTTAACCAACTGAGCCACCCAGGTGCCCGTCCTGTAATTCCCTTTTAATGTCTGAAAACTCACTATATCCCCTTTTCATTTCTGATATTGGTAATATATATGTTCTCTTCCTTTTTCTTCATCCTGTTAGGGATTTAGATATATTAATTTTTTCCAAGAACCAACTTTATTCTGCCTTCTGATTATTTAATTTTTGGTTTTATTCCCTTCTATTCTATTGGGTTTAATTTAATTCTAGCTTTTGGGGTAGATGCTTATATCAGTGCCTATCTCCTGCTATGCCCAGTCTGCTTATAAACCTATCCAATCAGAACTTTCTACCATTCACATTATCAGTAGCAATGTGCTCAAGATATATGCAGAAAAATACTGTTTATGTGCCTATTGTCTTAAGGTCACAGGGCTTCCTTGGTGGAATGGGAAGAAAACTGGACTGAGAGTCAAGACACCTGATGGTTTTCACTTTCCAACTCTACCTCTGTGATTTTAGAAAAGTCACTTAAGCCTTCTGGTCCTGAGTTTGTGTGTGTATGTGTGTTTAATTTTTTTTTTTATGAAATAATTATAGATTCACAGTAATCTGTGAAAATATATGTATGGGGAAATTCCATGTATCCATCACTCAGTTTTCCCCAGTGGAAATCCAAGAGCTTATTCAAATTTTGCGAGTTTGAGATGCGTGTGTGTGTCTGTGTGTGTGTGTATGTGTGTGTGTGTGTGTGTTTCTTTGCAGTTTGAACATGTGTAGATGAATGGACCTACTACCATAATCAGAATATAGAACTGTTCCATCACACAAAAGAACTCTTGGGCGCCTGGGTGGCTCAGTCGGTTAAGCATCTGCCTTCAGCCCAGGTCATGATCCCAGGGTCCTGGGATCGAGCCCACATCGGGCTCCTTGCTCAGTGGGGAGTCTCCTTCTCCCTCTGCCCCTCCCCCTGCTTGTGCTCTCTCTTGCTATCTCTCAAATAAATAAAAAGTAAAAAAAAAAAAAAACAAAACCTCTTTAGTTACTTGGTATTCAGACCCAAACCTCTCCATCAATAGCCCTAACAACTACCAATATGTTCTCCATCTGTATAATTTTGGTTTTTTTTCAAGAATGTTATGTAAAGAAACCATATAGTAGGTAACCTTCTGGAAACAGACTTTTTTTTCACTCAGCATAATCCCCTTGAGATACATCCAAGTTGTTGTGTGAAGCTGTGTCCTATTTTTATTCCTAAGATTTTTTTTTAAATAAAGATTTTTATTTATTTATTGAGAGAGAGAGAGAATGGTAGAGAGAGCATGAGAGGGAAGAAGGTCAGAGGGAGAAGCAGACTCCCTGCTGAGCAGGGAGCCCGATGCGGGACTTGATCCTGGGACTCCAGGATCATGACCTGAGCTGAAGGCAGTCACTTAACCAACTGAGCCATCCAGGCACCCTATTGCTAAGATGTTAACAATGGGTTTTCTTGAGGTGCTTTTCCTCAAGTTAGGTTCCCTTCTTCCTAGTTTGCAGAGTTAAAAAAAAAATCATGAATATAGGTTTTGGGTTTTGTCAAATGCCTTTTCTGCATCAATTGATATGATCAGAGCCTGCTGATATGGTGGATCACACTGATTTTCAGATAATGGACCAGCCTTTCACATCTGGAATACATCTCCAGTCATGGTGTGAAAATCTTTTTATACATTGCTGGATTCAATTTACTAATAATTGCTTTTTGTTATTTTCCTCAATTATAAAATATAAGGCTAACATATTTTTAAAAATCTGTATCGTGTTAAAAATAGATAAGGAACAAGAAATAAATTTTTGTATTTAAGGCAGATATATTATCAACATTGGCCATAAATCAAAGTCATTCAGTACCATCAGATGCATATAGGAGATGCTACTGGAGTGGCTGGGGTGGGAGCAGGGATCACATCATTTCTGTGGGATCAGAAACACTTCCTTCACTGCCCCAAGTTTTTAGACTGTGGAAGAATTTAGAGGACGAAGGTTTGATTCAGAGATGATTTGAAGAGAAGGGCGCTGGCTTGGTTTTATATAAAGAGAAGAGGTAAAAAATAATATTTAACACTTAATGAGCTTTTATTCTGTGTCATTCAGTTTTGACATCCATGTATTAACTTATTTGATCAGCACAAAATTTTATGAGGCAGATAACTTATATCAACATAATACACATGGTGAAATAGATTCACAAATGAGCCCAGAATTACATAGTATGTGGTGGAACTATGAATCCAGAACTCAGGCTTTTTTCTTTTTTTTTTTTTAAGATTTTATTTGTGAGAGAGCGAGAGGGGCAGGCAGGCAGAAGAAAATGCAGGCTCCCCGCTGAGCAGGGAGCCTGATTTGGGACTCAATCCCAGGACCCTGGGATCATGACCCAAGCCGAAGGCAGGCACTTAACCGACTGAGCCCCCAGAACCCAGGCTTTTTAATACTACACTCTACTGCCTCCAGGGATCAAAGCATTGTGAAGAGTCAGGACAGGCAGGATTGGGTGTGGTTGAATGGGGAACTCATAGGGTTAGGTGGGGCTGTGGGCAGCATTCTGGTGTAAGCCTCACTTAGCATCTTTTAGGCAAGCACCAAGTATCTTCTCAACCATCTGTATCATATGGCTCCCTGTGTTATGGAAGGAGTGTGGTTACCAGGGAAGAAGAGAATCCAGTTAACAAAGTATGAAAGACCAAGATTGCTTTATCTTTGAAAACATCGGACACATTGTTAGCATTATATAAATATTGAAAGCTTGATTTGACCAAAAGGTTTATTGACTGATTGTGTCAGGCACTATTTGAAACACTTTATAGCTGCAATCTTAACAATGACGAGTAATTTCAGATAAAATAATTCTCGAAAACAACTAGAAACAGAATAAAAAGAGTGCTAGATAATGGAAATATACAGTTTAATTGTTTTCTAATATGGCAATATAAATCAATTAGCAACAAATGAAACCAATAATGTCATTCAAATTAGCAAAGAAAAAAAATTACCAAGGAATAAACAACACAAGGAATTAGAAGTACTTATATTAAGAAAAGTGTGAAGTTCTCCCTGCAGACATATAAATGTACAAATATGGAGGTCTTTTCATGTTCTAGCATGGGAAATGTTAATAAGGATGCCGATATTCCTGATATTATTTCATCATCAATGCTATTTCAATAAATCAAAATTGCAATAGAATTTTTAAGTGGAAATAATCTTTACAGAAAGAGCCTCCCTTGTGGGTATGTGCCTAGAGGAGGCCAAATGAACTCCCCTCTGGGAAAAGGGGGCACTCAGAAGTCACTAAGCTGGACCAAGGACACTTTTTCCTCCTATGGTTCTCCACGATTGTGAAGTCTTCAGGGAGCGGAGTTCATAGACCAGTTCAGCTAATTATGAGCTCTGCATCCACATCTCCAGGCCACAATTCCATAATCAGCCTGTGTTTCCAGCCTTCCAGGCTGCCACTCCCTGTCTAGTGGGCTTCATACCTGTGTCTCCTCCCAGAGTAGTAGCCTCCACCAGGAGGCCTGGCCTGAGTCTGTCTGTCTGCCATTCCTGGGGACAGAGCCTCAGCCATTGTTGCTCACCAGGCAGGAGAGGGGCAGCCCCCTTCCTCCTTGCTCATGTAAAGTCACAGTGCAGCCAGTGAGCGCCATGGGTGACAGCGGATGGAGGAGGGACTCGGGGAGCATTGTTTCCTTATTGTCAGGCAAGCAGGACATTTGGGTTAGACAGATGGTAGGGTACCAACATGCAAAGTTTTCCCTCCACGCACTGCGAAGTTTATGTTCTTGGTTCTAGTGAGAGTCTAAGAACCCTCATTCAGAGTTCTTTCCTCCCACACTGGTTCTAGCTCTATAATGGCAGGAAACCGGTCTCTGAACTATCACTGAGCACTCCAAAATCATGAAGTGATGAGGATGATGAAGACCTTATGCATGATATCATTAACTTTCATTGGCTTCCTACACGGCAGGCTCTGAGCTAAGTGTTCTGTGTAGCTTGTTTCATTTCATCTGCATAACCACCACCCTCTAAGGAAGAGGACTGCACATCATCGTCATTTTACAGATGAATAAGGGAGCACAGCATTTAAATATAACTTGTATGAAACCGTGAGGTAAAATGGGTGTGAATTCAGATTTGAATCCTCACATCCAGACTGCAGACACAGGTCATCTAGCCGTTATTCCCTCCTACCAACCCAGTCTGTCATTTCACCTGCCAGGTCACTTTGCAGGTTTCCAGTAAACCTCAACGGGGAGTAATGGGTACCACTTGCACCAGCTAGACTATGGTAATAGAACGTAGGAAGGCAGCTGAGATCAAGATAGGGATCATAGAAGGGTCAGCCAATTACAGTTTAGGGCATGTCTTTCTTTTTTCCCTGCTCCTACATTTTCCTTAAACAGTCTTCTTTCTCCTTCATTCTAGTTGCAAGGATTAAACAGTATAGTGGAAGCCATATATGTGATGAATGTGTATAGAAAGTTCAAAATAGATTTCAGATACTATTAATAGGCTAGTTTCATATTATTTGATTAAAATATCCTGTGATCTGAAGGTACGGATTTCCCTAGATCTTTGACGGGACATTTTATTTTGTCCTTATACACGTAGATACTGAGTGGAGGGAAATATTGAGTCTCACTCATTTCTGATTTCTCAGAGCCTAGTCTATCTTTGGCACAGAGTAGGCAACAAAAACAAAAACATGTCTGTTAAACATTAAATAGCCCCTTAATTTTTTTTTAAGATTTTATTTGACAGAGAAAGACGCAGCGAGAGAGGGAACACAAGCAGGGGGAGTGGGAGAGGGAGAAGCAGGCTTCCCGCTGAGCAGAGAGCCCGATGCGGGGCTCGACCCCAGGACCCTGAGATCATGACCTGAGCTGAAAGCAGATGCTTAATGACTGAGCCACACGGGTGCCCAATAAATAGCTCCTTAATATTTAAGTTAACGTACAAAAACATGTGAGTTTAATCAGTCATCAAGTGCATTAAAATGAGCAATTTAGGGAAAATTAGGACTCCTATATCAAGAATCTGGTAGTATTTCCATTTTCTCAGTTAATATTTGTGGCTCTAAGAACACTTAACATGAGCTCTATTCTTTTAACAAATTTTGAAGTGTTCATATATTACCGTTGACTTTAGGTACAACATGGTACCTAGAGCTTATTTGTTTTGCTTGACTGAAACTTTATGCCCTTTGATTAGGAACTCTCCATTTCCCCCTCCTGCCACCATTCTATTCTAACTCTTTGAATTTGACTATTTTAGATACATAAATGGAATCATGCATTATTTATCGTTGTGATTGGCTTATTTCACTTAGCATAATATCCTTAAGGCTCACCCGTGTTGTTTCAAATGACAGAATTTCCTTCTTTCTTCAGGCCGAATAGATATGTAGTATGCTATATATATAATAGTATATACTATACAAGTATAGTAGTATATATACAGAATAATAATATATATATACATTTTTGTATATATATGATTTGCATTTCTTTGATGAATAGTGATATTGAGCACCTTTTCATATACTTGTTAGCTATTTGTATATCTCCTTTGGAAAAATGTCTATTTAAGTCCTTAACCCATTCTTAAAATCAGGTTATTAGTTGTTTGTTTTTGTTTACCATCAGGTTGTAGGAGTTCCTTATATATTTTGGAGATTGACCAATTATTGGACATATGGTTTGCAAATGTTTTCTCCCATTCCACAGGTTGCCTTTTCACTGATGAGGAATCTGAAGTGCACTGATTTGCCACAGGTCTTAAATTGTTGCTGAGATCAGGTGGAATTGTGTCTTTAAATCCCATACACTTTCTATTATCTGCGGTGCCACTCTTATATCAAGGATATTAGCACCACTCCTAGATAGCTACTCTGGACCTTCCTGGCCCCTTTCCATCGAGGCTTTCCCCTCCATGCATAGTGCTAATTGATTAGTAGCACTCATTCTAAATTTTGAAGTTTGATGAGGAAAAAGAAAGTGTCACCTGGTCGGAGAATGTTAAATGAGATATCAACAGTAATATTAATGTATTAGGATTCTCTAGAGAAACAGACCTAACAGGATATGTATATATTTACATAGAGAGAGATTTAAGAAATTGGTTCACGTGATTATGGAGGCTTGCTAAGTCCAAATTTTGCAGGGTAGGCTAAGCAGGCAGGAAACACAGGAAGAATTGCAATTCAAGTCCAAACACAGTCTGGTGGAAAAATTCCTGCTTCCTCCAGGAGGTCAATCTTTGTATTAAAGCCTTCAACCGATTGGTTAAGACCCACCTACATTATAGAGGGTAATCTGCTTTACTCAAAGTCCACTGATCTAAATGTTAATCTCAGCCAAAAAATACTTAAAAATACTACCAGATTCTTGATATAGAAGTCCTACTTCTCCCTAGATTGCTCAGTCATTTGAATGCATTTGATGACTGATAAACTCACATTTATGTATGTTAACTTAAAAATTAAATCTGAGTTTTTTTATTAAGATGTATGAAACTTGAAAATCAGGAGTACAAGCGCTATTCCTCCTGAGAAGTGGAAGGCCTCAGACCCTACAAAGGACATTTACTTTTCCTATGTTCTTGGTCCATTAATATTAACAAGCCCTCAGAGATTGGGAGAACACAGACCAATTTGGTTAATTATGAGCTCTGTGCATTGAGCTTTCAAGCCCACATAACTGTAAATAATTGGCTTTTGCCCGGCAAACTTTCGGTTGGCCAGTCCCAGCACAGTTGGATCTGTATGTGTGTCTTCTCTTCCCAGAGTCACTGTATGCATCAAGGGGTCCATACCTGACTCTGTCTTCCTGCCCATCCTGAGAACAGGGCCTGAACCTTCATCACTCACAGGCATAAGAAGGGTGATGAATCGTCATTTCTTTGTCATGCTCCAGCATAGAGGCTCCACAGTCCAGTGAGTGATATTGGAGATACTGGATACAGGAACAACCAGGGGAGCGTTGTTTCTTCATCATCAGGATGAGCAGGATAGTTGGAGTAGCCAGGTGGAAGGGCACCAGTATGCAGGTTCAGCTCAGAGGCCTGTGAAGTTTATATTCTTGGTTCTGGTGGGAATCTGAGAATTGTCATTCAGAGTTCAGCTTTCCTCCCACACTGGTTCTAGCTCCTGTAGGAATCTCCCTCACCAAAGCAGGAAATAAATCCCTCTAAACTGTCCCTTAAACATTCCAAAATGACCATGAAAGTGATGATGAAGATGAGCAGGGGAATGATGCCCGATGACCATATACATGATATCATGAACCTTTATTAAGGATTCCAGTCCTGGGCTCTGAAATAAGTGCTTTATGTAGACTCTTTCTTTTTACCTGCCTAGTCACCCCTAAAATATATGTGTACACATTATTGTTCTTTTACAGATGAGGAGAGGATTATAACCTTTTAATGTAACTTGTCCCCGGTTATGGGAAAGAATGGGATGAAGCCAGGTTTGAATCAAACAGTCTGACTCCAGACACAGTGCACCTGGCCAGTATTCTCCCTTTGCCAATGCAAACAACCATATCGCTTCTCTGGTAATTCCATCCATGCACTCTCTGCTCACTGCGTTCTTCTCTTTGGAGGTTACTGGTAAACCACAGTGGTGAGCTGTTGGTGCACAACTATAGGAATGATGGCTGAAGATCGCTGGCAGGGATCATAGAAAGAGCCAACTCATGACAGTTTAGGGTAGATTTCTCATGCACGCCCCTGCTCCTGGATTTTGCCTCAGCTGTCCACTTCCTCTTCCATTCTAATAAGTTAGTCCTTCTCCATTTCAAAGGGAGACACAACGTCAATGTCTCAGGTTCTACCCACACTCAGGAAACCAGAAACTATTAAAAGATGTACAATAGATGTGCTAGTGGTTAAGACCTATGGATCTCTGCTTTAAAATTTCTGAATTTTAACTGTAAAGAAATTAACTGCATGTGCCTCAGATCCACAATATAATTTTAAGTCCTATCTTCTCTACTTATTATCTAGTGAGCTGGAGCAATTTCTTAGTATCTCTGAGCCTCAAAATTGTCATCTGAATTGATTCTTAGTTGATACCAGTCCACTCAGTAAGGACTAAGTAGATATGAATACTACCAACGTGGTTAAATACATGATGGATGCCTACAGTAAGGGCAAAAAATTTAGATATTATTATTGATAATATTGATTAATATTGTTAATACCAACTTTTATACCCTTCAACCAAAATATCCTGTGATCTGATTGTTTGGTTTTCTTTCTTTTTTTTTTTTAAGATTTTATTTATTTATTTGACAGAGAGAGACACAGTGAGAGAGGGGACACAAGCAGGGGGAGTGGGAGAGGGAGAGGCAGTCTTCCCGCGGAGCAGGGAGCCCGATGCAGGACTCGATCCCAGGACCTGGGATCATGACCTGAGCCGAAGGCAGACGCTTAACGACTGAGCCACTTAGGTGCCCCGATTGTTTGGTTTTCAATGGCTTTCTGACAAAAAATTTAATTTTTATCCCTATACAAGTTACGTACTGAGTGCTTGGAAGGAAATGACTGAATCACATTCATTTCTGATTCCCCAGAGCTTATATCATCTTTGGCACAGAGTAGGCAACCACCACAACAAAACCCCCAAATATGTTAAATATTGAATAGACCCTTCTTTGAGTCACAGGAACAGAGCATAGTCAATATGGCTTGTACACATGAATGCTTTCCTGCCTGTGCCTTCATCCATTTTAGGGACAAGAGATCATATAAAATACCACTTGTTTGTATCTATGTCATAAACATTCAATAGGATCTTTTTTTTTTTTTTTAAGTAGGCTCTATGCCCAGCATGTTGCCCAACACGGGGCTTGAACTCATGACCCTGAAATCAAGACCCAAGCCTGGGATCAAGAGTTGAACACTTAAACCAACTGAGCCACCAGGCAGCCCTCTATTATTTTCTATTTAATAGCGTCTACAACATTCAGTTATTCAAAAATCATCAGTGATTTTCGTAAGTATGAAAAAGAAAAGGCAGAATGAGAAGGGGAAGATAAATTTTACTGTGTAAGCTTAGACACCTTTTAGGATTTCCAGTGCCCTGAGACAAGAGAGCCTCTAGATTCTCTGCCATATAACCCAATAAAAGGTTATTAAAACTTTCTTAGGATTGCATTTCATCAGTAAACCCACAAGTACAATAATGATTCAAATTCTGGTTACAGGGGCGTGCGGGTGGCTCCGTCAGTGAAACTTCTGTCTTGGGCTCAGGTCCTGATCCCAGCGTCCTGGGATTGAGCCTCGAGCTTCTGATCAGGGCTCCCTGCTCAGCGGGGAATCTGCTTCTCCCAATTCCTCTGCCCCTCGCCCCCTTGCGCGCTCTCTTCCTCAAATAGACAAGTAAAATCTTAAAAAAAAAAAAGCAAAAAAACAAATTCTCGTTACAAAACAATGCCCAAATATTTATTAAGTTCCACTTTAGATGGAACTTTAGATGCCATACATCTCTGGAGATGGCTGTTAACCTTTTGATTTCCGGAGAAGTGAGGCCAGCACAGACAGGTTGAGGGATTTACATGTATTCCTGTGAATTAGGGTACTGGACCAGTAATTTTCAGGAGCACTTATGGCAGTAATATGGTGGATCATAGAAATTCCCGTGAATAGTAACACACTTTACAGCCCAGTCTGAAAAGCCGAGATATGGAAATATTATTCCCTATGTAAGATGGGAATTTTTATATGGAGCTATCACAGAATGACTATTACTAGATACTTGAGAAATATTCTGATTCTATACTTTAATAATAGCATGTAGTTGATAGCAACTAATTTTTCTACTGGGAAAACAAATGTAGGCAATAAGTAGTGAAATTGAACTTGCATTGATTTTTATAACACAATGTCCTCCATGCTGATGTCATATGGAAATTCTCACCTGCATGATATGCAGAAAGGCAAAAGGATTTTCATAGGGTTGTTGAAATAAGGAATTGATAAACAAAATGAAGTTAATTCCTCAGTTAATACTATGTATCACTTAAAGTGTTATATCTAGATTTAAACACAATGTTGTAAACAAGAACACTTTATATGCAGTGTGCCTAGTAATATATTATTTAGGTAAATTTTCAAGACAATGCTTTGTAAATACATAAATAATAACATTATGGAAACACCAGGAGAAAATATACTCACCTAATTAATGACAGTGATTGCTTTGGGGGACAGGTGTGCAGGGCAATGGGATCATGTAGGGATTTAAAGAAAGCTAAAACTTTATCAGTAATATTTCAAATCTCTATAAAATATGAGTTTGGAAGCAAATATTAGTAAATGCTTATATTTTAATATAGCTATTGGGTATTCATTATAGTAATAATAGGTAATATTCATTGAACATATTCGAAGTGCCCAGCAATATTTTAAGGCATTGTTCTTGACCCTAGCTCTACATTAGGACCACCAAGAATCGTGCATGTAGAGATTATTATTTAATTGGCTCTAGGCAGTGCACAGGACATCAGTACATCTTACAACATTAACGGGTAAGTATAATAATCAACTAGGATTGAGAACCATGGGTCTGAGCACTTTATGTTTTATTTAATTTCTCCAAACACTCCAATAAGGTAAGTTCAGTTATCTCCATTTTACCGATGTAGAAACTCCCCACGTGTTTGTTATGTTCATCTTTGTACTTCTCTCTTTTGCATTTTTCTCTAAATTTAATCATAGTGTGACCTGTCAAGAGAAATGAATATCAGAGTTGCCTTCAGGGAATTGATTTAAAAATAATTGTATTTAGGGGCACCTGACCGGGTTAGTTGGTGGAGTGTGCGACTCTTGATCTCGGGGTCATGGGTTTGGTTGGTGTGGAGATTGCTTAAAAATAAAATCTTAAAAAAAAAATAACTGTATTTAAGGAGAATTGAATTTATTATTTATTTACATATTTATTTATTTATTTTCAACAACATGGATGGACCTAGAGGGTATTATGCTAAGCAAAATAAGTCAGAGAAAGACAAATACCATATGATTTCACTCATATGTGGAATTTAAGAAAAAAAAGAAATGAACAAACAAAAAAAGACAAACAAACAACCCCCAGACTCTTAAGGGGAATTAATTTTCAAAAGAATGAATTAGGGAGAATTCTCCCTGTTTCAGTAAAGATTGAAGTTAAGGAAGCACAAGAAGGCTGGATTTCAGACCTGGTTTGGGGGTCTTGTAAGCTCCTAAATTCCTCTCTATAATTAGAGAGTTGGATTTCATGAGTACGCAGCACTTCCAAATGTTTAGGATTAGAAATACATGTAAGTACTTTTACCAATACCAAAGCACTACAAAATAGAGACCAAAAACAAAACAAAACAAAACAAAACCCCAAAGAGAGTGTCAAACACCAGTGTCAATTTCCCAGAGATTGTTTAGGGTTGATATTTAATCCTGCATAAACTGAGAGATAGGAAGAAAGTATTTTTTAAAAGTTATTGTTTAATGATCCACAGCTGCATTGTACACGAATGTCATCTACGGGGTCACTGACACTGCATGATTTTGTGCATTTAACCAAAACATACTTATCAAAATTTGAAGTCTATCAGGTCATAGTTAAGAGATATATTTGAAAAGACTTTAAAAAAACAACCCACATATTTGAGTGAGCATGTATTTCCATGGAGGAGAGATGCCGAAAACAGAGTGATGAAAACCCCTGAAGATAATTAACATGTTAAAAAAAAACTTTCTGATTATAAACATTTTATTTTATTATTATTTTTTTTTAAAGATTTTATTTATTTGACAGAGAGAGACACAGTGAGAGAGGGAACACAAGCAGGGGGAGTGGGAGAGGGAGAAGCAGGCTTCCCACCGAGCAGGGAGCCCGATGCAGGGCTCCATCCCAGGACCCTGGGACCATGACCTGAGCCGAAGGCAGATGCTTAATGACTGAACCACTCAGGCGCCCCAAACATTTTATTTTAATTTAGAATGTCAATAGTGTAGTTCTAGCAATTATACAGTTTATCAATATTCTAAAGGGAATTTCTTGCACTTATTTGAATAAAATAAGGCTGCTTCTAAGTGTCCTTTAATTAGAATGATTTTTTTCCTTAAAGGGAGAAGAATGTTTCTTATTCAGTATGTTTCTTTAAGAGTATTTCGTGATGATCATGGATTTATCATTTATCTCTAAATGTTCTTGCTCCTCTAACATTCTTCAGTTGAGTGTTTTTAAAGTGTGTATAGAGAGGTGTGAATAACACAGAAACCAATGAGGAAACAGTTCTAAGAAAATTGGATTTGAGACACAGAAATATTGCTGAACGCACTGGAGGGTAGGGCCCCAAGTGTGAATATTTTACTTGTGAATTGCTTGAATACGCAATAGGGACACAGTGCTGACTGCCCATTTACTTGATTCACTTTTCCAACCCTCTTTTCTTTTTCAGAAGGTGTCCAAGCTACATAGAACCACAAAATCTAACAAGGGTCTCAGAATTCTTCCTCACGGGACTCTCAGGTGATCCAGAACTGCAGCCCCTTCTCTTTGGGCTGTTCCTGTCCATGTATCTGGTCACCGTGCTGGGGAACCTGCTCATCACCCTGGTTGTCAGCTCGGACTCCCACCTCCACACCCCCATGTACTTCTTCCTTTCCAGCCTGTCCTTGGCTGACATCGGTTTCACTTCTACCACAACCCCCAGGATGATCGTGGACATCCAAGTTCAGAGCAGAGCCATCTCCTATATGGGTTGCCTGACTCAGATGTCCTTTTTGATTCTTTTTGGATGTATGGATGGTATGCTTCTGACTGTGATGGCGTATGACCGGTTTGTGGCCATCTGTCACCCTCTACGCTACTCAGTCATCATGAACCCCCACCTCTGTGGCTTCTTAGTTTTGTTGTCTTTTTTGGTTAGCCTTTTGGACTCCCAGCTGCACAATTTGATTGTGTTACAACTTACCTGCTTCAAGGATATGGAAATTTCTAATTTTTTCTGTGACCCTTCTCAACTCCTGAATCTTGCCTGTCCTGACACTTTCACCAATAACATAGTCATGTATTTTGTTGGTGCCATCTCTGGCTTTCTCCCCATCTCAGGGATCTTTTTCTCTTACTATAAAATTGTTTCCTCCATTCTGAGAGTCCCATCCACAGGTGGGAAGTACAAAGCCTTCTCCACCTGTGGCTCCCACCTGTCAGTTGTTTGCTTATTTTATGGAACTGCTATTGGAGTGTACCTTGGATCAGCATTGTGGCCTTCCCCCAGGAAGGATATGGTGGCCTCGGTTGTGTATACCATAGTCACTCCCATGCTGAACCCCTTCATTTACAGCCTGAGAAACAGGGACATCAAGAGTGCCCTATGGAGGTTCCTCAGAAGAACAGGCTAATCTCAGTATGTGTGCAATCCTTTTTGAAGTGTGGGTTGAAAAAAATTGGCAAAACCAAACATGTAGACCAGACCATACTTCTTTCTTGGTCACAATTTTTTTCAATATCATGGTTTTCATTTCTCTTCATGTTTCATATATGAATATTACTTTTTTTATTTGTTTTTAATTGGATTGGGGGAGTATTCTGGGATGCTTTGTACATCATAATGAATGCATGAGAGGTTCTCCTCAATGACCCTGGTATCCAGGTGAAATGTAGAACACTCTCTCTCTCTTTAAGATTTATTTATTTATTGGAGAGGGGGAGGAGGGGCACAGGGCGAAGGAGAGGGAGAGAATCTCAAGCAGACTCCCCGCTGAATTTGGAGCCTGTCACAGGGCTCGATCCCACAATCCTGAGACCATGACCTGAACAGAAACCAAGAGTTGAATGCTCAACCAACTGAGCCACCTAGGTACTCCTATAACTCTCTTTTCACATATTTAAAATTTATATCCTTTTCCATGATTTCTGTGTATTTTCCATACAAATTTTGCATCTCTTAAAACTGTTTATTCAGGTAATGTCTACAGATGCCATTTACTGGTCCTTAACCATGGATTTTGTTAGAATTTCCTGAGGAGTCTTATAAATAATGATGACTGGGTCTCATCACCAGAGATTTTGATTTAGTTGCACAGGTATGTGTCTAGGTATGAGAATTTTTAAAAAACACCCAAGACAGTTTAGTTGTGAGTTCCTAAAGAGATCAAGCTTGAAAGGGTAGGTTATGAAAAAACTTATTGTAGCTCCAGGCAATGTTTTTTTTTTTTTAAATGTTTTCTTCAAATACATTGTCCTCCAACATGCTTTTCATCTGTGCTGGTTAAGTCTCTCTGCTCCAAATTCACTCTTCTATACTTACCTTGTAATGCTAGGGTGAGTCTCTTGAAATCACTGCTTTATTTTCCCTCTGGCTTTCTTGTTACATATATATATTTTTTTTTTCTTTCTTCAAATTTTTACTTAAATTCCAGTTAGTTAACATACAGTATAATATTAATTTCAGGTGTAGAATTTAGTGATTCATCAATGCTCATCACAAGTGCCCTCCTTAATACCCATTTAACCCATCCCCCTGCTCACCTCCCCTCTAGTAACCCTCAGTTTGTTCTCTATAGTTAAGAGTTGTTGAATGTTTTTAATAAGGGTCAGCAAATGTCTTTACACTCAAAAATTAAGTAAAGTTCACTACTCTCTCTAAACCCCTAAGCCCTTGGTATTTATTGGCTTCCATCTGTCACCACATTGTTCCATTTTTCGCTTTGTCCTGTGGTAACTATTTAACCAATTAACTACACTCAATTCTCTTTATTAAAATAATTAGCTTGATTTCTTTTTTTCTATTTATTTATTTATTTAAGAGAGAGAGAACGTGAGTGGACAGAGGGGCAAAGGGAGAGAATCTTAAGCAGACTCCAAGCTGAGAACGGAGCCCAACTGGGAGCTCGGTCCCATGACCCTGAGATCACGACCTGATCTGAAAACAAGAGTCAGACGTTTAACTGACTGAGCCACCCAGGTGCCCCTGATATCTTTTATCTTGACCGAACCCTGAATGTTAAATTATAACATGAGGAGAAAGATGTGTTATGAGTTGCGTGCAGTTGGAATATTGCAAAATGAGCTCATAAAATAAAGGTGGTTTTATTTTTTATTTTTTTAAAGATTATTTATTTATGTATTTGAGAGAGAGCATGAGAGAGAGAGAGCACATGAGGGAGGAGGGTCAGAGGGAGAAGCAGACTCCCCTCTGAGCAGGGAGCCTGATGCGGGGCTCCATCCTGTGACTCCAGGATCATGACCTGAGCTGAAGGCAGTCGCTTAACCAACTGAGCCACCCAGGCGCCCAAAGGTGGTTTTAAATATACATCTTTGTTAGGAGTGTACAAATGAGATCTAAGTACTGGTATCATATTTCCAGTAGATGGGTGGCTCTAATGGTATCTGAGGATTGCCAAGTCACAAATTTCATCATGAATAAATTGTACTTTGTCTTTATTTTTAAAAAAATCCTCGGCAGCCAAGTTTTATGTTGTCAGCAAAGGTGAGCCCTTTTCTTTCTCTAGTAATGACCTGTTTAGGACTTCATTTTGTTACCATGCTTCCTTGTCTTCTGTCATTGATAAATCAGTCTTTGAGCTCCATTTGGTTCTTCAATACGAGTATCCATCTTTCTTTAGAAATGTCATACATAGTTTTTTGGTAGTAATTTTGGTCCTCTGAAAACCTGTCCAACTAGTTTAATTTACCCTGCCTTTTATCTCTGAGGTAAATCACCTACTAACCACATTGATAAGGAACTTTGATATTGGAGAAAGGCATGAAATTGACAGATGATGAAGCCAAAACAATTGGTGGGAAGTTACCACCCAATAAAAATTACTACATTTCTATATTTGCATATCCATTTATTTAAACCTAAGTGATAGCCAAAGAACCTTGTTAAGTGGGAAAGTAATGTTGCCATTTGATGTCAAACGGTAGACTCTACCCGGAGGTAGTGCTTTGGTTTTTGTTTGTTTATTTTTAGATTTGGATTTGGAAGAGTGCATAGGAAAAGACTGGAAGATTCACACAGCCATCCGAATGTGGTGTGACAATTCTTGACTAGAATAAGAAACAGAGATAGTAGAAAAAAAAGTGGGATAGGAAAATACTCCACTGCCCAAATATAGGCTCAAAAATTTGAAAATTTTAGCAACTCAAAGTTCCTTTCTGAGCCCCAGAATTCTTAGCAGCAAATTAGGGGCAATAAAGCTTATCTTCCAAGGCCATGCAGTAATTATATATAATTGTGCCATGGTTCAGTCAGATGGTAGTTTCCCATCAAATGGTAAATCCTACTATAACATTAAGAAAGTTAATTTAAATAAGCATTCCAGTAATTTTTTTAAAAGATTTTATTTATTTATTTATTTATTTATTTATTTATTTATTTATTTATTTGAGAGAGAGAGAGAGAAAAACAGCATGAGAGGGGAGAGGGTCAGAGGGAGAAGCAGGCTCCCAGCTCAGCGGGGAGCCTGATGTGGGACTCAATCCCAGGACTCTGGGATCATGCCCTGAGCCGAAGGCAGTTGCTTAACCAACTGAGCCACCCAGGCACCCAAGCATTCCAGTAATTTATAAGTAACCTGATGTTATAAACTGTGTGGCTTTGAGTATGATACATATTTCTATTTAAATTTCTCATCTATAAAGTTATGACAACAAAAGCACTTAAATGAAAGGCTGGTTGAGAAGATATCATCGAATGTGCTGAATATAACATGATTTAGTATGTAGTAGGAGATCACAAGGGCAAACTGCCATAACCAATTATTAACAGGCCAGTGTATAGTTTGAACATATGGGCTTTGTAGGCCAAAATTTGATTTGCAACATCAGCTCTTTTTTAAAAAATATTTTTATTTATTTGACAAAGAGAGACACAGCAAGAGAGGGAACACAAGCAGGGGGAGTGGGAGAGGGAGAAGCAGGCTTCCCACAGAGCAGGGAGCCTGATGCAGGGCTCGATCCCAGGACCACAGGATCATGACCTGAGCTGAAGGCAGATGCTTAACCTACTGAGCCACCCAGGCACCCCAACATCAGCTCTTCTAACGCATTAGCTGAGTGCACTGGGATATATTTTTTTATAACTTTTGTGGCCTCTAATCCTTCATTTTAAATGGTATTTAGCTGAAAGCACTCTAGGATTAAAAAGACAATATGCACATGGTAAGAACTAAGTAAATATAGATATCATTATCATCATCATCTACCCAGTGGTTGATATATTTCTTATTTCAACTTTATTGAGATATAATTGATATGCAACATTGTGTAAGTTTAAGATGTACAATGTGTTGATTTGGTACACTGATATATTGCAAAGTGATTACCACCATAGAGTTAGCTAACACTTCCATTATGTCACATGATTACCTTTTCTTTTTTGTGGTGAGAACATTTAAGATCTACTTTCTTAGCAGCTTTTAAATATATAATACATTATTGTTAACTACAATCATCATGCTGTACATTAGATCCCTAGAACTTATTTATCTTATAACTGGAAGTTTGTACCCTTTAACCAACATACCCCTACTCCCCCCTCCAACCCCTGGTAACCACTTTTTAACTTTTTTTCTGAGTTTGGCTGTTTTAGATTCCACATATAAGAGATGTCATGTTTCCGAGGTACAGATCTGTGATTCAACAGTCTTGTGCAATTGACAGCACTCACCATAGCACACACCCTCCCTCCCCCCAAAAAAGAGCTGTCATGCAGTATTTGTCTTTCTCTGACTTATTTCACTTACCATAATGCCCTCAATGTCCATCTCTGTTGTAAATGGCAGATTTTGCTTCTTTCTTATAGCTGAATAATATTCCATTGTGTGTGTATGTATATATGTCACATCTTCTTTAACCATTCATCCTTTGATGGACACTTGGTGGATTATTTTTATATTTTGGATAATGTGAATAGTGCTGCAATGAACATGGGAGCATTGATAACTCTTTGACATCCTGTTTTCATTTCCTTTGGATGTATGTCAAGAAATGAGATCGCTGGATCATATGGTAGTTCTATTTTTAATATTTTGAGACATCTACATGCTGTTTTCCATTATGTTCATACTAAAGTACATTCCCACAACAGGGCACAAGGGTTCCCTTTTCTTCACATCCTTGCCAACATTTGTTATATGTGCCTTTGAAGATAGTCATTTTAACAGGTATGAGTTGATATCTCATTGTGGTTTTGCTTTGCATTTCCCTGATGATGAGTGATGTCAAACACCTTTCATGTACCTGTTGGTCATTTGTTAGTCTACTTTGGAAAATTGCTTACTTAGCTCCTCTGCCCATTTTTCTTTTTTCTTTTTTTGCCATTGAGTTGTGTGTTCTTGATATATTTTGGATATTAACTTCTTATCAGATATATGATTTTCAAATATGTCTTCCCATTCTCCCATTCTGTGGTTGCTTCTTCATTTTGTTGTTTCTTTTGCTTTGCAGAAGCTTTTTAGTTTGATGTAGTCCCACTTCTTTATTTTTGCTTTTGTTGTTTGTACTTTTAGTGTCCTATCCAGGAAATTGCTGCCATACAATGTGAAAGAGTTTTTCCCCTATGTTTTCTTCTAAGGGTTTTATGTTTTCAGGTCTTATGTTTAAGTCTTTAATCCATTTCAAGTTCATTTTTGTGAGTGGTGTAAGATAAGGGTCTAATTTTATTCTTCTGCATGTGATAATCTAGTTTTCCTACCACTTTTTTTTTTTTTGAAAAGAATATCTTTTCCCCATTGAGTGTTTTGGCTCCCTTGTCAAATATTAGTTGACTATACATGCAGGGATTTATTTCTGAGCCCTTGACTCTGTACCATTTGTTTCTTTGTCTATTTCTATGTTAGTACCACACCTGCTTGTGGCTAATATTGGTAGTCCTTATACTTCTTCCTTGTTTCTAGCTGTGTCTGTATGTGCAAGATTTACCATTCTCTGGGTGCAGTATAACTGAAGCAAATCCTTTGTACAGTGCACTGAAAGGCTGGGTAAGATGGTCACTCACCTTACTCTCCCTTTCCTATTGAGGGGAACTCTTCTAGCTGGGGAGTTCCCTCTTGGTGCTGAGCACTGTAACTGGGGGGATGGAATGATGCAGGCAGAATGAAGCTGTTCTTCCTTCCCTTTCGTGTGGTTATTCTCAGGTATTTTGTTCCACTGTTTGCTGAAGTTTCTTAAGTAGACTTCTGAACTCTTCCAGAGCTGTTTTTTGCAAGGATAGCTAATTATTGATCTCTGCAGTAGGGACAGAGGCCCGGGTTGCCTTCTTCACTATCTTGGTTTAATTGATCTTTCTTTGCATCACATAATGACAGATCAATCTCTAAATTACTCATCAAGAGTCCTCTGAGCCAGGAGAACCACATGGGTAGGATGTGGCAGGTTGCAAGGGACTGTCATTTACATACAATTTATTTTGGCAACCAGAAAAAACCCCACAGGCCAAAATCACATTTATTTAAACATTAGGATTTGTGAACAAAAAGTAATCTAAAGAAAATACATTCTGGGGGCAAATGAACTCTTCTCGGTGTACAGAAATCAGAAACCACTGGGGACATTTGTTGAATTTCAGAATAGAATGGCTACAGCTTGGTGAGTTATCAATGGAAGGACCCCGGTGAAAGAAGAGAAACTGCATCAGCTTCTCCTGACTACATGTCCTAAAGCAACATGGTGGGATCTGCAGAAATACCAAATCATAGGAAATTTCTGCCCACATGTCAGATCTTCTGCAGGGGAATTTTGTTGAGAGCTTTTTAGTGTGATGGGCTGTGGACTGTGTTGGGAAACAAAGAGACATCTCTAGAGTCTTGTGGTGTTTAGAGACCAATTTCCTGGTAAAGGGCGAGGCCTGCATGGTGGGAAGATTCTAATGCTCCCACTGACCTCCACCTCCTATATTTATGCCATTGTGGAGACTTATCCCCTTAAGTGTATCCTGGGTTGGTGACTTGTTTCCAACCAACACAACATGGTAAAACTGATGAGATGTCACTTCTGAGATTAGGGTGCAGAAAGACGCTGGCTTTTATCTTTCTGTCTGTTGGTTCTCTGTCACCTGTCTGCTTATTCTGATGGAAGTCAACTGCCATGTGTGAGCTTCCCCATGAAAGACCCATGTGGCTGAGAACTAAAGAATACCTCTGGCCAACCACCCACCAGGGACTCCATCCTTCCACCAGCTATGTGTGTGGGCTTGGAAACAGGTCTTCTCCCAGTCAGACTCTGAGAGGACCATAGCTCTGGCTGACACATCGACTGCAATCTTATTAGATACTCTTGTTTATTTACAAGAAGCAGCAAGTTATAAATAAGCACGTAAAAATTAATATTATTCTAAATACATATATACATCAATGAAAGAAAAGCTAGGACTTGGGCTGTCATTTAAATAAGGGAAAAAAACTTAAAAAAAGGAAATAGGAAGTTCCTCTTAGAGACATAAATCTTAACTCAGAAGATAGAAAAAGTTACTGATTCTTGTTATAGAAGACTGAATTCTCCCTAATTTACATGATTACCATAAAGAATTTGCAGATGTTAAAGTCAAAAAGTCATAAATTAAACTGGAAAAAAAAAAAAAAGGACTCGGTACTTTGTGTTAAGAGCCTCGAAATTGGAAATCAGAAGCAAAATGTACAGATGAGCTTTCTCCTGAGAAGAGAAGGGGCCCAGACCCTTCTAAACACATTCACTTTTCTCCTTTTCTTCTTCTGTTATTAGGAAGTCCTTGGAGGGGCGCCTGGGTGGCTCAGTTGGTTAGGCGACTGCCTTCAGCTCAGGTCATGATCCTGGAGTCCCGGGATCGAGTCCCACATCGGGGTCCCTGCTCGGCAGGGAATCTGCTTCTCCCTCTGACCCTCTCATGCTCTCTCTATCTCATTCTCTCTCTCAAATAAATAAATAAAAATCTTAAAAAAAAAGGAAGTCCTCGGAGATTGGGATAACATGGACCAATTTTGCTAATTATGAGCTCTGTGCATTGAGCTCTCAAGGACACACAGGAATAAATAATTAGCCAGTGCCTCCAGCCTTCTTGGCTACCAGGACCATTAGGCTGCATACTATCTTCTCCTCGTGGACTTATCATCTGCGTAACAGGATTTATGCCTGAGTCTGTCTTCCTGCCAATCCTGAAGACAAAGCCTCATCCATCATCATTCACCAGGCAGGAAAGGGGGGTGGATCCAAACTCCTAGTCATGACCCAGCAGAGGTAGAGCACAGACAAGTGAGTGCCCAGGGAGATGGTGAATGGAAGAGGGATTGCCGGGAACTGCTTCCTCATCAGCTAAACCTGGGGCCGGCCAGCTGGGAGGGCAGCAATATGCAAAGTTTCAGCTCAGAGACCCATGAAGTTTATGTTCTTTTTCCTGTTGGGGATTTCAGAACTCTGATTCAGAATTCTGCTCTCCTCCAACACCATTTCTAGCTTCCATATTCATCACTCACATGAGAGCAGGAGATGGATCTCTTCAAAATGTTCCCTAAATGCTCCAAAATGATCATGAATATGATGATGGTGATCATGATGGTGATGAGGAGAGTAAACCATAATATAAGACTTTATTGAGGGTTTCCCTATGCCAGGCTCTGAGCTTTGTGCTATGTAGCTTTTTAATTTTCATTTGCATAATCACCCCCAAGATAGAGGTGCACAGTTGAGGAAAAGAGCACAGCATTCTTATTTAATTTTTACCAAGTCCTGGGGTAAAAAGGGATGAAGTCAGGTTTGGATTTGAGTAGCAAGACCCTATTCACAAGGCATAGCATGTGGGCAATAGCTTTCCATACAATTTATTTTCATGGGGCTAATGGGCCTTTGAAATGTGGGAGGTCCAAATTGAGATGTTCTGTCAGTATAAAATACCAGATATCTTGAAGTTGTACGGAAAAGAATATAAAATATCTCAATTTTGTGTATTAGTGAATTATAATATTTTGGGGGTAGTGTAGTAAAATTTGGTATAGTAAAATTTTTTATTTTATTTTTTTTAAAGATTTTTATTTATTTGTGAGAGAGACTGAGTGAGAGAGAGAGAGAGAGAGAGAATGAATCGGGTGGGGAGAGGGAGAAGCAGACTCCCCACAAGCAGGAAGCCCCTGGGATCATGACCTGAGCTGAAGGCAGATGCTTAACTGATTGAGCCACCCAGGCATGCCTAAAATTTTTATTTTAAATAAAAAACATTTTATTTATTTAAATAAAATATTAAAACAACCCCCCCCAAAAGCAACCAATGACACAACCTACCTTCCCTTTCTCTTTCTAGGTCCCTTTAGGCAGAATACCAGCAGGGAAACAACTGAGCCTCATTCATTTCCTTTTTTTTTTTTTTTAAGACTTTATTTATTTGTTTGAGAGAGAAACAATGAGACAGAGAAAGAGCATTAGAGGGGGAGGGTCAGAGGGAGAAGCAGACTCCCTGCCGAGCAGGGAGCCCGATGTGGGACTCGATCCCGGGACTCCAGGATCATGACCTGAGCTGAAGGCAGTCGCTTAACCAACTGAGCCACCCAGGCGCCCGAGCCTCATTCATTTCTGATTCCTCAGTACCTACACTGTGGTTGGCACAGTGTAAGCAGCTAATATACACCTGTTTATATATATTAATCATATATTCTATATTCTATATTCTGAGCTGAAACTTTGCATATAATATATGCATATCTATATCTATATATATAACACACTGATTACCCTTTGTTAGTTCACAGGAACCCAATATAGTCAATATGACTTCCATACACTGGGGGCTTTCTTGCCTGAGCTTTCATTTCTTCCAGGAATGTCTTGTATGACTGATGAATGAGATTCAGTGGTTTCCCTCCAAGCACTCTTCCAGGGTGACAAATCAAATTCATCAAACCCTGAAGAAGGGGCCATGGGAACCCTCAGTTTTGTAGCCAAATTGCATAGATGTTGGCTAGAAAATGAGGAACCTACTACTTGCTATTGGCATCTGAAGTGGGGTGGGAGCAGTCTTGTGAGCTATCCTGTGGGATTTGATGCTCCAGGCAGATAGTGTCAGAATTGAGTTAAAACTGTAGGACATTCAGCTGTTGTAGACAATTGCTTAGTGTGGTGGGGAGGGGAACCCCACACATTTGCTGACCAGAAGTTTTAGAAGTGAAGTATTCTGTGTAAAAGTAAAGGAGAAATTCAGGAGGTGAAAAACTGGGTGGGTTTTTCCTATACAGTGCCAAAGACAATTCAATTTTAATTTATTACTCATTAGGTTGGCATGTCCATGCCCACTGTGGGATCTTTGAGGGCAAGGTAATAGTTTCAGTGGTGAAGGTAAGAACATGTGTGTTCTCTGTTCTTCTGTTCAAGAACCTCCCTAAGATTCTAGAGGGCACCTTGTTTAAATTTAGTGGGATCCCCAGCTATTACTGTAATTCGAGCCCCAGTAGTGATTGAGAACATGGAGGTTTGCCAATTGGTGCATTTCAGCAGATATTAAAGTTAATTCAGAACCGATGTTGAAGAGATGTAAAAGCACCTTTCTATTTCTTGTTCCGTAAATTCTTCTAATATATTTCAGACTTCCAACTGGGTCAAATTGTATACCTCTATTTCAATTTTTTGTTTCTTAACCCCATATGCAAGTGTCTTTCTTTCTCTTGATTTCTTTTTCCCTTTTTTTTATTTCTTTGTTTTTTATCACTGGATATATTTCAAGGGAGGTCCTCTCTATCCTGCTCATATTTGTAAATTTCTTACTCCAGAGAGCCTCAAGCCAGATCTTCAGGCTGAGGGACCGCCTCCACAATGATGAGTGTTTCATAGGGTTTATATACCCTGTGCTTAAATCAGGTTTGAACTAACCCCTTTACTGTAACACAGGGGTGCTGTGGATGTTTCTCCCTATAACCTTGAGGATCTGGATCTTTGTTGCAACAAAGGTGGGGGCAATAGGAGCAGCAGAGGTATTGAAAGGTCCCAGCCTGTTTTTAGGAGTGCAGACCTGAGCATGACACACAATGACTGCTTTTCTTTTCCTTCCCTTCCTCTCCTTCTTACTCCCCTTCTCCCTCTCTCTCCCCTCCAACGACATTCTTTCATGAGCAACCACCCAATGGACCTAGATCTTGCACAGGGTATACTCTTTCCCCTGAACACCCTTAAAGGACAATGCCTGGTTGAAACACACAACCAATCAGGGTAAGAGCCTCTCCCCGGCCCTAGTGTCAGTCACAGCTTCATTCGAAGACATATGGATAGGTCTGGGCCAAGACACAAGACCCAACGCCACATTAAGAAAAGACCTAATCCCATTGTCCTGTCTCTAACAGCCAAGTAATTATTGAAACTTCCAAATTAGGTTATTTAGATCTATAAGAAAGGATTAGAAGGGCTTAAGAAATGCATCACAGTGCAATCCAGTCCAGAGTGCATGCTTCATGCTTGCCATAAGGCAGCAGAGCCAGTGAGGAAGCCAGAGCAAGAGAAGAAAGACCTTATATGGTGGTGGTCATTGTCTCATGCCCCACTCACTCAGATAGGACACTCTGCAGAAATAGGATGGACTCCTATTCAAAATTTGGCTTGGGTGTCGAGGCTGATAATGCCACACATACAAGAGGGTATAAAAAGTTTTATTCCTAATATGAAGACCTCCCTGTCTAGAGAGAGCATTGCAGGCCTTCTATACTGGTCTGAAATGCTTGTGAGGTTTGAATGTCTCACTGTCACCAAAGGAGGAAGAACCCAGGCTTGTTTACTTGCTTTCTTTTTTTTTTAATTGAGATATAATTGACATATAATTATATTAATTTCAGGTGTGCAATATAATGACTCAAAATTTATATATTGCAAAATGATCACCACAAATCTAGTTAACATCCACCACCATACATAGTTGCAAGATTTTTTTTCTTGTCACGAGAACTTTTAAGATCTACTCTTAGCAGCTTTCAAATATGAAACACAGTATTATTAACTATAGTTACCATGCTGTATATCACATCCCCACAACATACTTGTTTTATAACTGGAGGACTCAGGCTTTCTTATCACCTAGCCCAGGTGTTGGGCAGATGGGGTCAAGAGCAGTATGCCTTAAACTCTGTTAGCAATCAAATATCACACACAAAAAAATGGGTCAGACACTTTATTACATAGATCTTTTTTTTTAAAGATTATTTATTTATTTATTTATTTATTAGAGAGAGAGAGAGAGAGAGAGAGAGACAGGAGAGAGGGAACAGAAGCAGGGGGAGTGGGAGAGGAAGAAGCAGGCTTCCCGCTGAACAGAGAGCCCGATGTGGGGCTCGATCCCAGGACCCCGGGATCGTGACCCGAGCCGAAGGCAGACGGTTAACGACTGAGCCACCCAGACGCTCCAGGAAAAGGAATTTTTGATAACATGCAACAACCTACTTTTGACTGCTTAATAGTGTCCTTTAATTAGAACAATTTTTTTAAGGGAGAAAGATATTTCCTATTCCTTTTGTTTCCTTTAAAGGAGGGGACTGATAAGTTAGTGTGTTTATGGATTTTTAAATCTCTAAGTATCCTTGCCCTTTTAATTTCTTTAGCCTAGTCTTTCCAAAGTGGATGCACATAGAAACCAGGCTGTTAGAGACAGGATGCACAAAGAAAGTGAATGGAGCAAAAGAAAATGAGAAAAGAGTTCTAGGAAGAATGTGTTGCCACAACTGAGAAATTTTGCTAGATTTTCCTCAAGTGTGAACACATTATGAATTGCTTGAATCCAAAATACAGACACACTGATGGATACCTATATACTTGTTTCCTTTATTTAAACTCTCCTTTTGGGTGCCTGCATGGCTTAGTTGGTTACGCGACCGCCTTCAGCTCAGGTCATGATCCTGGAGTTCCGGGGATGGAGTCCTGCCTTGGGCTCCCTTCTCAGCGGGAAGTCTGCTTCTCCTTCTGACCCTTTCCCCTCCCGTGCTTTCTTTCTGTCTCTCTTGAATAAATAAATAAATAATTTATTTTTTTAAAATAAATTCTCATTTATTTCGCCAAAGCTGTCTCTGCTATGTGGAACCCCAAAATCTAACAGGTGTCTTGGAATTCCTCCTCCTGGGGTTCTCAGATGATCCAGAACTGCAGCCTGTAATCTTCAGCCTGTTCCTGTCCATGTATCTAGTCACCATGCTGGGGAATCTACTGATCATCCTGGCTGCCAGCTCTGACTCCCGCCTTCACACCCCCACGTACTTGTTCCTTTCCATCCTGTCCCTGGCTGACATCGGTTTCACTTCTACCACGGTCCCAAAGGTGATTTTGGACATTAAAACTCATAACAGAGTCATCTCCCATGCGGGCTGCCTGACTCAGTTGTCTTTTTTTAATCTTTTTGGCTGTTTGGATGGTGTACTCTTAACCGTGATGGCCTATGATCAGTTGTAGCTATTTGTTATCCTCTGCACTACCCAGTCATCATGAACCCCCCGCCTCTGTAGCCTGCTCATTCTGGTGTCTTTTTTGATCAGCCTTCTGGACTCTCAGCAGCACTGCCTCATGATGTCACAACTTACCTTTTACGTGGAAATTCCTCATTTCTTCTGTGACCCTCCTCAGCTGCTCAAACTTTCCTGTAATGACACTTCCACCAATAAAATATTCATGTATTTTCTTGGCACCATCTTTGGTGGTATTCCAGTCTCAGGGAATCCTTTTCTCTTATACACGAAATGTTTCCTCCATTTTGAGAGTCCCATCCACAGGTGGGAAGTACAAAGCCTTCTCCACCTGTGGCTCCCACCTGTCAGTTGTTTGTTTATTTTATGGAACAGGTCTTGGGGTGTACCTCAGTTCCGCTGTCTCACGTTCTCCCAGGAAGGGTGCAGTGGACTCAGTGATGTACGCTGTGGTTGTTCCCATGGTGAATCCCTTCATCTACAGCCTGAGGAACAGGGACATCAAGAGGGCTTTGCAGGGGCTCCTCAACAGAAGAGCCTAGTCTTGGATTTTTTTTTTTTTTTTGTCTTTTGATTAGAAATGATTACAAAACCAAACTATATGGTATTAGCAAGCATGTCCCTCTGGTCATATAATTTTTGTAGCTCATGGTTTCCATTCCCCTTGATTTGAAATATCTAAATATTGTTTATCTTGGCACATCTTTGATGGAATTAAGGGAGTTTTCTGGGGCCCCATGTATGTCAAAATCACTGCACAATTGAATCT
The DNA here is from genome assembly GCF_003265705.2 of Callorhinus ursinus. Taxonomy (NCBI): domain Eukaryota; kingdom Metazoa; phylum Chordata; class Mammalia; order Carnivora; family Otariidae; genus Callorhinus; species Callorhinus ursinus. The sequence goes on along the minus strand of NW_027397144.1, from coordinate 195,097 downwards.
TATTGCACCTATGGAATCTTCTGTATTTGTCACCTATGACCCAGGCATCCTGTAGGAATTCAAACTCTCTTTTAAATTATATTCTCTGGAATACTACTCAGTCATCAAAAAAAAAAATGAAATCTTGCCATTTGCAACAATGTGGGTGGAACTAGAGGGTATTATGCTAAGTGAAATAAGTCAATCAGAGAAAGACAATTACCATATGATCTCACTGATATGAGGAATTTAAGAAACAAAACAGGATCATAGGAGAAGATAAAACAAGATGAAACCAGAGAGGGAGACAAACCATAAGAGACTTAATCATAGGAAACAGACTGAGGGTTGCTGGAGGTGAGGGGTTAGGAGGATGGAGTAACTGGGTGATGGACATTAAGGAGGGCATGTGATGTAATGAGCACTGGGTATTATACAAGAATGATGACTCACTGACCTCTATCTCTGAAACCAATAATACATTATATATTAATTAATTGAATTTAAATAAAAAATAAAATATATCCTCACCCATTTTCACCGTCACATCTATTTCCCATAATACTTTGGCTTTGATCAAATCTATTGATGCAGATTGTTTAAAATAATGTATGTCACTGGTCCTCAATCTTGGCTTCATGTTTGAAGCATCTGATATGCTTTAAAAATCCTCATGCCTGAGTCCCACCACCACCGATTAAGATTCAGTTGGACTGGAGAATAAAAAGAACATGAACAGTTTTTTAACAGCACCCCAGATCGGTCTAATGTTCAGCTAAGGTGGAGAACTATTGAATTTTGTCAGACCTTTCATTCAAAGATAACTTTCATGTATGGGTCCTTTATTGTTCACGGTCAAACCCTGAACATCTCAAAGTGATCAGAGATCAGAAAGGAGGAGACTGGGCGCCTGGGTGGCTCAGTCATTAAGCGTCTGCCTTCGGCTCAGGTCATGATCCCAGGGTCCTGGGATCGAGTCCCACATCAGGCTCCCTGCTCAGCAGGAGACCTGCTTCTCCCTCTCCCACTCCCCCTGCTTGTGTTCCTGCTCTCGCTGTGTCTCTCTCTGTCAAATAAATAAATAAAATCTTAAAAAAAAAAAAGGAGGAGATATGAAAGAGTTTTCCATAGCAATGGCCAATGTGATTTTTTCCCCTCATATTCTTGGTAATATTTTTTACATATCTTCTCCTGCCACACTCTACAGCTGGTTCACTGTGCTGGATATTAAGCTATTGTTTTCTGCTCTAAACTTACCCTTCTATACTTTAAATTGTGATGCTGTGGTAGGGGCTCGGAATCTAAATCACTGCTCTGATTTTCCTTCTGGCTTCTCTTTAAGTTCTTCTAATAATGGTAATAAAGATCACATGCACTAATGCCCAATCTTTTCCCCATACCTCTTAGCGCATGGTGTTGTCACTATATTCTACAGCTATGGCTCTGTTACCATATTTTTCCTTTTGTGCCTTTCATAAAAGTATTTAATCATACCTATACTAAAATTACCTTCATTAAAATAACTAGTGTGGTTTCTCTTTTATTGATTGAACTCTGACTGATCAATCATAATATAGGGATTAAAGCTACATTGTGAGATGCAATGGGGAGATTGCAAAGTAAGCTCAGGATAAAAAGGTGATTGTAATGAAAAATCTTGTTCAAGGGTGTACAGTTGAGGTTTCAAGTAGTGGTGATATTTCCAGTGGCTGTGTGGTTCTAATTGTCCCAATAGCTTATTAAGTCACCTGAGTCATTATGGATAAATTTAACTCTATCTTCATTTTCATTACTCAAGGATAGCAAAGGACAATGTCCTCAGCAATGGGGAGATCTTTCCTTTCACTAGTAACCACCTCATTAGTAACTCACTTTGTCAGCATGCTTCCTTCTCTTCTATCATGATCAGTTTGGGTCCTGTCTTCTGCTACACACCCAGGATCCCATGTACATATCATTCTTTTCCTTTACAGATGCTACACATAGTTTCTGAGGTAGCAATCCGGGCTTTTTGAAAAGCTGTCGAGGGGTGCCTGAGTGGCTCAGTCGGTTAAGCGTCTGCCTTTGGCTCAGGTCATATCTCAGGATGCTGGGATCAAGCCCTGCACTGGGCTCCCTGCTCCTCAGGGAGCCTGCTTCTCCCTCTGCTTGCTGCTCACACCCCCTGCTTGTGCTCTCTGTCAAATAAATAAATAAAATCTTTAAAAAGAAAAGAAAAGCTGTCTAATAACTGGTTTGATTTGCTCTGCCTTTACACTAAGCCAAATGGCCTGCCAACTTCACTGACAATGAACCTAGTAATGGATTGGCTCTTCCTACTGCAAAGTGACTTCAGTTTAATACTAGATTTTCTTCCTATTTGAGCATTCTAAAACATATCAACACTCACAACTCCTTCTCCAATCCTTCACTATACTCCTGTCATTTGGTCATTTGGGCTCTCTAAAGTTTCCCTCTGCCATTTATGCAAACACACAAAATTAGCACAATTTCTTACATACCCAATTTAATTGGGTAAATATGATGTTTTCTTCATATCAGTTAATGAGAAAGCAAGCTCTGAGTTTGTCTTCCAGTCAGGCCTTGAGATTAGACTACATCCCTCGCCCACATTTTGAATGTAGAGATCTCAGAAGTATTTTTTTAAAGATTTTATTTATTTATTTGACACAGAGAGAGACAACTAGAGAGGGAACACAAGCAGGGGGAGTGGGAGATGGAGAAGCAGGCTTCCTGTGGAGCCGGGAGCCTGACTCGGGGCTCGATCCCAGGACCCCGGGATCATGACCTGAGCCAGAGTCATTTGCTTAATGACTGAGCCACCCAGGCGCCCCACCTCTGAAGTATTTAAGCAAATGATCAAGTCACCAGATAAATATGTAAAAATAAACAGTTGTCTAAGATAGTAACATACATCACTGGACAGAAAAATTAAAACCTGGGCTGTTTTTCAAAACAGCAAAAAACATACATCTCCAATGTATAAAATTCCAAACCCCAAACCAACACTATAGAAAGAAAAAATAGAAAGTTCCCGTTAGAGACATAAACTTTAACTGAGAAAATAGAAATTCTATAAGATTCTTGGTATAGAAGACCTAATTCTCCCTAAATTACATGATTAAGTCAATGGCTCTACAGATGTAAAAGTCATATGTTGTTTTCTGTAGTTGAAAAGAAATATGTCTGAATTTTACGATGAGATAAATAACTTGGAAGTCAGAAATGAGGAGTATAAGTCGGCTTCTTCTTGAGAAGAAGAGGGGTCTAGATACCACCCCCCACCCAGTACACTCACTTTTCTCCTTTTCTTCTTCAATTAATAATAGCAAGTCCTTAGAGATTGGGAGAGCATGGACCAATTTGGCTAATTATGTACCATGCGCTTTGAGCCCTCAAGGTCAAACAACTGAAAACAATTAGCCTGTGCTTCCCAGCCTTTTAGTTGCCAGTCCCAGTTCAATGGGCTCCATACCTGTGTCTCCTCCTCCCAGAGTTGTCTGCTCCGGGACACCCATACCTGCATGCCTTCTTGCCAGTCCTGGAAACAAAGCCTCTATCCTCATCCAGCTCCAGGTAGGGGAGAGGCAGCCAGATCTGCATTCCTCAGTCCTGCTCCCGCAGTGAGTAGCAAGTACAGTGGGAGGGATTGAATGCAGGAGGGACTGGGAGTGCATTGTTTCCTCCTCCTCAAGACCACTGGGAAAGTTGGGACAGCCAGACAGGAGGGGACCAAAATGCAAAGATTCAACTCAAAGCCCTATAAAGACCTAGTGGTGTTGGCTCTGGTGGGGATCCTAGAACTCTTATTTAGATTTCTATTTTTGTCTCATGCTAGTTCTATCTCCCTTGGGCATCTTCCCCATCAGAGCAGGAAATAGGTCCTTCTTAACTGCCCCCTAAGTCTTCCAAATGATCATGTAGGTGATGGTGATGGTGATGATGGAAAGATATCAGTAACCACAATGTTACAAACTTTTACCTTGGGACTCCAAGTGCGAGACACTGAGATAAATTTTCTACATAGCTTGCTACCTTTTATCTGTATTACCACCCCCCTGAAAGACAGCAACATCCATTATCATCATTTCAGAGTTAAGGATAGGAGCACGATATTTTTTTTCACTTCCTGATTTTATTTATTTTTTCATCAACCCACCTTTTTAAAAAAGTTTTTATTTAAATTCCAGTTAGTTAACATACAGTGTACTATTAGTTTCAGTTGTACAATATAGTGAATCCGCACTTCCATACATCACCCAGTGCTCATCAGGACAAGTGCACTCCTTCATCCCCATCACCTGTTTCCTCCATCCTCCTACCCACCTCTCCTCTGGTGATCATCAGTTTGTTTTCTATAGTTGAGTCTGTTTCCTGGTTTTCCTTTCTCTCTCTTTTTTCCCCTTTGCTGGTTTGTTTTTTTCTTAAATTCCACATCTGAGTGAAATCATATGGTATTCGTCTTTTTCTGACTGACTTATTTTGCTTAGCATAATACTCTTTAGCTCCATACATGTCATTGCAAATGGCAAGATCTCATTCCATGCATGAGTCAGTGGACACTTGGGCAGTTTCCATAGTTTGGCTATTATTGATAATGCTGCTATGCTATAAACATCAGGGTGCATGTACCCCTTTGAATCAGTATTTTTGTATCCTTTGGGTAAATGCCTAGTAGTGCAGTTACTGGATCATAGGGTAGTTCTACTTTTTTTTTTAAAGATTTTATTTATGTATTTGACATAGAGAAGCACAATGAGAAAGGGAACACAAGCAGGGGGAGTGGGAGAGGGAGATGCAGGCTTCCTGCTGAGAGAGAGAGGGAATGGGAGAGGGAGACGCAGGCTCCCCCTGGGAACTTGATGCGGGGCTCAAACCCAGGCCCCCAGGATCATGACCTGAGCCGAAGGCAGACGCTTAGCAACTGAGCCACCCAGGAGCCCTGGGTAGTTCTATTTTTAACTTTTTGAGGAACCTCTATACCGTTTTCCAGAGTGGCCGCACCAGTTTGCATTCCCACCAACAGAGCATGAGCATTCCTTTTTCTCCACATCCTCACCAACTCTTGTCTCTTGTGTTGCTGATTTTAGCCATTCTGACAGGTGTGAGGCGATATCTCATTGTAGTTTTGATTTGCATTTCCCTGATAATGAGGGATGTTGAGCATCTTTTCATGTGTCTGCTGGCCATCCATATGTCTTCTTTGAAAAAATGTCTATTCATGTCTTCTGCTCATATTTTAATTGGATTATTGGTTTTTTTGGGTGTTGAGTTTTATAAGTTCTTTATATATGTTTTCGATACTAACCCTTTATCAGATATGTCATTTGCAAATATCTTCTCCCATTCTGTAGCTTGCCTTTTAGTTTTGTTGATTGTTTCCTTTGCTGTGCAGAAGCTTTTTAAGTTTTACCAGGTCCTGGGATAGACAGGGGATGAATTCAGGTTTGAATGCAGACAGTGAGACTATTCACAGGGTACCTAGGCAGTATTCTCTCCTGCCTACCCTATTCATACATCTCTTTCCTGTTACTCCAGGCAGAGACCTCCACTCACTGTGCTCTTCCCTTTAGGGCGTTCATGCTAGCCAGAGAGCAGTTGGTATCACTTGCTGCATCAACTATAGAAACGATGGCTGAGATGAAGGTAGAGACCATAAAAAGTCAGCTCATGACAATTCAGGGCAGCTATCTTTCTTGCCCCTGCTCTCAGATTTTGCTTCATATTCCACTTCCTACCCCATTCTTATATTTTAAGCCGTTTTGATCTCTGAGGGAGATATGGAGTCAGGATGTTAGATTCCATTCTTAGTTAGGAAATAAGAAACGGTTCAAAGATTATCTTAGCAATTTTGGAAAAGACCTCTGGACTTCTGCTTAAATTCTCTGAAGTGCAGGGAAACAGAGCAAACAAGTTCAGTGCATGGGCCTCAGAGACCCACCATTTAACTTTGAACCTTATCTGCTCTACTTTTCATCTGTATGACACTGGGCAAGTTCTTAATGTCTTTGAGCCAGTTTATACAACTGCACTAAGACTTAAGATGAGCGGGCGCCTGGGTGGCTCAGTCATTAAGTGCCTGCCTTTGGCTCAGGTCATGATCCCAGAGTCCTGGGATTGAGCCCCACATTGGGCTCCCCGCTCTGCGGGGAGTCTGCTTCTCCCTCTCCCACCCCCCCTGCTTGTGTTCCCTCTCTCGCTGTGTCTCTCCCTCTCAAATAAATAAATAAAATCTTTAAAAAAAAAAAGAATTAATATGAGCACTGAACATGTGACTAAATATGTGATAGATGCTTATAGTAAGGACAAGGTAAATTTTAGGTATTATTATTGTTGTTGTTGTTGTCATTATCAAGGCTAAGCACCATCTATCCAACTAAAATATCCTGTGATCAGGAGATTCAGTTTTTCCTAGATCCTGAGAGAACACTTTTTTTTTTTTTTTGTCCTTATGCAGGTACTGAGTGTTTGGAGCGAAACAACTGAATCACATTCATTTCTGATTTCTCAGAGCTTTTACTTTGCTTGGCACAGAGTAGGCTGCAAGAAAAACAGCGATCTCTGATAAATATTGAATAGGCCCGCCCTTCTTTGGTTCTCAGAAACAGGGCATAGACATGTCTAATGTGGCTTTCATGCACTGGGTGCTTCTCTTCCTTCCAATGACATTTCATAGATCTAGATGAAAAATAAAACAGTGCTTGTGTGTATCTATGCCACAGATTTTCTAAGAAACCTATCATTTTCCACTTAATAGAATCTATGTTTAAAAATTACTAGAGATTTTCATAAAGATGAAAATTAAAAGAGAGAAAAAGAGAAAGGGAGAAAAATCTTATTGCATGAACTGAGACATATTTTAGGATTTCCACCCATTCTTTTCCTTTTTCTTTTTAGAGAGGGAGAGGTGGTTGGGGGCAGACTTAATTCTACAACACTGAGATCAGAACCTGAGCCGAAATCAAGAGTTGGATGCTTAACCAATGGGGTCACCCAGGCACCCTAATTTCCACCCATTCTTCAGTGAATTTCCTGGGACATGATAGGCTTCTACCTCTCTGACATATAATACAGTAAAAGTCATTAAACCTTTCTTAGGATTGGGTTTCATCAATAAACCCACCATTCCAATAACAATGCAAATTTTGATTTACAAACCATGACTCAATATTTATCGGGTGCAAACCTCTTTTAGGTGCCACATGTATCTTGAAATGGATGCTGTTCTCCCCATTTCTAGATAGGGAATACCAGCACAGAGAGGTTGAGATGTTGACATATACTTTAGTCTGATTCCCATCTCAGGGCTCTGTGCACTCCACCAGTGTGGAATGATTGCTTTCTTTTCAAACATGCTTTAGTTCCAGATGAGTAAACAGAAACAGGACCACCAATTCCTTCTCTTGGGATTTTGTAAGTTCATCTGTGAATTAGGAAATGGGGTAAGTGGTTTACAGGGGCCTTTACTACATGAATATTATAGATCATAGGATTTTCTATGAATAGTAAAACACTTTGCAACCTATTTTGGAAATCTGTGATATGAAAATATTATTCCTTATACAAGATAGGAATTTTCATGTGGATCTATCATGGAAAGACCATTGCACCCAGACTCCAGGGATCTTTCTGATTCTATACCTTGACAATAAAAGCATGAAGCTGATTTTGTCCTCACTTTCTATTAGGAAAATAAATGTAGATAATTAATAGTAAAATTGTACATATATTTATTTTTACAATTCTATCATCTTTTATGCTGATATATTACAGAAATTCTCATTTGTGTAATATGGAGGTGGGCACAAGAATTTTATTAGGAATATTGTAATAAGGGTGCCTGGGTGGCTAGGTCAGTTAAGTGTCCAACTCCTGATTTCAGCTCAGGTCATGATCTCAGGGTCCTGAGATGGGGCCCCATATCAGGCTCTGCGCTCAGTGTGAAGCCTGCTGAAGATTCTCTTTCTCCCTTTACCTCTGTCCCTCCTCCTGCTTGCACTCTCTCTCTCTCTCTCTGTGTCTCTTGAAATAAATAAATAAAATCTTTAAAAAACAAAAAGGGAGTATTGTAATAAGAGCATAAGAAATAGTGCCGAGGACAACAGAGAAAGGGAGGAAAAACTGAATGGGGAGAAATCAGAGAGGGAGGTAAACCATGAGAGACTTTGGACTCTGGGAAACAAACTGAAGGTTTCAGAAGGGAGGGGGGTGGGGAGATGGAGTAGCCAGGTGATGGGTATCAAGGAGGGCACGTGTTGTGATGGGCACTGGGTGTTATACGCAACTAATGAATCATTGAACACTACATCAAAAACTAATGATGTACTATATGTTGACTAACTGAACATAATAATAAAAAAAGAAATTAAAAATAAAATAAAATTTATCTTTCAGGTAATACTATGCCTCATTTGAAGTGCTTGAAATAGATGTGTATGCTTCACAGACACTTAAAATACATTACTGTGGCAAGTGAGAACTCAGGAAACAACATGTGCATTAGTATAATATTAAGTAAACTTTTAAAAAACCTATTTATGAATACATAAATCAATACTAATATTATGGAAACATTGAAAGGAAAATATATCTACCACATTCATGACAGTGTTTGCCTTTGGACAACTGAAGTGTAGGGGAATGCGATCATGCAGGGAAAGCAAGAAAACTTCAATTTTTACTGGCAACAAATATGAGTTCTGAAGCAAGCATAACTAAGTATTTCTATGTTTATATATTTATATGTTTCTCTAACATTCTTTGGCTCAATGTCTTCATGGTGGGCATATACAGAAACAGATGAATAGCCCAGACACCAATAAGGAAACAGTTCCAAGAAGAGTTTACAACTGAGAAATGTTGCTGAAGGTAATGGGATGTCTGCTCCGTGACTACTTTACTTGTGAATTGCTTGAATCAAAATATGCACACTTAGCTGGGTGTCTCTATACTTGTTTTGTTTATTCAATGTTCTTTTCTTTTTCAAGAGGTGTCCCACCTGCATGGAACCACAGAATCTAACAACTGTCTCAGAGTTCCTCCTCCTGGGCCTCTCAGATGATCCAGAACTGCAGCCCTTTCTCTTTGGGCTGTTTCTGTCCATGTATCTGGTCACTGTGCTCGGGAACCTGCTCATCATCCTGGTTGTCAGCTCGGACTCCCACCTCCACATCCCCATGTACTTCTTCCTCTCCAACCTGTCCTCTGTTGACATCTGTTTCATCTCTACCACCATCCCAAAGATGCTGGTGAACATTCAAACACATAGCAAATCTATCACCTATGCAGGCTGCCTAACTCAGATGTCCTTTTTTTTTCTATTTGGGTGTTTGGACAATCTACTCCTGGCTGTGATGGCCTATGACCGGTTTGTGGCCATTTCTCACCCCCTGAACTACCCAGTCATCATGAACCCATGCCTCTGTGGCTTGTTGGTCCTGGTGTCATTTTTTAGCAGCCTTTTGGAATCTCAGATTCACTGTTTGATGGTGTCACAACTTACCTTCTGCACAAATGTGGAAATTCATCATTTCTTTTGTGATGCACCTCAACTTCTCCACCTTGCCTGCTCTGATACCTCCATCAACACTATACTAATGTATTTTATTGGTGCCATTTTTGGTGGTGTTCCACTCTCAGGGATCCTTTGCTCTTATACCAGAATTGTTTCCTCCATTCTGAGAGTCCCATCCACAGGTGGGAAGTACAAAGCCTTTTCTACCTGTGGCTCTCACCTGTTGGTTGTTTGCTTGTTTTACGGAACAGGTCTTGGAGTGTACCTCAGCTCCCCCATCTCCCCCTCCCCCAGGAAGGGTGCAGTGGCCTCAGTAATGTACACTGTGGTCACCCCCATGCTGAATCCCTTCATCTACAGCCTGAGGAACAGGGACATCAAGAGGGCACTGTGGGGGATGATCAGCAGAACAGCCTAATCTCAGCATCTGTCTTATCCCTTTTGGTTCATAGAACTGGAAAATGCAGCAAATCAAATATGCACAAGAAATTCTGAATCTGCAGCCACATGGTATACCATGTGTATGTACCTATATGTACCTATGTCTACGTAGCTATATGTACCTATATGGATCTCTGCTTTTTGCTTACACGATTATTCCTGTTAGTGTAGCTCTAATGGAATTGGGAGATTATTTTGGACTCCCCACTTAAATCATAGTCCCTGCAGGATTATGCATATATCTGTATACCCCTCTCATTTTCTTTATGCATTACCTAAGACTCTTGGTCATGAGCAGTCTTGTTTCTATCATTGCAAAATAATCACAACTCTCTCTTTCTTGTTATTTTCCTATGATTTCCTCCCCTATTTGTTAAGAGGATCTAAATCCTACATTAAGGACCAAAACATCAAATACATTTTTGTGCCTTAATGAGCTTGGTCAGATATATGTATATATATATATATATTTTTTTTAAAGATTTTATTTACTTATTTGACAGAGAGAGACACAGCGAGAGAGGGAACACAAGCAGGGGGAGGGTCAGAGGGAGAAGCAGGCCTCCCGCGGAGCAGGGAGCCCGATGCAGGGCTCCATCCCAGGACCCTGGGATCACGACCCGAGCCGAAGGCAGACGCTTAACGACTGAGCCACCCAGGCGCCCCTATGCGTATATATTTTTAAGTAGGCTCCACAACCAGCGCAGAGCCCAACACAGAGTTTGAACCCATGACTGTAAGCTAAAGACCAGAGCTGAGATCAAGAGTCAGATGCTCAACCAACTGAGCCACCCCGGTGCCCCATCTTGATCAGATTTTTGAGCGAGTAGGATAACTATTTAATTTCCTTTTGAAACTGAAATGGGACCCTATTAATATTGAGTTTGAATAAACAGTTATCAAGTTTCCTGGGACTTCCCTAGGAAAACTGGGATATATGATTCCCAAGGAGTAGATGGGAGAGGAACCACCAGAGCAGAGATGATCCCAGTTTTCCTGATGATTGTTTTTCCTATTCCATCTAATTTCTCCTCAATCATATTACATAACCAGACACAAAGGGACAAATACTGTATAGTTCCACTTATATAAGATGCCTACAATAGTCAATTTCACAGAGACAGAGAGTAGAATGGTGGGAGCCAGCAGCTGGGGGAGGAAAAGATGGGATTAGTGTTTAATGGGACAGAGTTTCAGTTTGGGAAGGTGGAAAAGTTCTAGAGATGTATGGTAGTGATGGTTGTGAATGTACTTAATACCACTGATCTATACACTTAAAAATGGTTAAGGTGGAAAATTTTATGTTATTTTTCCACACACACACACAAAAAAAGATCTCCTGTCAGGAATAAGGGACATGTTGCTTCAAATGTTGGGTGTTTCTCAACCCTCGGCAATCAACCCCTATAGGGATCCACCTCAGCAAGGTCATGCCTCCTTCCTGGGGCAGCCCACATCCGATAACTGTTTCATGTGGGGGTGTAAAGGTTTGTACCTTTTGCCCTAATTCCAGCCAACTCTAAGAGATCATCTTAGCTCCAGAGCTCCCTGCTGGTTTTTGGAGGTCTTTGATGGACTTCAGCTTGGCTTGACTTTTTCCAGTGTTCCTCTTTGCTGCAAAGAATTTGTCAAACCATAAGATTGCCCTCACTTCTGACACCAGCCACAAGTTCAGGGGTCCACTCTCACATCAGACCAGTTGGATACAAATTTGGGAACTTTTTCACATTTGATAATTTGCTAGAATGATTCAAACTGAGAGGACTGCCTTGATAATGCACTAGAATGACTCACAGAACTCAAGAAGCAGTATACTGTGATTGCAGTTTTATTACAACAAAACAATACAAATTAGATTCAGACAAAAGATACACATAATGCAAGGTCTGGAACATCCCATATGTGAAGCTTCTTGTTGTCCTCTTTCCTTGGAATCCAGACCCATTACCTTTTCCTGGGACATATGTGTGACACTACTCAAAGACTGTTACCAGCCAGGTAGATCACCTGAGCTCCAGTGTCCAGAACTTTTATTGAGGCTTCATTATATAGATATGATTAGTTGAATTATGGCCTGCATGGTTGAACTCAGTTTTCAGTCTCCCTCCTGAGGTTGGGCTGATATCACTTTGCCCAAAGCTCCAACCCTTTAATCACATGGCTGGTTTTTTTGGCATGGCCAACCCCCATCCTGAGTCATTTCATGAGCATAAACTATCAGGTGTGGTCCATGAGGCCTTCCATGAATAATCAATAACTCCTATCACTAGGGGAAATTTCAAATGTTTAAATGTTACCTACTGGGAGCTGGGACCAAAGGCCTTATCTCTCTTCAGGTGAGGCCAAATTCCTTACTACACATCTGCCCTTCCCCGGTGTTTATTCCAGGAACACTGCCTCGTAAACATCCTGCGTGTTAATCATTGTCTAAGAGTCTGCACTGCAAGAAACTCAATGTGGGACACCCTGTTACTAATACAATTTATTTGAGAAAATTTTAAAGACATTTCCAAGGTAGTTGAAATGGTCCGCAATATTCTTTGAATTACAAACCCAACACTGAGCTCAGGAATGGGAAAATTCAAGGAAAGGAGAAGAGGAATGGGAGCATTCATTCATTCAATGCCTCCCTGGGGGCAGCAGGGAGGTACCCATTGAAAAGTTTAAGGAATCTGGAAACCCAAACTCAGAGATGTTTGGAAATGCACTCAATAAACATATGGAGAAAATTTCAACCTTGCTAATAACCAAATAAATAATTTATCCATCAGTATATATATTGTGTTTGGACATAAAATGTGATCAGAGAAACTGGGATCCTGGATTTATGTTCTATGAGGGCAAAGATTTTTGTCTATTTTTTTCCTCTTCACTGCTGCGTTCCAGATACCTACTGTAGCCTGGCACACCAAAAGTGCTTAGTAAATAGGAGCTAGCAATTGTTATTGATAAAATGCACTATTTCATAATCCTCATGCAACTATTCTGAATTGGTACTTAAAGTGGCCGCAGCACTAGAAATCCAAGCTGAGGTGCAGATTACTGCACTTTCCTATTAAGGAAAGTAAAAGGAGGGGATATGGAGAGTAGAACTGAGGATAACAGAGCAGTCAACGTAAGAAGTTAAAGTACATAAGAAAAAGTACTGGCAAGGCAATTCTGAGCAAAGTCACTTATGAAGGACGGGTGAGAAGCAAAACTCAATGTGATTAAGAGGCAGGATTTCTTTAGCCAATTGCTGCTATTCCTATTAGTTCAAAAACCCAGGACTAGTATTCCTATCACTGAACATAGGGTGTTCTCCCCAAAATGTTTTGTAGAGCCCTCTTGATGTCCCTGTTCCGTAGGCTGTAGATGAAGGGGTTCAGCATTGGGGTGACCATGGTGTACATCACCGAGATGATCATGCCCCTCCAGGAAGATGCATCAGAACTGAGATACACACCAAGCCCTGTCCCATAGAATAAAGAAACCACAGACAGGTGAGATGCACAGGTAGAAAATGCCTTATACTTCCCATTAGCTGTTGGGATTCTCAGAATTGAGGAGGCAATTCGGGTATAGGAGAAAAGGATCCCGGAGAAGGGAACAATGCCAAGAAGGCTAGTTACCATATATAGCAGGATATGATTGACCAATGTGTCTGAGCAGGCAAGTGTGAGGGCCTTGGCAAGTTCACAGTAAAAGTGTGGAATTACCCAGTTGGTGCAGAAGGACAACCGTAATATCAACAGACTCTGGATCAGGGAGTATGACAAGCTGATGAGCCAGGACATGAGAACCAGGAGGCCACAGAGCCGTGGATTCATGATGACTGGGTAGTGCAAGGGGTGACAGATGGCCACAAACCGGTCATAGGCCATCACAGTGAGGAGAAAAGTGTCCAGACCTCCAAAAACCATAAAAAAATACATCTGGGTGATGCAACCTGCATAGGTGATGGATTTGCTTTGTGTTTGGATGTTCACCAGCATCTTAGGGACTGTGGTGGAGACGAAACTGATGTCAGCAAAGGACAAGTTGGAGAGGAAGAAGTACATGGGGGTGTGGAGGTGGGAGTCCGAGCTGATGGCCAGGATGATGAGCAGGTTCCCGAGCACAGTGACCAGGTACATGGACAGGAATAGACCAAAGAGAAGGGGTTGATACACTGAGGCTTGGGAAAATCCCAGGAGTAAAAATTCTGTAACACTTGTTTGATTTCTTGGTTCCATGTTACCAACCCATCAGCTAGATGATTGAAGCAGGGAATGAACATGAAATAGGCATTGGATAGATTCTAGAGTCTCTCTATTACTTTTATTTCCTGAAGTGAAGCACTGGGCATAATAGCCTTAACATTACAACAGAATAATACATTCTGTTATTCATTACATGCAACATTTAATAATGTTGATCAACCCCCGTCCATCGGCCTCTGGGACACTCATTTATCCTCTTTATTTAGAATCATCAAATCTAAAAAGTTAAGAAGCACTTTGGACCTTAGCGATAAAGTGGTCCAAACTCACTCTAACACAAATGTGGAACAAGAGGTCTGGTGAACCTCAGTAACTTAATGTGGATTATCTGCCTTATCTGGGACCCAAAAAAAGGGTGAGATAACTATGTCTCAGAGGTGAGAAAATTTGAGAGTATCTCAAATATCTGGATAGACTATTTCAGGATGAGTAGAATGTAGGTTTACTCCTTAAGAAAAAGAAAGGAGGAAAAAGAAAATGTTTTTATCAAATAACAAACCACATGAACAAATTCTTAATGCTTAGTGTACCAGGAGCTATCAACATCCTGCAGGGCCAGGGCCAGAGGCTTCCTGGACATTTGTTGCTTGACAAAATATCCTTCATCTGTGAAGTTAAGAATTGGTGAAAATGTCCAATGGAAACGTAGATATCAAGGTTTCAACCATTTTGGTACCATAAGATAAAATACTACAAAGGTCACAAGGAGAATTTTGAGTCACCCTCAATGGTGCTCTTTAAATATTGGGGGAAGGAACACCTGGGTGGTTCCGTCGGTTAAGCGTCTGCCTTTGGCTCAGGTCACAATCCCAGGGTCCTGGGATTGAACCCTGCGTTGGGCTCCTTGTTCAGCGGGGAGCCTGCTTTTCCCTCTCTCTCTGCCTACAGCTCCCCTCCTTGTGTTCCTGCTCTGTCAAATAAATAAATAAATAAAATCTTAAAAAAAAAAAAAGTTTTCCACAAGAAAAAAAATTTTTGTAACTGTGTAGTGGCAGATGTTAACTAAACTTATTGTGGTGATAATATGTCAAATATTATATGTGCTATATATATGTACATATATGTATATATAGAGAGAGATTTTATTTATTTATTTGACAGAGAGAAAGAGAGAGATTGAGCATAGGCAGGGGGAACGGCAGAGGGAGAGAGAGAAGCAGGCTCCCCACTGAGCAGGGAGCCTGATGCGAGGCTTGATTCCAAGACACTTGGGATCATGACCTGAGCCGAAGGCAGACGCTTAACTGACTGAGCCACTCAGGGACCTCTATATGTGCAATATATTGAATCATTATGTTGTACACCTGAAACTAATATAATGTTACATGCCATTTTTTTTAAAGGTTTTATTTATTTGACAGAGAGAGCACAAGCAGAGGGAGAGGGAGAAGCAGGCTCCCCACTGAGTAGGGAGCCCAACGCGGGGCTCGATCCCAGGACCCTGAGATCATGACCCGAGGTGAAGGCAGATGCTTAACTGACTGAGCCACCCAGGCATCCCTGTTACATGCCTATTTTATCTCAAAAAAAGAAAACCCACAAAAACCCAAACCCGATAGTATTTCTGGAATGATAAAAATGATTATATCAGAGGCAAATTGTTTGACTGTGAATAACATCTTTGTTCTGACCCTTGGTGGGGTGAGCAGTTTGCAATCATCTCTGCTGGCTTCTGGTGAGAGGTATTCTAGGCAAATGGTCATGACTCATCTTTAAAGTATGATAGTTTGTAAAAGATTCCCTTGAATTCTAATAAGTGTGGCTTACTCTCTTGCATTCCAATCTGATTTGTTGAGCAGACTATCAGAGAGTGCACAGGAAATGCCCACAATTCTGGGTATTTCCTGGAGTATGCTGTGTGTGTTAACAACATCAACTGCATTAGAATCTAGGAAAACAATTTCATTTCTTACAGGTGCTGTATTGTGATTCAAATGGGTCATAAAATAAGGAATAGCATTCATCTTAAGAAAGAGTTTCCCACACATTAGAAACATTTTATCTTAGGGCCAGAGGTTAGAAATTAGAGGTGGAGGATACAACCATTTGTCATTTACACTTTCTCCTTAATTTATGCACCAAATACATGTTTGTCTTCTGTTTCTAGTGTCTAGTGCAAGAAGGGCTTCTTTGGGATAGACAAAGTGTTAGCTGTTGGGATTACAAAGATTAATGATGTTGTTTTGTCCTGAGGAACCCCACCTTCCAGGGGTAGTGATGGATGCAGAAGCCTGACATTGTAATTCAGTGAATTAAATGCTAAGATAAAGGCAGTCTGCAAAGTGAAGTACAGAAAGGAACCCCAAATTCAGCCTGAAGTGATGGAGTCAGGGAGGCATTCCTGGAGGAAGAGATCCCTGGGCAAGGAGTTGTCTAGGTTGATGATTGAGTATGGGCTTTTCTGATACAGAAGGCAGCAAGGGAAAAGGAAGCAAAAAGCAGCATGGGACAGGGTGCTCTTAGCAATTTGCTGAGGCACAAAGTTGGACATGGGAACAGTGAAGAATGAGGTTGGAGAGATGAACAGAGACTACATCTCTGGGAACCTTGAAAAAAATAATGGATAAAGGATAGGGGCTATTTAGGGACTGTGACCAAAGGAGTAACATGATCCATATCACAATTTTCCCCGGCACCTGGAGTGAAAGATACATTTAAAGCAGGCAAAACTAGGGTCAAAGGGAATGGGGTTGGGAATCCTCACATCATTAATGTTGAAGGGACCATGCCACTTGTCTTAAGGAAGAGGAACAAAGGTGAGAAGAGGTGAAAAAGTTAATCCAATGTCTTGCTAATGACTCCATGTCCCTACTTAAGGATGAGACCTGATTCCCAGGTGCAATCAAGGGGAACTATGAGAAAGGGACATGTGAGTTTCAATGTCTCCCAGAATGTTCCCAGAGCAAAAGGGTAGAATGTCAAGAGGGGACTGGATGTTAGACTTTACTGTGCGCCTCCCTTTTCCTCCCTTATCCACCCTGCCCCTGTCTTTTTATATACTGTGGCCCTAGATACCAGGGAACACAGACTCTTCACTCTTGAAAATCTCTGTAAGAACCACAGATAAGGGTGAAGAAAGAGGAAGAAAGGTCTTTTTGAAGAAACAGAAGATGTTCCCCAACAAATGAAGGTGGCAAAGAAGGATTCAGAAAGGATTTGTCTAGGCTGAGTGAAGATGGAGGCTCTGGAGTTTTGGGGCCAGGTAGGAGAAAACAAATCAGTACTTAAAGTAAAAGACCTAAAAACCTAGCAGTACCTGGGGGCATCCATTTGTACAACTCCGACTGGTAACTGTGTCACTATACAGTGTGGTTCTAGAAAGTGCTATGGTATCCAAGAGTGGACTGGGTGCTTAGCCTCTTCTTCATCTTTATAATCTCCATCAACCACCCACCCAAATAACATGAGACCAAAGTAAAAGCTCACTCACAACAGCGACTTTGAACAAGTAGTATAGCCATTCACCCTCCCAAGCAATTGGTCCCTAGAGCTCCTTCTGCTTAGACATCATAGGGTGTCCCTGCCATATGCTTAACAGTAGTCAATGCCCTTTCTACCCAACCACCTCTTTTCCCTGTTTCCCCACAACACTTACTAGACTATACATGCTTGGCAATGCGGGCTCACCACAGGGACCAACTGCCCTGAATCCTGTTCGCTCATGGAGGCCAATGAAGAAAGATTTGTTTCCCAAAAGAGAAGAGATACAGAGCCAGGCATGTAATACAGGGCCTGGCTGATTTCTCCTGGAGAAGGCATGAGTATCTTGAGAGTGGTACATGGGCCTTGGTGACTATATGTTGGTGTGTTACAGGTTTTGTGACCCTGGGGACTGAATCCCCTCGGAAGCTTGTTAGACAAATTGATCAATGGATTTTCCATTCCCTCAAAGGCAGAGACCACACAGGAGAAAGGGTCTCTGACCTGCCAATTCCTTATTCCTGGGAGAGTAACAGCGGGGCCAGTTGTGGCTCCTCTCTCCTGGGTCCTTTTCTCTTGGAAGATCTCTCCAGTCTTTCTTAGATCTTCTCCTGGGGACAACTGACTTGTAGTATTCACATTAGGCACATGGCTGAGTAGTGAAGGGTCCCAGGAGTAACTAGGGTAATGGTTCTCAAACTTTAAGGTCATCTCAAAGATGACCTTGAGTACTTTTTTAAACAGATTTCTGAGCTTCATCTCCAAGTTTCTGTCTCAGTGGGTCTGGGTTTGGGTCTGATAATTTGGATTTTTCACAAGTTCCAAATTTTGCTGGTCTCTAGGACAATCTTTTGGAAACAGTTGCCCTAGGGCGATGTTTCAAAATGTAAGCTTTATCAAAAGTATCATCTGGGGCTATTGTTAACGTATAGCTTCCCACCTTATTCCAGACTTACCCAGTCAACATCTCCAGGGGAAGAGACTGAGAGTCCCCATGACCCCTATTCTGCATTTGGTAGTCCTTGGGAAAAATACTGAAGAGGTAAAGAGGGTGTCGGATAAGTGGATCTGAAAGATTTTGGTAGGGGCTTTGAATCTAGATGTGTCACTAATTAATTAATTAGTCAAATCTTTACTAAATGACTTAGGTCAAGTACTGTGTAAGATCCCAGAGTTAAATGGTAAATGAGAGGGGCGCCTGGGTGGCCCAGTCAGTTAAGCCTCTGCCTTCAGCTCAGGTCATGATCCTAGAGTCCCAGGATCAAGCCCCATGTTGGGCTCCCTGCTTGGCGGGGAGTCTGCTTCTCCCTCTGCTCCTTCTCTCTCTGTCTCATTCTCTCCCTCTCAATTAAATAAATAAAATCTTAAAAAAAAATGGTAAATGAGGTACCATAATAAAAAAAGGTCACTGGCTAATGCCTTGAGAGAGGAGGGGCAGCTGTGTTTTTCAAAGAACAATTTGGGTTGAAATAGCAAATCCTCTAATAGATGTTAGATAATTTTTTTTTATTAAATCACATTAAAATTCTGAAAGTGAGAAAAAAACATGGTAGGCTTCTAAAACAACAAAGAATGTTGAAGAGATATCTGCACTCCCATGTTCATTGCAGCATTATTCACAATAGCCAAGATATGGAAACAACCTAAGTGCCTGTCAAAGGATGAATGGATAAAGAAGATGTGGTATATATATATATATACATATATATATATATATGTATATATATATGCATATACACATAATGAAATATTATTCATCCATGAGAAATAAAGACATCCAGCAATTTGCAACAACGTGGATGGACCTAGAGATATAATGTTAAGTAAAGTAAGTCAATCAGAGAAAGACAAATACCATTTGATTTCACTCATATGTGAACTTTAAGAAACAAAACAAATGAGCAAAGAAAAGAAACAGACAAGAAAACAGACTCTTTAAATACAGAGAACAAACTGGTGTTTGCCAGGGGGAGGTGGGTAAGGGAATGAGTGAAATAGATACAGGGGATTAAAAGTACACTTACCTTGGTTGGGTTGTTTTTTTGTTTTGTTTTGTTTTTGTTTTTTTGCATTGTCTCTATTTTCTTATCTTTCATTTTTTAATTCCAGTGTAACTAATACACAGTGTTATATTAGTTTCAGGTGTACAATATAGTGATTCAACAGTTAAGAGTATACTTGATGAACACTGAGAAATGTGTAGAATTGTTGAATCATTCTATTGTACACCTGAAACTAATATAACGCTGTATGTTGATTATATTTGAATCTTAAAAATCTAAAAATAAAAAGAATTTAAGAACTGAACTCATAAAAACAGAGAAAAAAATGGTGGTTACCAGGGGCTAGGTGGTGAGGGGATAGCATAGAGGTTATATAAGTTTGTGTACAAACTTGCAAAGAGTAGTAAATAAGTCCTAGAGACCTAATACACAGTAGAGTGAAATAGAGACAGCAATTCTGTATTATAATCATGAAACTTGCTAAGAGATTAGAACTTATTCCAACCACTAAACAGAAATGATAATTATAGAAGAAGATAGCAGAAGGGGAAGAATGAAGGGGAGTAAGTCGGAGGGGGAGACGAACCATGAGAGACGATGGACTCTGAAAAACAAACTGAGGGTTCTAGAGGGGAGGGGGGTGGGGGGATGGGTTAGCCTGGTGATGGGTATTAAAGAGGGCACGTTCTGCGTGGAGCACTGGATGTTATGCACAAACAATGAATCATGGAACACTACATCAAGAACTAATGATGTAATGTATGGTGATTAACATAACAATAAAAAATTTTTAAAAAGAAATGATAATTATATAACAGGATAGAGGTGCTAATTATTGCTACATTGGCAATCATATTAAAATATATAAATATTTAAAAATATATATATATATTTATAAATGTATCAAATTAACCTGAATTGGGCAGCATCCAAGGAGCCCTAAGAAGCCATATAAAATGAAAGACTTTTTTAGGCAGAAGGGAGTAGGAATAAGGCAGACGTACTAGGCAAAAGAGCGGGTTGGTTATTGCAAGGTTACTTTCCCTGTAGGGGATGGCAGAGGTCCCACCAGGCAGGTCACCTAACTAGTGCTGATGAGGTGATTTTGACAGCTATTTTAAAATTCCATTTCTGGCTGGGACAGCTGATTAATTAAATCTCTGTTTGGTTATATGAGGCTTGGTGTAAGTGACTCCATTTTGGGCCTGTTGTCTTGTTTTTTAACAATATCAAAACAAAAAGTAAAAGTTGAAATACAGTTGAGTCATTTATGTCAAGGTGTTTTCAAATGGAGCTGGGAGGCCGCTAGGGAGATGGGCCTTATACTCCTCCTCATGGGTAGAACCATGACTTGGCCAAATTGCAAAAATTCCAAAGATTACCTGAACACCTGTGACTTGTTACAGTAATAGACTTTTGCTTAGTGATAGCCTTAGCCAAGATTAGCTTTTGCCGTCAACACCAATCAAAATTCTTTGTAAACAGCAAGCATTCTCTTTTGCTTTAAAAAAAAAAACACTTTTTAAAGTGGTTTTTGACTTTTGCTTGGTAGTGGGACACTATTTGGGTTGCTACTAAAATCTGTGTAACCAAACTGCAATTCTTTGATCCCAAATACATGCTTTTACTTAATTATTGCCTCCTAACAATTTTAGGTTCACAAAAAAGATAGTAAATTCAATAGGAAGAAAATTATTTGATAATTTTTAACAGCTATTGCTGTAAGCCATGGCGTGTACATGGGCAGGAGGGAGGGGATGCAGGCTCTCGAATTAGAAAAATAAGGATTTATCTTTAAAATGATAAACCATAATGATTTTTAAATGAGAGAAATGGTTAACTGAACATGGATGCATCAAGAAATGACAGTTAATGAACATGCAAGGGTCGCTGCTTTGAAACATGAGCTTTTATTTTTTATATTTGACAGAGAGAACACAAGCAGGCAGAGTGTGAGAGGGAGAAGCAGGCTTCCCGCTGAGCAGGGAGCCTGATATGGGACTCAATCCCAGGATCCTGGGATCATGACCTGAACCCAAGGCAGATGCTTAACTGATTGAGCCACCCAGGCGTCCGAACCATGGGTTTTTAATAGCATTCTCATGATCAAACAATTGCATAAGATGAAAAAAGAGAGGCGTCACAAGCATTGTAAAGTAAAAGACAAATGTATCATTGTTCGTAGATAAGATTTTGGAGGTGGAGAGCCCTCAGACCTTTGAAGATGCAGCCCTGTGTGGGTCCTTCATCAAGCATTTCAACAAATCACCTCAGGCGATTGTTTTCAAATTTTAGCATAAGATTCACCTGTGTGGCTTATTAAATGCAAATGGTTGGGCCTGACCCTGGAGTTTCTGATTTAGTAGATCTGGGACAAAGGTCAAGAATTTGCATGGCTTACAAACTGATCTGGAGATGCTTGAGAAACACTGCTCTTGTCTGTGTCCCTAATGCTCTGGTCTAATAAAAGTTTTTCTCCACTGTTTACAGCCCCTCCACCCGACCCCACCCTGAGCATTTACTAGGATACACTAGCTCTTTCAGATGGCATCAGCGAAACCTCTGGTTGCCCTGGCTCTTTCTAGTATAGTGACTTTCTCCCAGAAATTTCAAGGAGATGATCCAGGCAGGGAATTCATCACCCATATCTCTGGGAGGCCCAACATGATCTGCCTTGGAGACACCCAGAGCTTATTCAAAGTTTCCAGGAACTTGAAGGCTGAATTCTCAGAGCACCTCATTAAATAAATTGTTCTATTGTCATTGTACTTTTTAAACAATTAAGATCGGGAGAATAATAGAAATGAAACTTTCTCTGTCTTCTGCTTACCTGAAAATAGCTATGCAGAGAGGCAAATTTTTTTCTTCCATTTATTCCTTCTTTACGTGGTACATCCAAACATGTGCAGTCAATAAGATCATGCTCCTGGAGATTAAAAAAGCTTTATCTTCCTTCAAAGAAGTCTTCCAGGGTTCCTTAAGATACTGCCCTATAACAAATAATAAATAATAAAAAAGAAAAGAACCATCTTATTTTCTTGGGGTTAAAAAAAAAGATACTGCCCCAATTCTTGCCTCCTCTTCTACACAGGATTTAATTTCAAAGTTAGGAGTTTCTTCCCTAAGGTATGTGTTAATGTTACAAAGAACCCAGCAGACTTGACCTGCAGAATCCCATTGTAACAAAAATGAAATGCATGAGAAAGGTCTCTATTTCAAGAAACAGAATGCAGTCATTAGTGACATTGCTCCTGAAAAACCAAGCATTTGAAGAGTGGAAATACCTCTTTAGAATTTACTGGGCACCTGAGGTCTCTGCAGACCTCAGGGAGAGAAATTGTGATGGAGGTAGAAAGATTTCCAGATTAGTTGGTTAAAGAGAGAATGAACGATGTGGGAACAGAAGTAGCATGTATAGACCGAATCTCCCGAAGTTTGGAGCAATGCCCAAAGAAGAGCATGGGCTTATGAGTGAGTTTTATTTCTATTGAAATAAATGGGAATGTGGAACATTCCCATGTTATTGGAAATTATAACATTACATGCAGACATTGGAATATACAGGATAAAAAAAGATAAATGAAGTATAAATTCCCCCAAAAGTTAGAAAGGGATGGGATTCAAAGTTCAGGTAGAGATTTTTAAGAGACAGCCATTAATAAAATAATTATACAAATAATTATTTAATTACAGTGGTAGCCAGTGTGGGGGATAGCATAGTGTCCAATGAGAACGTATATCTGGTGGGGACCAGATAATGAGAACTGAAGGTTTTGGGTAGGTTTCAGCCATGCATTGGTTAGTCTAACTCCTGACTCTCAAAACAGGAACTTCTCACTCTTCTAACGGGTAGTTGATTTATACTATTGTCCACGCAGACCAAAGATCGCCAGACCAACACATTTGACCTCCAAGTTAATGGTGCCAGTGGGGTGTCCATCTGGCCCCTCAACCCCTTTTGAAAATGTTTTATCTTCCCCCAAATGTTGCTTCTCTATTATCCCATCTCTTTGAAAGCTAACAACATCACCTTCCGCACTCATGGAATTGTTTTACTCCAGTGTTCTCAAGTGGGCTGATTTTGACCCCTCTGGAACAATTTCTGGTTATCACAACACGGTGCTAGCATCTAGTCAGTAAAGCCCAGGGATGCTGTTAAACATCATACAAGGGCGCCTGGGTGGGTCAGTTGGTTAAGCAACTGCCTTCAGCTCAGGTCATGGTCCTGGAGTCCCGGGATCAAGTCCCGCATCGGGCTCCCTGCTCAGCAGGGAGTCTGCTTCTCTCTCTGACCCTCTTCCCTCTCGTGCTCTCTATCTCTCATTCTCTCTCTCTCTCAAATAAATAAATAAAATCTTTAAAAAAAAAAAAACATCATACAATATACAGGACAGCCTCCTATGACAAACAATACAGACCCAAAATGTCAATATTGTTGAGATTGAGAAACCCTGGTCTAAACTGTTGAGGAATCATATTAAAAATTTTATCTAAAAAATCCCAACCATTCTCTATGATTTTATAATGATATTGAAAATATCATGTAAAAAAAATCTCAATTTTTTTTTGTGCTACATAATGTTTTGTATTGTGGTTAGATTTATATGACATAAGATGTACCATTTTAGTAATTTTGAAGTGCACATTCCTACACACTTGCATTGAGTGTATTCACATTGTTGGGCCACCATCACCACCATCCATCCCCAGAATTTCATTCTCTTCCCAAATTGAAACTTTGTACCCATTAAACACTAACCTTCTATTTCCTCCCTTCTTCCAGCCCCTGACAACCACCATTCTAGTTTCTGTCTCTGTGAGTTTGACTACTCTTGGTGTCTCATATAAGTGGAATAATATAAAATTTATCCGTCTGCAAATATCTCAATTTTGACATTCTCAATTTTCAAAACCTGAACTTCTGATATCCACTTTCCTTTCATATTTGCTCCATCATAGCCCTCCCTTTCTCAATGGATACAATTCCATTCTTTCATTGTTCAGGCTCCAAACCCTGGAGCCAATCTTGGCTCCCCTCTTTATCTCACACCCATATCCTGACTGAGAACAAATCCTCTTGGCTCTGCCTTCTGAGCATAGCCCCAAGGACCACTTCTCAACCCTTACACTACTAGCACCACCCTGGCCCCAGCTATACGTATTTCACCTGCCTTGCTGCAGTCGCCTTCAAGCAGGCATCCTCACACCCTGCAATCCATTCTCAACCCAGCAGCTAGAATGATCTTTGAAATCCTAAGTCATATGGTGTCATGCGTCTGCCCAAAACCCTGAAATGACTCCTCACATAACTCAGAACAAATGAAAGCAAAAGTCTTTCAAAGGCAGGGAAAACCTCACCTGATCGCTGTGGATACCTGTCCTCCTCTTGCATTATGCCCCCATTCTTCACTCCAGCCACATCCTCCCCAGGGAAACAGCCACCTCAGGGTGTTTGTATTAACCTTACCATCTGTCCAGGGCACTCCTAGATGTGCATTCACCTTTCTCACAAAGGTAGTGTACTCAATCAGGTTTATTAAGAACAGGATTTTAATATAACAACCCATTCTTCCCATACACCTGTACCTGTTTATCCTTACAGTGGTAGAAGCTAAAATACGACTGACACAGTGAAAACTCAGTAAACAAATAAATGTTGTTCTAAAAGGGTTGCTAATGACATTGTTTCCTGACCACAGTTGATTGGCCCAAGCTGGAAAGAGAACATATTTGTGCAGATCAGAATCATTTCCTGAGATTTTCCTCCCTTTTTTTCTTTTACTTTTTCTCTTTCTTTCTTTCTATCTTCTTCTGCCTTCCTTTCTTCTTTCTTTCTTTTTTCTTTCTTTCTTTCTTTCTTTCTTTCTTTCTTTCTTTCTTTCTTT